>NC_057747.1:923227-990398 GCF_004010195.1 Chiloscyllium plagiosum
CCTGTCTGTTACCCCCAACCGTTTCACTACCTCTCCCTCCCTTCCTTCCTTTTTCTTTCTCTCTCTGTCTTTCTTTCTGTCTGTCTTTCTATTTCAGTCGCTCACCCTCAAGATTTTTTTTCTCTCTGATTTATTTTCCCGCCACTGACACTTTGACGTTACCGGAAGTTTTAATCCTGTTACCCGGAAGTGTTTCTGCGGAAGTGGACGGAGCCCCGCCCCCGACCCTTTAACTTTAAAGGGCGTGGTCAGGTTCTTAAAGGGACAGGTCAGGTTTGTAAAGGCAAGGCCAGGACCTTACAGATTAACACACAGGATTAGGGGTAATGTAATGTAATGTAATGGTTTGGATTGGGGTTGGCTAACCAACAGAAAGCAAAGGGTCGGTATAAATGGGTCCCTTTTCTGGTTGACAAGGTGTAACTGGTGGGGTCACAGGATTTGGGCCAAGGGCCCTGGCTATTCACAATCCATATTAATGATTTGGATGCAGTCCTAAAATGTATTTATAGTCAAATTTTCAGATGACATTAAAATAGGTCAAAAACCACTTTGCAATGAAGAAATAGAAATGAAGTTTAATGTGGATATGTATGAAATTCATCCGTTTGGTCAGAGGAATAGAAAGGCAATTTATCATCTAGATGCAGAAAAACTTTAGAATGCTTCAGTGCAAAGTGTCCTTGTACATGAATTGCAGGAAGCTAAAAAGCTAGAATGTAGGTACAACAGATAAGAAGAAAGGCAAATGGAAATGTTGGTATTTTTGCCAAACGAATAGAGTATAAAAGTAGTTTACTAATGGAGGGCTCCTGCCTGAAACATTGATTTTCCTGCTCCTCTGATGCTGTCTGATCTGCTTTGCTTTTCCAGCACCACCCTACTCTTGACAATAAAAGTAGGGACGTCTTACTGCAACTGTACAAGACATTAGTGAGACCAAATCTGGAGTATTGCACACAATTTTACTCCCCTTCTTTGAAGAGGAATGTAGTTGCATTAAAGACACTTCTGAGGAGGTACATAGATTGATTCCAGAGATGAGTGGCTTGTCTTATGAGAGAAATTGATCAATTAGGCCAATATTCATTTGAATTTAGAAAAATTGAGGTATATAAAATGCTAAAGGAGATTGACAAAAGTAGACGTAGAAAAGATGATTCATGTTCAGCGATCTACAAGAGGTGATAATTTTGGAATACTCAGATGCACTCAGATCCTGTGCAGACCAGATGGTGGGAATATTTGCAGATGTCTTTAACCTGTCCTTACTCTGATCTAAAGTCCCCACCCTCCTTTAAGAAGAACACCATCAACCCACTGCTAAAAGAAAATCCTGCAGCAACCCTCAATGACTACTGTCCAGTGTTACGAGAGTGCTTCGAGAGGTTAGTCATGGCTCATATCAATCCCAGCCTATCAAATTATCTTGATCCTTTATAATTTGTCTATTGGCACAACAGGTCCACAATAGAATTGAAGAGTGTGGTACTGGAAAAGCACAGCCAGTCAGGCAGCATCCGAGGAACAGGAGAATCGACGTTGTTTAAAGCATAAGCTCTTCATCATTCCTGATGAAGAGCTTATGCTCAAAATGTCGATTCTGCTGCTCCTCGGATGCTGCCTAACCGGCTGTGCTTTTCCAGCACCATATTCTTCGACTCTGATCTCCACCATCTGCAGTGCTCACTTTCTCCCAGATCCACAGTAGAGGCAATCTCCCTGGCCGTACACTCATCCTTGGAATATCTGGATAACAAGGATACCTATATCAGGTTTTTTAACTACAGTTTCGCCTTCAACACCGTAATTCCAAACAAACCCATCTCTAAATTCCAAGACCTAGATCTCAGCTCCTTCCTGTGTAACTTGATCCTCAACTGCATCACCATTTTAGGCAGTGACCTCTAGATAACCAACACCCTCTGGGTGAAAAATATCCTTAAATTATCCTCTCAACCTTCTTAGCGTAAAGGTACGCCTGCTTATTATTGACCTCTCTACTAAGGAGAACACTTTCTCCCTGTCTACCCAGTCTGTATCCCTCAGAATATTTTTGCACCTGAAACAGGTTCCCCCCTTGGCCTTCTCTGCTCCAAGGAAAACAATCCCAAATCTGTAAATGTGTAAAACTCACGCCAGCCATCCAGTCTGACCATGAAACATGGTGAATGTTTACAGCAACTTTAACGTCATAAAATGTCCTACTGTGCATTTGGCATGACCAAATAAAAATTGGTACTAAGCCATAATGATTTACTAAGGAGAAAGAGCAAAATGTAGGATTGGAGTTTGGAGCCCTCAGCTGTTGTCCTGCACCTGTACCTTTTGTAGCCAAGAAATTAAGATGAATGAGCAAACTGTCATAGCACTGGAGTATAAGGGGCCATTCAAATAGGGAATTGTAAATAGTATGGGACAGTGCAGCTGGAAGAAAAGATATCGTTCAAGGATGTCTTGCTGCATTATACTCGGCCTTGGAGAGTTCACACCTGGAATATTATGTGCAGTTTTGGTCTCCTCATCTGAGGAAGGATGCTCTTGCACTCGAGGAGTGTGGTGAGAGTTTTCCAAGTTGATTCCTGGGAATGCAGGGCTAATGTATGAGGAGCGGTTAGAGTCACACAGTCATAGAGATGTACAGCACAGAAAAAGACCTTTTGGTCCAGCTAATCCCTGTTGACCAGATAACCTAACCTAATTTTGTCCTATTTGCCTGCATTTGGTCCATATCTCTCTAAACCCTTCCTAATTCATATACCCATCCTGATGCCTTTTAATGCTGTAATTTTACCAACCTCCACCACTTCCTCTAGCAGCTCATTCCATACACGTACCACCCTCTGTGTGAAAACATTGCCCCTTAGGTCTCTTTTCTATCTTACCCCCCCCTCACCTAAACCTATGACCTCCAATCCTGGACTCATCCACCCAAGGGAAAAGACCTTGTCTATTTATCCTATCCATGACCCTCATGATTTTATAAACCTCTATAACATCATCCCTCAGCCTCTGATGCTCCTATCCCTATAGCTCAAATCCTCCAACCCTGGTCACACCCTTGTAAATCTTTTCTGAACCCTTTCAAGTTTCACAACATCCGATAGGAAGGAGACCAGAATTGCACACAATATTCCAAAAGTGGCCTAATCAATGTCCTGTACTGCCGTAGCATGAACTCCCAACTCCTGTATTCAATACTCTGACCAATAAAGGAAAACATACCAAATGCCTTCTTCACTATTGTATCTACCTGCGACTCTACTTCCAAGGAGTTGTGAACCTGCACTCCAAGGTGTTTTTGTTCAGCAATACTCCCTCAAACGTTACTATTGAGTGTATAATTCCTGTTCTGATTTGCTTTTCCAAATTGCAGCACCTCGCATTTATCTAAACTCCATCTGCCACTCCTCAGTCCATATGATCAAGATCCCATTGTAATCTGAGGTAACCTTCTTCACTGTTTACAACACCTCCCAATTTTGGTGTCATTTGTAAACTTACTAACTATACTTCCTATGTTCACATCCAAATTTTATATAAATGACAAAAAGCAGTGGACCCAGCACCAATCCTTGTGGCACTCCACTGGCCATAGCTCCCCAGTCTGAAAAGCAACCCTCCACCACCACCCTCTGTCTTCTACCTTTGAGCCAGTTCTGCATCCAAATGGCTAATTCTCCCTCTATTCCATGAGATCTAACCTTGCTAACCAGTCTCCCAGGGGAACTTTGTCGAATGTCTTACTGAAGTCCATATACATAATGTAGACCGCTCTGCCCTCATCAATCTTCTTTATTACTTCTTCAAAAAACACAATCAAGTTTGTGAGACGTAATTTCCTATGCACAAAACCATGCTGACCATCCCTAATCAATCCAGATACATGGAAATCCCATCCCTCAGAGTTGTCTCCAAAGCCTTGCCCACGACCAATGTCAGGCTCACTGGTCTATAGTTCCCTGGCTTTTCCTTATCAGCTTTCTTAAACAGTGGTACCACGTTAGCCAACCTCCAGTCTTCTGGCACCTCACCTGTGACTATTGATGATACAAATATCTCAGTAAGAGGCCCAGCAATCACTTCCCTAGCTTCCCACAGAGTTCTAGGGTACACCTGATCAGGTCCTGGGGATTTATCCACCTTTATGCATTTCAAGACACCTCCTTCTCTGTAATATGGACATTTTTCAAGATGTCACCATCTATTTCCCTACGTTCTACATTTTCCATGTCCTTTTCCACAGTAAACACTGATGCAAAATACTCTTTTAGTATCTCCCCCATCTCCTGCGGCTCCACACAAAGGTTGTCTTGCTGATCTTTGAGGGGCCTTATTCTCTCCCTAACCACTCTTTTGTTCTTAATGTATTTATAAAATCCCTTTGGATTCTCCTTAACCCTATTTGCCAAAGCTATCTCATGTCCCTTTTTTGCCTCCTGATTTCCCTCTTATGTAGGGAAATCATGTAGGCTATAAATTCTGTGTTACGATCGAGCCGCCCACAATCACCTGATGAAGGAGCGTCGCTCCGAAAGCTAGTGTGCTTCCAATTAAACCTGTTGGACTATAACCTGGGGTTGTGTGATTTTTAACTTTGTACTGCCTTTATACTCTTCTAAGGATTCACTCAATCTCTCTTGTCTATACCGGACATATGCTTCCTCATTTCTCTTAACCAAACTTTTCTTAACCAAATTTCTTTAGTCATTCAGCATTCCCTACATCTACCAGCCTTTCCTTCCTCCCTAACAGGAATATACTGGTTCTGGCTTTCGTTATCTCACTTCTGAAAGCTTCCCATTTTCCAGACGTCCCTTTACCCGCAAACATCTGCCCCCAACCAGCTTTTGAAAGTTCTTGTCTAACACCGTCAAAATTAGCCTTTCTCCAATTTCGAACTTCAACTTTTAGATCTGGTCTATCCTTTTCCATCACTATTTTTAAAACAAATAGAATTATGGTCGCTGGCCCCAAAGTGCTCCCCCACTGACACCTCAGTCACCTGTCCTGCCTTATTTCCCAAGAATCGGTCAGGTTTTGCACTTCCCTAGTAGGTACATCCACATACTGAATCAGAAAATTTTCTTTTAGGTACTTAACAACTTCCTCTCCATCTAAACCCTTATCACCATGGAAGTCCTCGTCTGTTTGGAAAGTTAAAATCCCCCACCATAACTACCCTATTATTCTTACAAATAGCTGATATTGCCTTACAAATTTGTTTATCAATTTTCCTCTGACTATTAGAGGGTCTATAATACAAACCCAAAAAAGTGATCATCCCTTTCTTATTTCTCAGCTCCACCCAAATAACTTCCCTGGATGTATTTCCAGGAGTATCTTTCCCCAATACAGATGTAATGCTATCCCTTATCAAAAATGCCGCTCCCCCTCCTCTCTTGCCCACTCCCCCCTCTTTCTATCCTTCCTTTTGCATTCATATCCTGGACAATTAAGCTGCCAGTATTGTCTATCCTTGAGCCACATTTCTGTAATTGCTATGATATCCCAGTCCCATGTTCCTAACCATGCCCTGCGTTCATCTACCTTCCCTATTAGGCCTCTTCCATTGAAGTAAATGCAGTTAATTTAGCAGTCATATATTGTTTTCTGCTTTGTTCTTGCCTGCCCTGACTGTTTCACTTGCTACTTTTTCAACTGTACCAGTCTCAGGTTGATCTCTTTCCTCACTATTTCCCCGGGTTCCACCCCCCCCACCTTACTAGTTTAAATCCTCCTGGGCAGCTCTTGCAAATCTCCCTGCCAGTATATTAGTCCCCTTCTAATTCAGGTTGTGTCAGTTTGGATGGTTTTTAATGGAGTTTCGAAGAATCATAACAGGACTAGACAGGTTACTTGCAGAAAGGATATTCTGGATGGTGGGAAGTCCAGAAACAGGGGTTCGAGTTTAAGGATAAGGTATACACCTTTTAGGACTGAGATGAGGAGAAATCCTTTTCACCCAGAGAGTAGGGAACCTGTGGAATTGATGAACACAAGAAGTGGCTGAGGCCAAAACATTATGATTTCAAGAAGGAGATAGATATAGTCAAAGAGTGTGGTGCTGGAAAAGCACAGCAGGTCAGGCAGCAGCTGACGAACAGGAGAATCGACATTTCAGGTGTAAGCCTGAAATCAAGGCTTATTGCTGATGAAGGGCCTATACCTGAAACGTCAATTCTCCTGCTCCTCGGATGCTTCCTGACCTGCTGTGCTTTTCCAGTGCCACACTCTTTGATTCTGATCTCCAGCATCTGCAGTCCCCATTTTCTCATATCGCCCTTATGGCTAAAGGGATCTAGCGATAAGAGGTAGGTGTAGGTGGGGGTGGGGTGGTGAAGGGGTGCAGTTGCTGGGCGTGGGATTAGAGTATTTAGCTAGATGATCAGCCATGATCATATAGAATGGTGGAGCAGACTCGAGGGTCGAATGGCCTCTTCCTGTCCTATCTTCTTTGTTTCTATTGCTCTCTGTAGTCAAGAGCACAGGCTTATCCACTGCCAGGCTCTAGAGCATCATCATCCTTAGGGATGGAGAGGAACCTGGAGTGAGAGACAAAATAAGAAGTGGAGAATGTGTGTTTTGGAAGTTCTGCAGCTGCCGGTGAGAATGTTTGCACAGTTTGTATGTTGTGTTCACTTTGGTACAGCTCAATGAGACCACACAGTACCTCAATGAAATAAAAGGCATGTTGGGGACAAAGAGGGGAGGTATTCAAACTGAACAAAGGAGTAATGGCCAGTGAAGGCTTCGCTTTTGGCTGAAAGCGAAATAAGAGCAGAAGAGATAAGTTTTTCTCTCATCACAACAGTTAGATGTTTTTGATAATACACTGTCTAAGCATTGTTGTCCGTGAGACCCCGATGCAGTATTCAGTGAGATTCGGACTGCTATAATGTCACAATCAGGAATATAAGTTCTATTCAGCCAAAAGAAGCATTGTCAGGTGAGACCAGCAGCAACTTACAGTCTTGAATTCAAGAATCTCCTTTAGCCACTGTGGGTATGGCACAAACTTAAAATTCAGCCTCAGAAATACTTTCTTAGGAGACTGAGAGAACAAGAAAATAACAGCCAAAGGAGCAAGTGCCTATCCTGGTTCAGAGGGTGCTAACTCTCCGGCTACAAGAGAGCAATCGACAGGTTGTGCAGTGATCCCAGCACAAGGAAGGAAAGTGGATCAACAGGTAATTGTTGATAACATTCATGTGATCACTAACACATTCTAGTTATTGAAAGGAGTCAGAGACAAAAGTTTCATAGTTTATTTTAAATCCCCCTCTATTGTCCCTGGGAATGTCTTCTACCTGTCCCACAAGATGAGTTGATTGGGAGAAACACATACACAGGTCTACATGTACTTGTCTTTCGAGGCAGGGTGGAGACGTGTAGTTAATATATTCCGGGTATCAGGAGTGTCAAGACAGGTTTAATAGGCCACTATTCCTGCTAGTCACTTTGATATGTCCACATTTCATTCCATCTTTCAGTGTCACCTGCTACTAAAATAATCTTAATCTTTCTCTTGTAATGATTCAGTTTCCTTTTGTACATTGTAGTTGGTGCTGCATCCGATATTGTGATGAATCATAAGATTCAACTTATGCATAAATTCAGCAGCAAAATTAATGAAAATCCTAGTGCAAATTCATTGGTTTTTATAATTATTTTATTTTATAAAAGATCCTGAAGGAATTTAAGCCACAGAAAACATTATCAAAAGTATATTAACAGTACTTTTCACTTACACTAATAATGAGGATACAGTGATTATTGGCAGTCAGCCAACTGCCACAAGAAGTCTGCGTAAGGACAGCAGAATATTTCTTTCACCAAAATAAATTGATATGCTTAAAAAGTGATGCTTTTACAATCACCTGCTTTATGTGGACGTATTTTGATTCAGATTGAACTGGTCTGAACCAAATCATTGAAAGGCACTCCAGCAATATCAGCTCCATTGATTTTAGCTTAAACTAATCAGCGCACATTTACACCTCTAATCTTTGCATCTTACACTATAAAATCATAAATTAAACAAACAAAAAAGATAAATAAAACAGATCAGTACTAGACTGAGAGGGAAACTGAGCACTGGTGACTCCATCTCCTGCTGGTTATCCAGTTCCCACAGAACACTAGAGAAAGGTCAGTTTGGAAGTACAGACCGTGGCTCTGGATGAGGGCCCTTTTGATAGACTGTGGTCCCCAAAGTGACCACATTTACAGGTAGATCTTCCTCTTATTGTTTTTCACTCTTCCTCTGTAATGAAACAGTGAGGCCAAGGCAAGTGTCAGAGTGCCTGAGAGAGGGTAGTGAGAGAGCAGCTTCCAGTTCAAAACCAGTTTGTGACCCCTTCCTGATGAAGCACCAATATTATCTGATTAATAACATTCGAATATCATCATCAGGAATATGGTGGTTTACACAATAGGTTGTGGGGAGAGCCTGAAACCTGACAGAAAGGTAGGATGAGGAAGAGAATTGGACCCATTGTCAGGCCTGGGCTTCATTGTGCCATCTCTCAGCCCAGTTCTCCATGAATGAAACCCAGTCACTGGGCCAACACAGCAAGAGACAACTTCCAGTTGTGTTCTTTATTGAATGCGAACTCTTTAGCATAAACATAGACGTGTAAACATTAATCTGTTGTATAATTCACACTGAAGTCTGTGCTCCACCCTTTAGAGCACTGGGAGGAACCCCACAACGGATTAGGCAATTAGTGAATGAGACTGAAATAACCATCAATCCTGACGCACTAGCAATGACAAAATCACTCGTCGATTGTTAATATAAACAGGCCAGAATCTAAAGGTAGACAAATCACAAACATGTTCTTTTTAAAGGATCATTTTGTTACTGTTTGCAGAAACGATGATCACTGTTTTTTTCCTTTCAGTTGTGTAGAAACATGAAATCCTGCTCCCTGTTAAGCTTTCTGGTCACTAGTCTGGGTCGTGGGACTCAAATGATCTTTTGAGCTGATGACCTGTTGTGAGCCGCTCTCATAGGCACTGTCCACTGATTGCTTCGCATCTGCAAGAAACAGATTTTTTTCAATTTCAATTTCCACAACAAACCAGGGGACATGGGTTGAAGGCCTGTTCCCCAGACCACTCGCCCCCAAAACCTTGGCCTCAACCCTCATCCCTCATAACCCCAGCCACTATGTGATGCTTCCGCCCCAGAATCCACACTGCCCTCCAGCCCCTAACTCTCATTGAATGAAATCAGCACAGAAGCAATATTCCTTCACTCCAATATTCACTTTAACAGCACACAACACATACCTGACAACTGAAGTGCTTTATATGTTTCTGTTTTCTGGATTATGTTCACAGCTGTCTTCAATCCCAAACACTGTAGTGCGTTAACCAACTGCTCGATTGTTCCACCCGAAATCTGGAGAGACACCGAGAGAGAGATTCGCATCTTCATTTTTCAATATTAATCTATCACATCAGCACAGTTGAAACCACTCCATGTTCTGTCAATGAGTAAATACAATGCCCCACTGGATAATCAGTGTGAATTTACAGGAATGAGACAGGGCAGTGAAAGAGAAGTCTGGCAAGAGATCATCATAGGAAACAGGAATTCACTGCCTCAAAAATTGGCCTTCTGGTTTAAGACTCTCTGCCTGGTATAATTCTTATGAATGTACACAGGTCATGTACAGGATATACAAGAAAGGAATCAAGAAGCTAGATGGAATATTAGCCTTTATCTCTGAATGGTTACTGTGTTTGAATCTGGACATCACAGCACAGGATGGATATATTTACCTTTGTGAGGGGAACAAATTCAGCACAATTAAACCAGAGCAAAATGTGTTTTGTTTTGGAAAGGGAATTCCTGGTTCTTTGATAGTCATCCCACCAGACTGTTCATACACTGGCTTTGTTTTAGTCCTGTCTATGTCCCTTGGTAATTTTCTTGTCCCATCTGCATCCTCCTAACATAGTGTCATTTTCAAGCTTAGCTGCAGAATTTCCTGATGAAAGGCCTATGCCTGAAATGTCAATTCTTCTGCTCCTTGGATGCTGTCTGACTTTTCCAGCACCACACTCTCGACCCTGACCTCCACATCTGCAATCCTCACTTTCTCCTTACCTACACCGTGGTGGGCGGCACGGTGGCACAGTGGTTAGCACTGCTGCCTCACAGCGCCAGAGACCCGAGGTCAGGTGAATTGGCCATGCTAAATTGCCCGTAGTGTTAGGTAAGCGGTAAATGTAAATGTAGGGGTTGGGGTATGGATGGGTTGCGCTTCGGCGGGGCGGTGTGGACTTGTTGGGCTGAAGGGCCTGTTTCCATACTGTAAGTAATCTAATCTAATCTACAGAATTCTCTATTTACTACCGAATTCTCTATAAGTCATTAATATATATGGTGAAGGGCTAAGGCCATAGAGAACTTCACTAATCAGATTCCAAAAATCAGAGTATGTTCCCTTTATCCTGACTCTAACCATTTTGCAGAATCACCAAATTGTTGCAGTGCAAGAGGTGGTCATTAAGGCCCATTGTGCCTGCACCAGCTCTTTAAAGAAGCATCATTAACTAGTGTCAATCTCCTACTTTATCCCCATATACTTGCACAATATTTCTTTCCTTCCTCTAAACTGATGAGACCATAAATTATAGGAGCAGAAACAGGTCATTCAGCTCATTGGTCACAAGATTGTGACTGATATAATAATCCTCAACTACACCTTCCTGCCTTTTTGACCATAACCCTCGAGTCCCTTACTGATAAAAACTATCTCAGCCTTGAATATACTTAATACCCAGCCTCCACACTCCTGCCAGAGAGGATGGTCGAGGTGGATACAATTACAAAGGCATCTGGATGGGTATATGAATAGAAAGGATTTAGAGGGACATGGGCCAAATGCTAGCAAATGGGACCATGTCAAATGTGGATGTCTGTTTGGCATGAACAAGTTGAACTGAAGGGTCTGTTTCCATGCTGTATGACTCTATGACTCCTCTATGGTAAAGAATTTAACTGATTCATTAAAGTTTAGGAAAAATTCCTTCTCATCTGTGTCTTCAATGGTTAACCCCTTATTCTTGTGATTATGCCCTCTGATCCTAGATATATCACATGGTTATGACTCATTCACATTCCCCATTTTTGCTACTAATCTGTAATGGACTGACAACAAATGCCTTCTGTGCATCTCCTTAGACTCTTCCCCATTGACCAGTGGCTTTGATAGGCAAAGGAGGGATGGGTTCCATTGGGAAAGTGAGAAGACAAGATGGAGCAAGGTGTAGCATCTTCTTTTGCTGCAAGTATTGGGTACAGACTAGCCATTGAACACAGGAGCTACAATTACCAATTAGGACTCTTCTCATAAAACACAATTTTGAACATAGACTGGGACTGCCATAGGGCTAGGTCTTAGGTTAGATGGAGTGTGTGATGCTGCTGTCTCTTTAAAAAGATTATTTTGTCCTTTTTTTTCCAAAAGATGTCGTAAAGGATGCTAGTAACTATAGGCCGGTGAGTCTCACTTCTGTTGTGGGCAAAGTCTTAGAGAGAATAGTAAGGGATAGGATTTATGCAGCTGTCTCTTTAAAAAGATTATTTTGTCCTTTTTTTTCCAAAAGATGTAAAGGCAGAGGTGCAAAATTGTCTACTTTAACAATGACAGGGGAGTGGCTATTTCTCCCAGTTCAGGATTTTTCTAATTTGGTTTTGTTTTAACAGGCAGTCAGAAGCTGCTGCAGTGCAGAGAAATAGTTTCATGCTTTAGCAGATGATTCCTGCCCGACTTTTCTCTCTGAAATCTTTCCTGTGTGTGAGAACCTGTGTTTGAATTTACCTTTTGCCAAAGGGTATACTTATGGGATGTTACTGGAATTGGAACAACTTCTTAGTTCATTTGCAGTATCAAGTCAGCTAAGTTTTCAAGTAGATAAGTTATTCTAAATTCTGTTTTCTTTTGTTCGTGTTTCAACTGTAGTGTTTAAATAAGCTCTGTTTTGCTTAAAGCTGAGTGGTTTGACCAGCTGCATCACACCTGGAATATCCATCTCACATCTGCCTTTAAGATAAGAAAAAGTTAGGATCTGGACTACCTTAAAGTGTTTGAAGGGGCTCTCACCTGGTCCATAACAGATGGAATTTGTTAAGTGCATTCAGGAAAGTTTCCTCAAGCAGTATATAGAGGCTCGTACTCAGGAAGGGGCAAAACCCAACCTGCTCTTGAGAAACAGGGCAGTGCAGGTGACTGAGGTGACAGTGGTGGAGCAGTTTAGTACCAGTGGCCACAGTTCTATTAATTTTAAAATAGTTATGGAGCGGAACAAAACTGTTCCACGGGTTCAAGTTCTAAATTGGGGCGAGGTGAATTTTGGTGGAATTAGACAGGAGCTTGCAGGGGTTGATTGGAGTAGTTTGTTTACAGGCAAAGGGACCACTAACAAGTGGGAGGCCTTTAAAAGTGAGTTCACTAGAGTTCAAGGTCTATATAGCCCTGTTAGGGTAAAGGGCAAGGTTGGGAGGAATAGGGAGCCCTGGATGATAAAAGGCATTGAAACTTTGACCAGATAAAAAGGAGGCATGGCTCAGGTACAGGCAGATCAAGGGCACCCATGGAGGTTTATAAAAGGATACAGGAGTTTACTGAAGAAGGAAATCAGAAGGGTAGAAAGGAGCCACAAAATAGCCTTGGCTGAGAAGATTAGGGTGAATTCAATGAGGTTCTTTAAGTATATTAAAAGGAAAAAGAGAAAGAGAGAAAATAGGACCCCTCAAGGACCAAAGTGGACATGTATGTGTAGGAGCACAGGAGATGGGCGAGGTCCTCAATGAATATTTCTCCTGTGTTTACCGTGGAGAAAGACATGAAGACTTGGGAACTTGGGGAAGTTAATGGTTATATCTTGGGGACAGTCCATATCACAGTGGAGGTGGTGTTGGACATATTAGAATGTATGAAGGTGGATAAACCTCCTGGTCCTGACCAGATATATCCAAGAACACTGCAAGCGGCTAGAGAAGAAATTGCACCATGGCTGATATCTTTCTATCATTGTTAGCCAGGGCTGAGGTCCTGGAAGACTGGAGGGTAGCAAATGACGTGCCCTTATTGAAGAAGGGTTGCAAATAAAAAATCTGGTAGGTAAGTTACTTGAGAAGATTATGAGAGATAAAATATACATGCATTTGGAAAGACAGGGTTTGATTAGAAGTAATCAACGTGGCTTCGTGTGTGGAAGATCATGCCTCACAAATTTGAGAGTTCTTTGATGAAGTGACCAGGAAGGTTGATGAGGGCAAGGCGATAGATTCCATCCATATAAATTTCAGTAAGGTCTTTGATAAGGTTCCACATAGTAGACTGCTCTGGAAGGTTAGATCGCATGGAATCCAGGGGAGTGGCAAATGAGATACACAATTGGCTCGATGGCAGGAAGCAGAGGGTAATAATGGAAGGATGCTTGTCAGACTGGAGGCCTGTGACTAGTGGAGTACCTCAGGGGTCTGTGCTGGGCCCATTACTGTTTGTTATCTATATCAATGATTTGGATGAGAATGTACAAGGCATGATTGCCCTTTTGAACTGTCCTATCTGTCCCCATCTTCCTTCCCAACTATCTGCTCCACCCTCTTCTCCATCCTATTACCATCACCCCCCCCTCCCCCCAACCCCACCCCCCTCACATTTATCTCTCAGACCCCTTGGGCCACTCCCTCATTCCTGATGAAGGGCTTATGCTCAAAACGTCGATTCTCCTGCTCCTCAGATGCTGCCTGACTGGCTGTGCTTTTCCAGTACCATACTCTTTGACTCTGATTTCCAGCATTTGCAGTCCTTACTTACTTCTAGGTGATTACCAAGTTTGCAGATGACAATAAAATAAGAGTAGACAGTGAGGAAAGTTAACAGAAATTGCAGCAGGACATTGATCAGCTGGGGAAGTGAGCTGATAAATGGCAAATGGAGTTTAATAGAGATATGTGTGAGGTCGTGCGTTTGGAAAGTCAAATCAAGGTTGGAGTGTCATGGTGAATGGTAGGGCCTTAAGGAGTGTAGTGGAACAGAGGAACCTTGGAGTTCTCTGAAAGTGGAGTCACAGGTAGACAGGGCAGTGAAGGCGGCTTTTGGCACACTGGCCTTCATCAGTCAGGGCATTGAGTATAGAAGTTATGTTGTAGCTATACAGGATGCTGGTGAGGCCACACTTGGGAGTATTGTGTTCAATTTTGGTCACCTTGCTACAGGAAGGATGTTATTAAACTGGAAAGAGTGCAGAAGAAATTTACAAGGATGTTGCCAGGACTCAATAGTCTGAGTGAAAGGGAGAGGTTGGACAAGCTAGGATTTTTGTTTTTTCTTTAGAGCGTAGGAGACTGAGGGGGGGATCTTATACACTTCTATAAGATCATGAGAGGCATGAATAGGGTGAATGCACTCAGTCTTTTTCCCAGTGTTGGGGAATCGAGGATGAGAGGGCAGCAGTTTAAGGTTAGAGGGGAAAGACTAAAAGGGAACCTGGGGGGCAAATTTTGTTTATGTACAGTGGTATGCATATGGAATGAGTGGGCAGCGGAAGTGGTTGAGATGAGTACATTCAAAACATTTAAAAGGCATTTGGACAAATACATGGATAGAAAAGATTTAGAAGGATATTGGGCAAGTGCAGGGAAATGGGGTTAGCGTTTAGTTAGGATTCTATGACTCTCTGACTTTGTTAACATAGACCCTCAGGAGCCCCGATTATTTGACTGAAAGAATAACTAAAGATGATTAATCTTTATAAGCAAATCTGATGTTTTCCCGTTGTGTTACTGTGCTGAGGCCAACAGGTTGTGTCAATACAATGAATACCAGACAAACATACATCAAAATTATCCAAGAGTGACTTGCTCGGAGACTTGGCACTTTTGAGTAACTCAGTAAGAGAGCCAAGATTTAGATTCTCTGCCAGTTTCATCCAGTCCGATCCGGACACCTCCTGGTTTAAGACTTTGTTCAGCTCTCCCAGGGTTTCAGAACCTAGCGATGCAATACTGCCTGTGAGCAAACGTGAGCCAGCAGTTAGTTTACACTCCAAATAACCAAGACCTCAAAAACACCCCGCAGGACATCATTGAAACATGCAGAGGAACTGCCCTGGGTTCAGCTATGTCCCTGAACCCTCAGCTATATCTTCAGACTCTGCAACCTGAAGCAGATCGTTGACAGTGAAACAGATTCATTCAGAGGCCTCACCGGTTGAGGGAGGCAGAGCACTACTGAGAGGCCTGGTCCCATCGATTCACAGTGAGGGAGGCAGAGCACTACTGAGAGGCCTGGTCCCATCGATTCACAGTGAGGGAGGCAGAGCACTACTGAGAGGCCTGGTCCCATCGATTCACAGTGAGGGAGAGCACTACTGAGAGGCCTGGTCCCATCGATTCACAGAGAGGGAGGCCTGGTTACCTCAAAACAGTTTAAACAGCAATGAGCCAAGACTCGGGTAGGTAGCTGAGCCCCCTCTGACTCAACACTCCACGCTAACCCTAACACTCAAGATCTGTACCTAACCATATTATGATCACGATTTCCTGATTCTTCTCCGATACTTCCATCAGTTATTTTCCTTACTTATTTTCTAGAACTGGATCAACTTCTTTGTTGGAATACATGCACAGTAATTGAGTGCAGCATCCTTGAAGGAGCCTAAAATACTCTTCTGTTCCTTGACCACATGCATGAGATTTGTTCCAGTCAATGTCATAGGCTCTACATAAATGCCTTCTCTCCTGCCTAAGTACGTTGGTACCATTTACTGACAAAATGGCAAACCAGAAACATCGCACACACAGGAGAAGTGAGGTGCAGTTCGAGGGAGGGGGCCAAGTCAAACATGTTCCTTGGAATTGAGACAAAATTCAGAATTACTTTGCCTACATAGTCTGACAAAGAGAAGCATATTGGTCATAGCATTCCTGAACTGAGAGATCAGGAAAACGAATCAAGTATTGAGCTATTGGCTCAGATCAGGAACAGTCTCAATCTTCTATCTTTTGCCTAAGATTAGATGTGGAATGAAGGCACTTACTAAAGAGTAAAAGAAAAGCTGTGAGCAGCTGTGCATATGACTTGCTCTGCAGCAGAGTGGCTGGAGTAGGTAGTCACTGAGCACATGGTGACCAGGGGTAAGATTGAGAGGCAGGGTGAGCAATTACCTTGTTGACGTTCAGGTAACTGTCGATTCCCTTCCTTCCATTTCGAAGTTTCTCCCAGTAAAATATCACGAACCTGTACAGAGTGAGAGAGATAATCAGTTTCTACAACACAGTAAAAGGCCCATTCTATTTGAATCAAAACCAAGACATGGAATGCCCTGCCAGTAGCAGTGGTGGACTCTCCCTCTTTATGGGCATTTAAGCGGGCATTGGATAGGTATATGGAGGATAGTGGGTTAGTATAGGTTAGGTGGGCTTGGATCGGCGCAACATCGAGGGCCAAAGGGCCTGTACTGCGCTGTATTCTTCTATGTTCTATGTTTTAAGACCTTAGTGCTCAAACGTTATGAAGATTGCAACGTTTGCCATTTCATGTGTCAGCCATCTTTGAGTTCAATTACCAAGCTACCTTTCGACCAATCATTGCCAGCTCTTAACTCTAGGTTTCCCAATGGTACTAGGCTGCCTGACACCTAATCAACATGTTCCTCTGTTACATTTCTGCTTATGAAAATAGAGGCAGAATGTAACACAGGAATACATTGGTTAAGTAACATTGATAAATGAGTAGTCAAAACTGTGGCACATGGTGTCTAATGTGGAGATGTGAGTGTCATCCATTTTAGACTGAAGACAGAATTATGGAGGAACTGAGCTACTTGGGAACCTGTTTACAGAAAACGGGAAATACCTCTAGCCCAGGTATATAAAAAAAATTAAAAATGTTAATGGGATGGTCCTTTTACCTTAACAAGGCGGAGATACAACAGGGCGGAAGATGCAGAGAGATTTGGCTAAACCTGATGTGTAGTTCTGCATTCAGTTCTGGGCACCATTCAAGAGGAAGGAACTTAGAGGGGGCACAGAATAGATCAATACTAATACTAGAAGGGCGATATTGGATCGATAGAAATTGCATTGTGTTGTATTGTTGAAAATTAGGCGTGGCAATCTAATTGAGCTGCTGTTTGGACGGTCTGATCCCTCTTCAAGTTGTCCACATACCTTCTCGCAGGCAGTGATGTCGAGAGGCGTGTGCCCATGGCAGATCTCCTGATCCGATTCATCCTCTTCCTCTGAATTTATTTTGGGTTCATAGTTTTCTGCATATTTATCAGCTCCTGGAGTTGGTGGTGGGAGAGATGAAGATTAAAGTCAAACAAATCGCTCAGTCACTAATATACCCTAAGTGCCCACAATTGGTAAGCTGTCCCTGAGGCGGGGGTTGGATAGAGGGTTTGGGTATTTAATCGGACACAGGAGTGGAGCAGAGATTGGGAGAGGTTGAGACTTGGTTCAGGAGGTGCGGGGGAGGGGAGGAAGCTTTGTGTTGGACCATACTTGTGTGCAAGGTCGAAGAGCCCCTGACAGTGAGGATATTGGCACCATTCCCCCGAACAGGATTTTATGTACGACTCAGGCTCAAATGAAAGGTACAGTCTCAGCAGAGTAGAAATTGAATGACAATTAAACTATCCTTTCCTGAGTTTTCTGAAACTAGAACATTCAGACACGCAGAGAATCTCATATGGTGACTAATCTATGCTGTGACTCAGAGGAAGATTTGGCTCCATCAAGTGTCGAGAACAGGAGTGAACAGATGGTCCTTGTGACAAACCTGCAGTCAGTAGCATGGCTGTGAGGGCTGGGAGACCGTATCCTGCAGCCAAGTGAAGAGCAGTGTTCCCCTCAAATGTAGGCCGGTCCACCTCCACTTCAGCCTAGGACAAACAGCAACAAATCGTTATTAGAATTGTCTACCTGGCACTAGGGTTTGCAAATTGCAAACAGATCAGCAGTTGGTCCTTTCAGCAGCACAGGCAGACCATGTGTCTTCACTCTCTCAGTTTGAAGGGTCCTTTCTGACTCAGGCTGGGAGCTTCATTCCTCAGGGAATTGGTTCCAATCGCTGTTTCCAGCTGCTCCCAAACATACTGTTTTAAACGCAAAACCTAATCCAGCCCCAAGAGTACTGAGGGTCAGGGAGAGGGACAATGAACAAGTGCAAATAAAAACCAGAAGAATTGTGGATGCTATTAATCAGAAACAAAAATAGAATTTGCTGGAAAAGCTCAGCAGGTGTGGCAGCATCTGTGGAAAGAAATGAGAGGTAATGTTCCTTTAATTTCTCTCCGCTTAATGAACAAGAGCATGTCAGTGGGTGCAGAGAGAGAGAGAGAGAGAGAGAGAGATAGATAGAGAACACAAGTACAAGAAAAGAAAGGCCTCATACAGTCATAGAGATCTCCAGCCATACTGGCCATAAACAAATGCCTAACTATTCTAATCCTTTATTCCAGAATTTGGCTTGTGCACATCTAAATACTTCTTATACATGCATAAGAGAAAGTATGTGTTCAGGAATGAAAAAATGAGTGTGAGAGAAAGAATGTGTAAGCGAGAGGGTGACAAAGTAACAATACAAACAACAAAGAGAAAATCAAGGGGAAATGAGAATGTGACACAGAGACAAAGAGAGAATGAAGGATTGATAATAATCAGAAAACAATAAGATAAAGTAGCACACAAAGTAACTTGTGATGGACTTATGGTGTCAAACACTGAAATAAAGATGCATAAAAAGCTGTGAGAACTTTGTTGGGGCCTGACCTTAGTGAGGGATAGATGAAGGAAGCTGGTAGAGCAACAGCATTGGCGGTGGGGGCTCGGGGGGGTTTCTGACTTGCAAAATATGGATGTTAAACTTTAAACATTTCATAAGCAGTTGAAGTGACAAGATCCCTATCTCTATAAACACCGAGACATGCAGAATATTGTAGCTCATTCATTGGATTTCTGTTATAATCGCCCCATTATTCATTAAGCTCTCTTTAAGGATTCCAGCTGGCTAGCGACCAATATTGCACACTGGTATATGCCTGGAAAGCTTCACCTGGGGAACCCCTGGAGCGCACACTGTGTCCTTGGTGATTATAACATGGAGGAGCAGAAGCAGGCCATTTAGTTCATTGAGCCTGCTCTGCCATTTAATGGGATCATGACTGATAATCCTCAACTCCACTCTCCTGCCTTTTCCCTTACTGACTGAAAAAAGCAGAACAGGCTGCATTGGCATCCTGCCGAGCAAATGCGGGGGTAATAAGGATGAGATGGGGTGAGTGCCCCATGTCCAACTGCAGCGACACTGTTACTGTGGTAGCTGTCCAAAGTGACCTACTTCCAACAAGAGGTGCGCAGCCAGATTCAGACTCTTGACCTCCACAGCCAAGTGCAAGGGCGTTCGGCCACTCTTCTGTTCAGCCACATCTTTATCGGCCCCTTTGTCCAGCAGAACTTGCACCAAATCTTTATTCATGGCTTTCACTGCCAGATGTACTGGGTACAAACCTGGAGAAAGAAACAGATCAGGCACAGTCAGTTAAAAATGGACACTCTATGATTGGCTAAGAAAGATATTATGGGAGAAAGTGAGAACAGCAGATGCTGGAGATCAGAGCTGAAAATGTGTTGCTGGAAATGCACAGCAGGTCAGGCAGCATCCAAGGAGCAGGAGAATCAACTCATGCCCGAAACGTTACATGCCTGACTCATGCTACACATTGGCTGTGATTCTACTTCACAAAATTGGTGGAAGTCTTGGGTTATATTTGATCTCCTTTGTATCCTGTGGTATCAAACCATGCTAGGCATAGCTACTGAGAGACCAGAAGGCCCCTGGGGATGCAGACACAGTAACACACAGGCACAGGTACTCTTCACTCTCACAGCTGCACACAGGATTGTATATGAAGATCAGAAGCAGGAATCCCAACCTTTCCGGAATACATGAAAAACTGGGAAAATTGCAATGGTCCCAGCATTGGAGGGAAGATCAGTTAACTCCACCAACGCGAGGGGTCAAACCTGGGCTTGTGCGTTTTGTTAGCTTGCATCAGACCAGGTGGTGGACATTTTAACAATGTGTTTATGAACATCTTTCATGCAGGACGTACCATTACAGTCTGGCATTTTCATCAGCTTGCTGAGGGCCTGAGGCTTGACATGTTCCAGCAATAATTCCACCATCTTCTCATCTTTTCTGTGGAGAGCAAGGTGGAGGATAGAGTTTCCATGACGATCCAAAATGGTGGCATTAGCCCCAGCAGTGAGTAGAAGCTCAACAATCCTGTGTTGCTGGGTGATTACTCCAAGGTGCAAAGGGGTCTAGGATAGAAAAAACAAAACAATCACAAAATGTTTTAGGCTTACAGCACAGTGACCAAACTGCTGACCCTATTCAGTCTCTGTCCTGATTGCATTTGATGGGGCACACTGCTTTATTCTGTATTTAAATACAGAGCTTTATTCTGTATTTAACCCCTTTCCTGGGAGTGTTTGATGAGGGACAGTGCAGTCTAAACTTTACTCTGTATCTATCCCTATGCTGACCCTGTCCTAGGAGTGTTTCATGAGGACAAGTGTGGAGAGAGCTTCATTCTATAACATAACATGCTGTACCTGTCCAGGGATTGTTTGATGGGGATAGTGTTGAGGGACCTTTACTCTGCAGCTTTTCTTGTGCTGTACATGTCCTGGGAGCATTCGATGGGAATAGAGAGAGCTTTACTCTATATCTAACTCCATGCTGTACCTGTCTTGGAGTGTTTGATTTGCTGTGTATCTAACTTCATGCTATCCCTGAACTGGGAGTGTTTCTTGGGGGCTTCACTCCATAATATAATCCTATGCTGTACCTGTCCTGGAGGGTCTAATGGAAGCAGTATTGAGGAAGCATCATTGTATATGTAATCCCTGTGGTCTTGCTTGCTATATATGTTTATGCTATCTTTGCCATATTTGAATGTGACACCTTCAGCGATGTGGACTTAGGAACTGGAAATACAAGAGCCATATTTCTGTGAACAGCAACTTGATGGTTAACTAATTGAGGTGAAATGTAATAAGATGCCAGATACACTAAAAAGACTGGAAGGATAGGCATTAAGCATAAAATCAGCTTTAATCTAAGTAGATGTCAGTTGCAAAGGAAAGCAATTCCAAAACCAGGTATGACACTTGAGCCACAAAAGCGACCACATGACCAAAGCTTTAGTAATAGAGGTTTAACGAGATCATTGGGAATATTCTTGTACAGAGATTGATCTGATGTAGATCACTGGGAATGCTGATGTGCAGAGACCGACCTGACATAGATCATTGGGAATGCCGATGACATTCAAACACTGACCTGACGTAGATCATTAGGAATGTTGATGATGCTCTGCCCTGGAATACTGACGATAACCTGGAGCAGCTGCTGAACCACCAGAGGCTGTTGATGGATGATGGCTAAATGTAATGAGCTGTCGAGAGAGGAGACCCCATTAATAATGCAACCCAGCACTGTCTGCTAATACAATCGGGAACAGAGTGCCAGCCTCTGATAGCACTGAGACATTACCTTGACCTGATTTGGGGGAGGGGTACAGATTGAATTGGCTCCTCCCTCTGTGATCACCTTTCCTCAGTGGGTATAACATATCACCTCCAAATCCTAGCCTCCACAATGTGGGAATTGATATTTACTTCCCAGTCAGTTCTTGGACAAGTCCACAAACCCGGCAAAGATGGGCACAAGATAGCAAAATCAACTAGGATAATTCGGAACTGGGATGGCACTAACCCTGCTGCTCTCCAAAACTCTTCCTTTCCTATTTATTTTCCCAAATCCTTCTCAATTCTTTTCACATTCAATGCTGTTGTTGAGAGCTTTGGACTTTATAAGATGATATGTTTTAGATAGTTTCCTTTAATCTGCGGTAAAATGGAATTGCTTGGAGAAGGGGATGGGACATCTGTGCAATTTGTGTAACCTGATAACGAGTCTGCCTGGAGACCAACCCACATGATCTACTCATTATGGAGACAAGAAACATAAATCAAAACCTACTCAAAGTCAGCTGCAAGTTCGAAAACTAGGAGACAAAGGAGAAAGGACCTGGTCTTACTGACGACAGACACTCAAAATCAATCAGACAGAAAGATTTTGGGGAGGAGGCCTAAGCAGGTGCTCCTTTGCCAGCCTGATGATGCTGTTGCTTTAAAAAGATTGCTTTGTCTTGGGTTTTTTTTTGAAGAGAGGTTGTAAAGGTAGAGGTGCCAAAGTGCCTACAGGAGACGGCCTATATCAACAAAAGAGGTCTGTATGCTTTTTGTTAAAAAAACAACTGAAACGATGGAAGGGGCATGGCCAGTTCTCACAGAGCATGCTTTCTAGATTTTTCTAGCTGTAGCATTCAGAAGAGTTGGGAGCTTCAGTAAAATGATTCCTAGCTGCTACATTCACTTAAATCTCTCTTGATGTTGTTCCCTCCTAGATTGGAAAACTGTATATAAGAATCTGTGTCTGAAGTTACCTTTTTTCCAAGGGGTGTATTTATGGGATGATACTGAATCTATTAATGAGTACTGTATCTATTTTTCAGTTAAGGTTGTTTTTATTAGTTGTTATTCTAAATTCCTCTTTCTTTTGTTTGTATTTTAACTATCATGTTTAAGTAAATTGTGTTTTACTTAATGTCGATTGGTTTGAAAAGTCACATCACACCTGGAATATCCACTTCACATCTACCTCTAAACTAAGAAAAAGTTAGGGTGTAGGTCACCTTCTTTGATGGGGGTCTGGTCTGGTCCATAACAGCCAGTCAAAAGAAAGGGAGTACTTAAGGAAAGTTATGCTGGAATTGGAGGGAGTCCAGAGAAGATTCACTCAGCTGCTCCTGGGTATGGAGGGATATCCTTATAACAAGAGGTGGAGTGGGTTGAGCCAGTACTCATTGCAGTTTGGTGGAATAACCGATGACCTAATTGAAATACACTTAGGGGATTTGACAGAGTAGATGTGGAGAGGTTGTAGGAAGATTGGGACCAGAGAGTATAATCTCAGAATAAGGGGTTACCATTTCAGACAGAGATGAGGAGATATTTCTTCTGTCTGTGGGTAGTGAATTTGTGGAATACTTTAAAACAGAGGGCTGTCAAGGCTGGATCATTAAGTATATTCAAGTTTGAGATAGACAGATTTTTAAGATGAGAATCAAAAGTGATGGGGAAAAGCCAGGAAAGTGGAGTTGAAGATTATTGAGGACATTGAATGGCTCAGCAAGCTCGATGGGACCAATGGTCTGCATCTGCTCTTATGTATTTTATTGTCTTATGGACTACTTTTGGGTTCATCCAAGCAAGGACTGATGAGGGCTTTTTGAAACCTTGCTTGAAGAAGAGTTAAGAATCGAGGAATCTTGAGAGTGTACCTTGTTACTGGGAATCCATTTGTATTCAAAAGATTGAATGAAGAGGACAGCTTTTAAAAGGACACTGGAAGTTTCACCCTAGTGCAGCAAGGAGAAGCTCAGGAATTTCATACACAAGACTGAGAGTGACTCCTGCTGAGAGTGTGGAGGAGGTATAGTATGGTTTGGGGTTTTCAGTGATGTTAAGAAGTGAATGCTGACAATAGCTTTAGCTGTAATGTAGTAATTACCTGCAAACTAATGTTTGGTCAATGTTGATTCTAATTTGTTTATTGTAGTAAAAGTCTTGAGATGCAAAATCTCATTATGTAACCTACGCAGGGCACTGGGAAGTTCATATCTTTCTTCAGTCATTAATGGAATCATAATACATCACTGTAATCATACCACCGGATAGGTCCATCTCAAAAACATGACCATAAACACATTGTATTTTTTCCTGAAACAATTACTTACGTGTCTCCATTTTCATCCTGAATAGCTGTCAGGTGTCTCTGGACAGCTAATAGCATGCGGACGTCCCCAGTGATGGCATAGTCCAACAAAGCTTGGGCTGTACGCTCTGTAATCTGGAGAGCTCTCAAGTGAAGAAATTGCTCTGTAGAATGAGAGAAAAATGAGTGACCAGCATTTCCCACTAAACAGGCTCTACATTCTAACAGGGGAAAGCCATTCAGTCCTTGAGTCCGTGAGGTCATAGCTTAATTACATACGCCTGCACATGCCCCGTACCCCTTAGTACTTTCGCTAATTTGGCCTATTTCTCTCAGTAGCTTTAGCTAATTTGCCCATATTCCATGATAACTTCAGCTAACACAAATTTGCAAAATTCTTTTACAATTAACAAATTTATAGGTGAGAGTCCCAAATTTCTACCATCCCTAATGCTTAAAAAGTGTTTCCTAATTTCACTATTGAAATGTCTGGCTGTAATCTTTAGACTGTGACCTCACATCCTTGATGCCCCAAAAGCAGAAAGAGTATACTGTATCAATTCTCCTTCATATGACCCCATAAACTAGTTTATGGAAATCTCTTCTTGTAATTTAACCTGTGGTTTCATGTTTCATTGTAGTAAATCTTCACTACACTCCCTCCAAAGCCAATACTTCGTTCTCACTGGTGCCCTGCTCTAAGCAGGATTTTATATAAGTCAAGCATCAAATTTCTCCTCCTCTATATAAAGACCAACATTCCCCTAACCTTTTGAATCATTTTCTGGACATGTTCATGATAATTTAATGATTTATTTACCGGGATTTCCTCCACCCCCAAAAGTCCATCGTTCAAGTACAAACTGGATGATGTCACACTTGCCTACTTTGAAATATATTACGCCAAAGTTTTGCTCCTTCTCAGCCTGTCAATATGTCTTGGTAATTTTAATGTTTCAATCCACTCTGTACAATATCACTTAGGTCTAAGTAAACTTTGACTCAACATGATTTTCTACACAATCACCTCAGTCATTGTTAAAATACAGTGAATAGTTTGGTAGTATAAACACAAGATCATAGGTTCAGTGCAGGACACCACTGTGCCCATTACCCAGTTCTGGATCTCCCAGTACTCAGCCCATTTCCTAACAGGCCAATCATTTGTCTTCAATCCTACAAGCTTCCACCTTTGCCAACAATCTCTGATGAGGCATTTTTGTAAATGAGTTCTGGAAGTTCATATAAATGACACAGGCAGACACACCAATAACATGCAGAGATATCCCTAATCTACAATTTTAGTCACCTCTTGAATACATTCAATACACTTCAGCAGGAATGGCCTATCCTCTACAAACCTAGGTCAAGTTTCTTTGACCAGCTAAAATAAAAAGGAGTTCCGTTGTTCTACACGCAATTTCTCAACAATGATTGTTAGACTCTCTGCTCTGCAATCTTCTGGTTTCCTGTCTCACCTTGTGAAGAGTAGAGTGGCTGGCAATTTTCCAATTTAAAGGACTGGTTTCTGATTCAAGTTAGAGCAGACAATGTGTCACAGTGGTAGAAACAATGACTGCAGTTGCTGGAAACCAGATTCTGGATTAGTGGTGCTGGAAGAGCACAGCAGTTCAGGCAGCATCCGAGGAGCTTCGAAATCGACGTTTCGGGCAAAAGCCCTTCATCAGGAATGTGTCACAGTTATGAGTGTAGAGTGGGAAATTGGGAATAATATAGGTAGCAGTATCTTTTTTGGCTGTACAGACTCAACGGGCCGAAGGGCTACTTCTGTACTATATGATTTTATCAACTTTAGAATAAATTTAAGCCAGTACTTCTCAATTGGACAAGACAATTTCTGATACAAGTTCATTTCAACAAGGAGAAGCCAAGGCTCGAGCTCCTTGGAGACAGAGAAAATGGTGAAATGGAAGCATGATACACATCAGGTAAATTATTCAAGCAAGAGCCAGACCAAATATAATAAGAGATGCAATTGATTGAACAATGAGATTGGCAAAAGGGGATGAATTGACAGTTAATATAAAAATGAATGCAAAGCTCTTTGCGCAGTCTGTAAAAACTGAGTGCACTGTAACAGGCAGGATGCGGCCTCTTGTATGGCCATGCAAACTCACTGCTGCTCATGATGAAGGCAGCTGCTACATCTACAGGGATCTACACGACCTGCTAGTTCCAGTGTAGTACATGGTCAGTACTGAAGGAGTGCCGTACCATTAGAGGGTCCCTTCCGAGGGAGCATTGCGCTGGCAGAGAGTCAGTGCTGAGAGAACATTGCGCTGGCAGAGAGTCAGTGCTGAGGGAGCACCATACTTTCGGGGGGTCAGTACTGTGAAGGTGCCACATTGTCGGGGGGTCAGTGCTGAGAGGGAGCGCTGCACTGTCAGAGCTCACTGTTGAGGAAGTGCTGCATTATCAAAAGGTTGCTTGTCTTGGTTTGAAGGTTTTATTTTGATGTACTATTCTGTATAAACTTTTATACTTTTACAGCACAATGCAGGATTCAATGTCACTTATTAATGGTTGAATCCACCTGAGGTGCTACATTAATGTATACCTGAACCCTCCCAATTCATTTCCTCCTCAATCAGTCCCACCCCACTTCACAGCCTCATTAGGATCATTACTTCTTTTCTGTGCACCAGCTCCTCTGCCTCAACACACACCCTGCCTTCAAACCCGGTCACCACTCACACAAACTCAAATTCATCGACATGGTGTAGAGAACCGACCCCGTGTGACTCAGCTTCCCATCACCAACTACTCGGGAAACCCTGACAATTCTCACACTCATGAAGCAGCTATGCCTTCCCCTAATTCAATGCCTCTTCTCCAGGATCCTTTGCAGAGTCCTGTCAATGTCTTTCTGATAGTTCTGGTACACTGCATCCACTGCATGTGCCATCTTACCTACCTGAACGAGTGGGGAACTGGTGGGCCTCCCCTGAAGAGCTGTCTGCATTCTGGGCTGTGTGTTGTGATGAGGTGGTGTGCTGGAGGCTCTGCCCAGTGGTTAGTTCCATACACCCCTGTGGTCCTCCGGAGTGCTGCATTCCCTGTTGGAATGTGCAGTGTGGGTTCCCAAAACTGTTCATGAAGCCGATAGAATTGAAATTATAACCTGTAAAGAGAGCAGCAGAGGTCGTGAGAGTGCTCATGGAGCTCAACGTTCAGTCAACTGGCCAGCTGCTCCACACAAGATAACATCATCCCCCCTGTTCATTCAACCTCCACTCCCTTCCCCTGTCTCCACCCTCCTCCGTAGTTTCCCAGCCACTGGTCTCCATCTCCCGATAAAGGGATTCAAACAAGATTGAAATTCAGCCCTCACCTCCTCCCCCTCCTCTTCCGCCGAATCCTGTAGCTCCCCCTGATGAGCCCGCTCCGCCAAAATGATCCGAGAAGTGAGGGAGTCTCTTCTGCCTTTTCCGATGGACTTCTTCTTTGTCTGTTGGAAGGAAAATAAAAGAGTGATGCAAATGGCTGCCGATTAAATCAATGTTTGCACAAACGTAATCCGCCCCTTCTCCCGTTAATATCTAACTGGAGGGAGATTAAAGCAGAACACAAAGTATATTCTGTTTGAAAAACCTAGTGGATCAATCAGTACTGCAGCTCTGTGAGCTTTCTCTCCAATGTTGGACACACTGATCATAACAAAGATGCTTTCCCCCTTGTGATTGAGTCTGTAACCAGAGGCCATAATCTCAGAATAAGAAATTGCACATTTAAACCAGAAATAAGGAGGAATCTCTTCATTCCGTGTAGTGAATCTCATAGGGCAGTCAGGGCTGGGTCATATAGTATGTCCTCGGTTGAGATAATAGATTTTCAGTCAGGAAAGGAATCAAAGGTAAAGGCAGGAAATTGGAGTTGAGGATTACCATATCAACCATGATCTCATTGAAAGGCAAAGTAGATTTTGTGGGCCAAGTGGCCTACTACCGCTAATCTATCATACGGTTTTATGGCAAGAAGGGGTGAGGCCACACAGGACAAGGAGAAAGGCTACAATGATTTCCACAGATTCACTACACGGAGTGAAGAAATTCCTCCTCATCTCCTTCTTAAATATGCAATTCCTTATTCTGAGAGCATGTCCTCTGGTCATACTCTCCCACAGGGAGAAATAACCTTTGTGGATGATTGGCTGGGCTGTCTTGAGTGGTTCATGGTCACACTTTGGGTTGAGATCAGCTCATCACTTAGGCCTGGAATTTCCAGCTCACTCTGAACCTGCCTACTGTCACTCCCTATTCAAGACAAGGAGCAAGATTGCCAAACTCAATATGCGCTTCATAACCAGTGTGTCCAAGACTGGACAGAGAGCTCACAGGGCTGCAGTACTGATTGATATACAAAATTTTTCAAAACAGAATTTGCTTTTCTTTTAGTCCTGCAGGGGTGTAAATTGAGTACAAAGTTCTGAACAGAGGCCTGAAGATTGGAAAGTGATCCTGAGCACCGTTGTGTGTGTAGGTTTGCTCTCGGACTATGCACATTGATGAGGATTCTTACCTCTTCTCCCCTAAGGGAAACAACTACCATCGAGTCTCTGGCAAACACTAACATGGGCCAAGTAAAAACTGGGTCGTTTTCTATCTGTAGGAGGTCGCTGTGTGACAATCATCTGTCAGTTTAGTTGCAATTCGCAAAGTAGCTCAATAACATTGAGATGTCCTGAGGTTGCAATAAAGCTATTTTTAAAATATGCTTCCAGTTTTCTTTCAAAATCTCAGGTTTGATTTGTTGACCTCTCAAACAGCATTTGGAAGTTTCTCTGCCAGTGAGAGTATATCTGGGCCCCCCAGCTCCAGACCAGGACTACAGCCTTACCTTCCACTCGAGGGCAGTACGTAAATGCCTTGGCCTCACTGGTTTCTCCATCTTTCTTCCTCTTCAGTTGGACAAAAACGGTGATTGGTTTCTCAATATCAATATTCCAGTATCGTGGCGTCCGGAAAACAATGGCAAACTGAGCAATAAACAAAACCCACAAAGAAATCACATTTCCAGATATTTGCACAGCTACCAAACAGTAACTTACAAATGGACAATATCTGGTGAACATTAGGCAGACTGGAATCCTGCTCATTAAACTGCAATAGCTCAAAAAAAACAAATCGTGTTCCCATGAGAGGGAAGAGTTTCAAAACTCAACTGGAAATTCCAAGCACATCAATCAGGCTAATGCTCCAGTGAAGTACTGAAAGTGGGTCAGAGGGTCAGAGCTGAGGGAGCTCCGCAATGACAGAGGGTCAGAGCTGAGGGAGTGCTGCATTGTCAGTGTCACTGTTGACGGAGTGCTGCATTGTCAGAGTGTTAGAGCTGAGGGAGTGCCGCATAGTCAGCGGATGAGCACTGAGGGGCTGCTGCACTGTTGGAGGGTCAGTACTAAGGGATAGCCACATTGTCGGAGGTGCCTCTTTCAGATGAGGCGTTAGACAGACAAAAAACAAAGAAAAAGAATCCTTTAAGGCAAATTAGCTAAGAGGAAGGAGACAGAGAGTGAAGATAATGGCGAGAAACTGTCTTTAGCATGAGATGAGTACTGGTGTCCAGCAAGGAATGACCTCTCAGCTATTTATTTATTAATGACCGGAAAAAAAGACATTTCCAAATCTACTAGTGACCCAATAAAAGGCAGCATTGTAACCAATGCAGATGAAAGTCTAAAATTACAAGGAGATACGGATTGATCAATAATAAAATAGTGGACTATTTATTTCAGTGCAGGTAAGTGTGAGGTCATTCACTTTGGAACTTTGCAAATGATGAGAGTGTAGGTTCAGAGAGAGCAAAGGGTCCAGGCATAGAGATCATTACAATGTCAACAAACAGATAGAGAACATATGAAAAAATGCAAGTTTTTTTATCTCAAGGATGAGAGTAACGGCATGCTTCAGCAGCTGGAGATTATCTGTGTATCTGGTCCTTCAGATACTGGTCTTGGAGAGGGAGCAATGTAGCTTTACCAGATGAGGAGAGCATAAAACAATATCTGTTGTGCCTGGAAGTTAGAAGGTGAAACGCTGATTTGATTGAAGTTTCAGAGTTGTTCAGATATTGGTCACAGAAACTAAGTATTTCAACCTGCTAGGGTTGCTAGGAATACTGAGGCAGAGTTTACAAATTAGTGCTCAGATGTTAAGCCTGGATGTCTGTCTGTCTGTCTCTCTCCTTCTTCATATTTTTCACCATTTAGGATACAGTCCCAGAACATAAAGCCCAGCAACAGACAGCAAGGGAGAGTATAGCGGCGAGAGAACATGCACAAAACCAGGTACCCTGTAGTCAAAATGTTCATCAGGACAGCATTTCAATGAACTGCAGGGATTTATTTACCTGTCTGTGAACATCCGTAGGTCCAAAATCTCCGTAGGCCTCCCACCCATTATCATCGTCCTCATAGAAGCGCACCTGGATGTCATCTGGAAAGCAAAGTATTTTGGTATTGGATTTTCCGATAGGTAGCAGCAATACTGAGGGAGGAGGAGGAGGAAGGGTGTTGGGCAGCCCTATATCACCCAGTGGAACAGTGCAGTACTCAGAATGGATTCCAATTCTTTTACTCACAATAGCAGAGAGAATATAGGAACTAGGAGCTGGAGTAGGCCATTCAGCCCTCGAGCCTGACCTGTCTTTTAATACAATTGGGGCTGATCCCATCTTTGCCTCAAATCCAGTCTTTCCTACCCACTCTCCATAACCTTTCAGCTCATTACTAATTAAAAATGTGCTGATCTCCTCCTTAAATTTATGCAATGTCTCAGCATCCACCACACTCTGGGGAAGTGAATTCCACAGATACACGACCCTTTGAGAGAAGTAATTCTTCCTCATTCCTGTTTTAAATCTCTTACTCCATTAGTCGGAAACTACTCCTCAGGTGGCGTCATGATGGGCTACTGAGCATTAGGGCATCAAAGCCACAGTTGGCAGCCAATTGAAAAATGGGCTGCTAAGAGAGACAGTCAGTACAAATCAAATACAAAGCACATCAGGGGAACTTCAGTCTGAGTAACTTGAGATGTCGGCTGGAGGACATTGGGTGGATTCCCCTGTATGGATTTTCACAAGGATTTTGGTCACATTCTATAATCTGCAGCTAAATCCAAGGCCCAGGGGATTGGGAACAAACCAGCTGAGATAGACCTTTCCGGACTGACAAGAAGTAGTGACTGCTTCCAATAACTCTCCTCTCTCGGGAACAACCTCTATGTGTATCAGCGAGAGAAAAATGGAAATCGAGGGGAAATTCAACCAAACTCTCAGGTAGTAACAAGCGGTGGTTTGTGGGAACTATGAGGAAACAGGCAAACAATTCTAGAAACCTACTACTATGTCTGCTCCATGAAACTCAGGCAGCACATTCTCGATCATAATAACTTTAACACAAAAGACGTTTCCTCCTGTTTTAACTCACTAAATCATTGTCTTACTTCTTCCAACTGAGACAGTTTCCCTTTATTCACTACATTACAACCATCCATGATTTCAACACTTTCTTAAATCACCTTATAACCTCTTGTCCTTAAGAGCTGAAATTTGTTCAGCCATGACCCTACCATCTGGCATTAGAACCTTACCTTGTTTCAGTGAGACCACCTCTCATTCTTCTAAACACCAATGAGTGTAGGTCCAACTTGTGCAACCTTTCTTCATAAAACTAACCTTTCATTCCAAGAATCCACAGAGTGAACTTTCTCTAAGCTGCAATTTTAAACTTCTTTAAAACTGTATACAGTACTCCAGAGTTCTGAAAAGGGTCATTGGACTCAAAGCGTTGACTCTATTTCTCTCTCCACAGAGCTGCTCACTTTCTCCAATTATTCCTGCTTTTGTTACAGCATTCCAGATGTGGTCTCACCAACATTCCCTCCAAGCTCCACCCAGCCACTGGGAAACCCCATGCACATCGATTGCTGTGCTTCCATTTCTAGAAGCTTCCACCACACATTAACCTTGGAATCCACACAGCAGGAAAAGAAAATGAGAGCGCGCGTTGGGTCTTCCCAATGTCCTGTACAGTTGCACAGACTTCCCTACTTTTATGTTCCATTCCCTTTGGAATAAAGGCTAATGTGCAATTTGTCTTCCTAATTACTCCTTGCACCATACAGTATGCTGAATGGTTGTGGTACATATACAAGGCACCCAGATCCATCTGTACCACAGCATTCTGCAGTTGCTCCACTTAAATATTCCACTTTTCTATTCTTCCTGCTAAAATGGACAATGTTTCATTTTCCCAAATTATATGTTACGTGCCAATTGTTTGCTCATTTACTTAGCCTATCTCTCTGTATATATCAATTGCATCTTGTCATTCCTATCCATCTTTGTATCATCTCCAAATTTGGCTAAAATACAGTTGGTAACTTCAAAGTTATTAATTTAGATCATAAACAGTTGAGGCCCCAGAACTGTTCCCTGTCCCCAGTTTGCCAACCTGAAAATGATTCATTTTTTATTGACTGTTTTCTATTAGTGAGCCAATCTTCTATCCATACAAATATGTCACTCCCAATACCAATGCAGTCACCTTTTATGAGGCACATCATAATTCAAATACATCTGCTTTTTTCTTATCCATCCTGCTTCTAACATTTTCAAAAAATTTTCAATAAGTACCTCAAATACAATTTCCCTTTCACAAAAACATGTTGACTCTGCCTGACATATTCTGATTTTCTAAATGCTCTGCTACTATCTCCTTAATAATGAATTTTAGATTAATTGACTACTAATCTCATAGTTTTGGGTCTCCCTCCTTTCTTGAATAGAAGTGTTACATTGGTTTTTCAATCTGTGACCTTTCTAGAATCCAGCAAACTTTGAAGTTTGGAAGATGACCAGCAATGCAGCCACTTCATTTGTGGCCCTAGAATGCAGGAATGCCCCGGAACTTTAGCCTCATTAGCTTTCCTGGTCATTTTTCACTAGTGATGATGAGAACGCTTGAGGTTCCTCCCTCACATTTGTCTCTCAATTTTTTGCAATTCTTGTGTGATATTTTTGCAGTTTTTACTGCGAAGACAGATGCAAAATACATGTACAAACTCCCTGCCATTTTCTAATTTCCCACGATTAATTCCCCTGGCTCACCTTCTCAAGAAACTATTCTTGTCTTAGCTCCCATTTTCATTATTATATCTTTGATGAAGCTGTTATTGTTCATTTCATATTTCTTGTTAGTTTTCTCTCACATGTCAATCTCTCGCTATAATCCTTTCGGTCATCCTTTGCTGGTTTCTAAAATGTTCCGGATCTTCTGACTACCACTAACATTCACAATATTTAACGTCATCATTAAATCACAGAATTGTTACAGTGCAGAGGAAGGCTATTCAGCCCATTGTGTCTGTACTGGCTCGCTGAGCATTTTAACATTGGCACAACCTCCTACCATTTTCCCATAATCATAGATACTGCTTTAATTTTAAAAATTAAATAATCCTCTCTTGAATGCTTCAGTTGAATCCATTTCCACCACATTCCCAGGCAGTACATTCTAGACCCTAACTTCTAGCTGTGTGAAAACATCTTCTGCAAAACACTTTCAAACTATGCCCCATAGTTCTTGATCCATTTACAAGCACAAACATTCTCTCCCTATTCACTCTGTTCAGATCACTCAAAATTTTGAAAACTATCTGTAGGGATTTTAATGAGGTCAGCCAGGTTGACCTCATGGAATAAGCGAATACATCACCTTATCTTTCTCCACATTGAACCTCATCTGACATCTATTCTCTCACTCCACCAATTTGTCAATGTCCTTTTGGAGTTCCATGCTGTTCTCCACACAGTTTATAATTCTTCCAAGTTTTCAGTTTATAAATCTCCCAAGAGTTATGTCATTTGCACACTTTGAACTGCCCACTGTACGCCAAGATTCCAATCATTAGTATATATCAGGATAACTAAGGGACCCAATACCACTCCTGGGGAACTCTACTATAAATGCTACTTCAGCCGAAAACAGATCAATTTACCTTTGCTCTCTATTTACTGTCACTCAGTCAATTCTGCATTCATGTTGCCACTGGACCTTTATTCCATGATCTATCACTTTCCTCAAGTCTATTGTGTGGAAGTTTATCAAAATGGCTTTTGGAAGTCTACCTACACTGCATCAACAACATTACCCTCATCAGTGGTTAGCACTGCTGCCTCACAGCGCCAGAGACCCGGGTTCAGTTCCCGCCTCAGGCGACTCTGTGTGGAGTTTGCACGTTCTCCCTGTGTCTGCGTGGGTTTCCTCCGGGTGCTCCGGTTTCCTCCCACAGTCCAAAAATGTGCAGGTTAGCTGAATTGGCCATGGTAAATTGCCCATAGTGTTAGGTAAGGGGCAAATGTATGGGTGGGTTGCGGGTCGGTGTGGACTTGTTGGGCCGAAGGGCCTGTTTCCACACAGTAAAGTAATTCTAATCTAATCTAATCTAAAAAAAAACCTCGCTGTTACCTCTTCAAAAAACTACATCAAGTTAATGAGACATAATTTTCCCTTGAAAAATCCATGCTGACTGTTCCAAATCAATCCATCTTTTTCAATGTGCCTATTAATTGTTTTTAGACATTTTCCTACTAGTGAAGTTAAACTTCCCCAGTTAACTACAGATGATGCACCCTTCAAGTACAGTCTCTCTCCTCAGTTTTGTTGAGAGTTAGGAAATCTCTCCTTAAGGGTGGGCCACTGCCCCTCTGAGAGGAGATGCAAAGAGGCTGCAGAGGTGACTCCGTGAAGAGGATAGATTGAAGAAGTTGGGACTCTTCTCCTTGGAGAGAAGGTGACTGATTGAGCTGTTCTAAATCATGAGCGGACTGGTGTAGAGTAGAAAGAGAAACTGTTCCCATTTATAAAAAGGAACATGAATGAGAAGGCATGGTTTTACATTCAAATTCGATGAAAATCAAACAAAAAATTGCAAAAGCAGCAATGTGACGTGAGAAAGAAATGTTGTCACACAGTGAGTAGTGGGATGGGATGGAGACAGGGTCAAACTCAGGCATCCAAGAGGGACATTGGATCATTACTTGAATAAAAGTAATGTGCAAGGTTCTGGGGAAAAAGCAGGAGACTGGCACTCAGTTGTGATGCTCATTTGCCCTGGGATTCAATGAGACAAGGTATTGGTGTGACTACACGGAGCACTGTGCACAGTTTGGTCACCATACACAAAGATATATTTGCCTTACAGTGGGAACAATGAAGGTTCACTAGATTCCCTGAAATGACAGGCTGTAATAGGAAGTGACATCGAGTAGAATTGGCCAATTTCTCTGGAATTTGGAACACTAGGAGTGGTTTTCACTGAAATACATAAGATTTGGAGAAGGTTTGAGAGGATAGATGCTGAGAGGGCGAGACCTTAATGAATAGTGAAGGAGACATGAGGGACTGAATGGCTTACCTCTACTCCTCATGTTGTGTTCAACAAGACATGTTTGGCACTCCATACCTTTAATAATAAAACCATGGAACCTGTTCAATTTAAATAAAAACTGCCCCCATAACTTGTCACTTTCAAAATCAAGAACAATTGACAGAGCATCCTGGAACTGACCATCAGAAACCACTGGCAATGTCCTGGAACTGACCATGAGAAACCACTGGCAGTGTCCTGGAACTAACCATGAGAAACCACTGGCAGTGTCTTGGAACTGTCCATTCAGAAACCACTGGCAAAGTCCTGGAACTGACCATCAGAAACCACTGGCAGTGTCTTGGAACTGTTTATCATAAACCACTGGCAATGTCCTGGAACTGACCATCAGAAACCACTGGCAGTGTCCTGGAACTGACCATCAGAAACCACTGGCAATGTCTAGGAACTATCCATCATAAACCACTGGCAATGTCTAGGAACTATCCATCAGAAACCACTGGCAAAGTCCTGCAACTGACCATCAGAAACCACTGGCAATGTCCTGGAACTGACCATCAGGAACCACGGACAGTGTCCCGGAATGGACCATCAGGAACCACAGGCAGTGTCCATCAGGAACTATCTTAGTCAACTTGACTTAGTAGGAAGCTGGCTTTGCCACTAACTTCAAAAAGAACCCTTTGTTCTCGCTGTTTTGGCACATAACTACCTGACCTATTCTCAACTGAAGACATGATTTCTGCTTCACCACCCCGGCAGTATACTCTATGATTTGGAATAAATAAGATTCAATGGTATAGCTGTACTGCATACAAAAGGTTTGCTGTGTCAAAGACCTTTGGGACAGTCGTTACAAGTGTAAAATTGCAGATCAAATTAGAGGCCTGTATTTTTATCCAAGGGATTCAGTAAAGGGAACACTGCTTGGACAGCTCCTCAGCACAAGAAACCTTGTCCCTTTTCAGGGCAATGTGACTTTTGCACTGTACCATGTTCACTATTACTCAGCAATCATAACCTCCACCACAGCCCCAGGCCGATACCTTTGCAGTGATTCCTGCTGTTGGCTGCAGGTGGGACCAGGCTCAACTTTGCTACATTTCCACAGTTTCCCAGCTTTCTAACGTCACAACATTCTGGGACGAAGAACAGCCATTCTGAGGAATTAGCCGACCCTGATTGTTCATGAAACAGTGCCCCACCAAACCCAGCTAAATAGGGAGTATCTTTGCCCAAACTACTGAACACAAATGGCCTAAAGCCCGTTGTCCTTTGAGCTGAAAAGCCTTACCTTTCTGAACTTTGTCACACAAGAGGTAAATCTCATCCCCGCCAGTCACACAGCCTGATGTTTTGTCCATCCTGACAATCTTCAGATTGGAAGCATTCGGCGCCTCTGCCAAGTAGAAAAGATTGAAAATAACAGCATGACAAATGAAGAGAAAAACAGGCAAAAGCAAGCTTCACATGCACATCTCAAAAACAATGCAAAATCAAAATCTGACAAGATGTCATCAATCCAAAACACCAACTCTTGTTTGTCTGTCCGCAGGTGCTACCCGATTTCTTGAGTATTTGCAGCATTTGCTGTTTCTAATTTACGAATCTCCAGCATTCACTGCATTTTGCTGCTGCTGAAAATGCTTCAACAGATTTAAACTAAAAAAAAACAGATGGATGAAAATCTGATCATGATCCCTAACACGGGGAATCATTCATTTTCATAAATGTGGATCGGGAGAATTGCAGAGCTGGAAGACTCTGACTCTATCCTTGCTTTCCCTGATTACCTTCATCAAAGTGTTGTCAGTTACTGTCAGTCAGAGTAAGAAGACGATGTGATCATGTCTTTTTTTATTGTCTGTAAACTCAAATAAAATGGTGCAGAAATAACTGCAGGGAATTTCCCGTTGTTGAGTCTTTGCTATTTTAATTGAATGTGCAGGAAACACCAGGGGAAGTCCACTGGGACAATCTTCCCATACTGTGTTTGGTATTAGTCACAAAATGCCCAGACTCGGACTGGCTCATGAGATTTTGCTGTGTCTAACTTTGAGCAACCAGCCCATGAGCAGTCAATCTGCAAAATGACTGACCTCCACAAGGGACCTGCAAATGGGCCAGCCTGACAATACTCACCCAAGACATGTTACCCATTGATCCCAGTACAGGGGCTGGGTGCACCACGCACCATTTTTTCCAGTCCCCACCGTCAACCCCATGTTGAACTTGGACTTTTATATCTAACTGCCTTTAATCATTTCAATCTTACTCTCTCTCCATATAAGACCCTCATAGTTCTCTACATATCTCTCTGTTTTCACAGCATTGCAAGAAAGAGTCTATTGCCTCAATCAGAGATTGCTTTCTGTTTCTTTACCTGCATCTCCCATCGAGTGAAATCAGTTCCCCACTTTAACACTGAGGCCTCCAAAATCAACATTGGTTAAAACAGTCACCATTAGATTAACCTTTTAGTCCAGATTTTTTTTCTACTGAATTTGAGCGCATGCCCCCAGATCATTAGCCTGAGGTTCTGAGGAAGGGTCACTGGATCCAAAATGTTAACCGCTTTCTTTTCACAGGTGCTGCCAGACCTGCTGAGCTTTTCCAGCAACTTCTGTTTTTGTTTCTGTTTTCCAGCATCTGCAGTTCTTTCAGTTTTCATTAGCCTGAGGATTATGGATGACTAGACTTTACCACGATACTATTGTCTCTAGAGGAAAGACCTGTGCAGAGTAACTTCCTTTGTGTCAGATAGTCAACTGTCCAAGCACCAGGGTGACCTAGAACAACTTTGCCAGGTCATTTCACAGAGTCCTCCAACCCTGTAAAGCTGGTTCATTACCGGTCTGTCCCCCTCCAGGCTGTTCTCCACAACACAAGATCCTCTGTGTCTAAGTGATCAATCTTTAGACTTTGATATCAATCTAGGACTTGCTCATACCAAGATATTCAGCAATGGATCAATTAAACAGTTTTCTAAAGCCTCCATTTTTCCTGTTGACTAATACAGTCTCATAGATTCTGGCCGCTGAGCTAATCTGGAAACGTAATGGATTTTACTGGGATTTCTCAATGACTCAAATATAGTCTGCTTTCAGAGGCAGGTGCAAGTTTTCATGTTTCTTTTTGCCTGTCTCACACAAACCCTTGGCTGTCGCCTTAGCTCAAGGTCAGAGATCTCCATTTACAACTTGGTCCCAGTCTCAACTTTCCCATGGTTACATCCAGTCCTCTACCGAATTACTTGTTTTCTCCATTATAACATCACGCATGTTCTCTCTGTCTCCTGCCGAATCCTCCTTCCACAATCCATCAAATTCTCAACTCACATCCTACCCTTCCCCTTAATCACAAACAAATTATGACTTGTCTGGAATGGATCACCTGAGGATTTTACCCAAACAGCTATTCTCAATGAGCTGTACTGGGCCACTAAAGCCGTGTACACTGACTCCAGGAATCTTTCTCATGGTGTTCAGATCTCTCCAAGGCCTTCCCAAGCTGGGGTTGCTAACTATTGAGGTGTGTATCCCCCTGCATCCTGCAGACAAAGCAACCTCAGCATTTCCCCAGTGACTGAGCTCATACGGAGTCTCTACATTGCTTCACCTTCCCCTCCCCCGCTTAATCCACCTCCAATCTTCAAACCATTCTCTCTTCCGTCACCTCTCTCTCTCCCCCTCATTCCCCCCTAGAATATCTATTCTCCATTATGAAATTCTCAGTGAGATTTCTTTGTACAGTTACAATGAAACGTCAATAATTGTTACAGCAACAGATGCTGATTTAAAACTTTTCTTTAAAAAAAACCAATCATTTTACTTTCCAATTTGCAGTGAACGTTTGGTTTCATGGCTTAGTGCTCAGACCCATTCCCATTGGTTAGCACACTGATGAATTGGGCTCCAGTGTTTTGCATAGCCTTGGGCATGGAGGCTGGGCCAGCTGCCACTCTCTGCACTAGCCTCAAGGGCCCACTAATGGTCCAGTGACAGTTGGCTGTCAGGGTGGGGCCAGGTGGAGCAGTGTCCAGTTGCGGTGACCAGCCATCACTGGCCAAGAGCAGACCTCTACTGCCCATCCGTTTTCAGAATGAATGACTCTTGGCAGCTATCTGCTAGGAAGTGCCCTCAGTTCCCATCCCCAATGGGTCAATCTGGATGGGTAATCCCCATCTAATCCCCAGTAGGGAATGGCTCAACAGCAAAGACTTGTGTTCAAGGCACTTGTGGTACTCAGTGATCAAATAGAAACAGTGAAGGGCCCCTAAAGGTATCCCTTGCTTTACTCTCACATCGATTGCAATGGAGAGTGTGGCCATGCCAATGGCGCCCTTCCCTGTGTGAAACTAGGCAACTTACTGGCTGCTCTCCCCCCCCATCCAGGGGCAGGTTACTGGTTCCCTCATCTCCTCCCCTCCCTGCACCCTATCCAAGTGTGACCTGTTCACTGGGAATCACCCAGTGACCACCAAAGCCGTTCCTAGGCATTGTAAACACTGCGTTGATTGATTGTGAACCTTCCGGAACTTTCTCTGCACTGGCTCACAGCTGCACTTGGGACGAATACCCTCCTGATGTGTGAAGTAACTTTGTGATTGAAGTAACACGGTAGCATTAAGGACAAACACACACGCTGGGGCAAATTCCTTCTGGTTGTGTACATTTTAACTGTCAGAAAGACCAGTGTTTTCCAACTTGAACAGGACTGACCTTGCTGGTCACACTGTCGCCCCACCCATCCCCCGCAACGCATTGTTCCACACCCTCACGCATTGTTAACCCCACCCCACACACACTGCCCCATTACTTACTGCTGTCGAAGATGGGGTCAGAGATGACAGATTCAAGTGGCCGTGTATACATGCCGTCACTGTCAGGGAGGTAAGCTGTGAACTGCAGCCTCACAACGCTCAGATCCATCTCCTTGGCTAATTGCTCAGACTCTTGGCGAAACTGCTGTGCTTCTTGAGCTGGTTTTAAAGAGAGTCATTGTTGGTTATTAATACCCACATATAAATGTACATGAAACTCTTGGTGTCAGTGTTGTGTAACCCAGCAGCCCCTCAGTAACTGAAGCACTGTTTTATCAGTCAGTCACAATTCACCGATAATAAAACCAATTTCCCAGAAGGTAATCCTAATCCCTATGAGAATCTATCTTTGTTCATCAGTACATGCCAAGTTAACAATTAAAGTGTCAGTTTTCAGTGCCTTGGTGTGTCTGTTTGGCAGAATCTTGTGTTCCATCGTGTTTACATACAGGAACATAGGATTTAGAAGCATGAGTAGGCCCTTCAGCCCCTGAAGGATGCTCTGCTGTTCAATATGATCATGACTGATCTGGTTAAGCCTTCATTCTCCTTTCCAGTCTGCCCCCATTACCTATGACTCCCTTATCAATCAAAACCTAGTCTAACTCACCCTCACCACTTTCACAGGAAAACAATTCTAATTTCTATTTTAAATGGGAGACCGCTTGTATTTAAACTATGACCTCTAGTTACTCCCTCTCCAACATCGGGGAGTGGGGAGGCACTCTCTCAGAATCCACCCTGTCCAAGTCCCCTCAAGCCTGTAGGCCAATTGCTTGTTTTGAGAGATTGTAAATGTCAGCAGTTTAATAAATACTGTCAGGATGAGAATGCTACATACCCAAGACAGAGGCCATTCAGCCCTCTGGCAGCTCCTCCCATGTTCCCAGCTTCCAAGTTATTGATTATGCAGCTGATCCAGCCCAGAACTTAGGTTTTATTTGGTTATTCTCAGGTTTCTTTCTCGCTGAGACCTGCCCTGCACAAAGAACTTCACCAAGAGATCAAAGCCCATCTCACGTCCTCTCAAACTGAGGCTTTCAAATTCCTGGAGCTTTCTGTTCATGGCCATGGCACAGGTCAATGAGAAGGTTAGATTGGACAGGGGGTGAAGGTAAAACCAGGCTGGTTGGAAGATAGGAACTAAGTGTGTTTCAGATGATTTACTTGTGGGCAGGACACCACATTTCTCTGGGAGAAATAATTGCAAAAATTCACCATAATGTGCACAATGAAATTCTTCCTCATCTCAATTTTCAATGGATAGGAACTAAGTGTGTTTCAGATGATTTACTTGTGGGCAGGACACCAGTTTGAACCAGGTAGACAGAGTGACCCTTCTTTTGTGTTGTTCAATATAACTGATTTGGAACATAGGAATAGGTGTAGGCTAATCAGCCCATCAAGCCTACCCCACCATTCCAGATAAGGGTTGATCATCTCATGTTATCAGCAAATCCTGTGATATCATTCGTCTTCAGAACACTATTGATTCCTGCCTTTAACTTGCTCAAAAATTAAGCTTCCACATTTCTCTGGGAGAAATAATTGCAAAAATTCACCATAATGTGCACAATGAAATTCTTCCTCATCTCAATTTTCAATGGTTTGTTTCATAAACTATTTCCCTGGGTTCCACAGTCAACAGACCTCAGATAGATCCTAGGAGAAAATGAGGACTGCAGGTGCTGGCGATCAGAGTTGAGAGTATGATGCTTGAAAAGCACAACAGGTCAGGCAGCATTCGAGAAGCTGAAGAATCGACATTTCGGGCATAAGCCCTTCATCAGGAAAGGCTGATTCCTGATGAAGGACTTATAACCAAAATGTCGATTTTCCTGCTTCTCGGATGCTGCCTGACCTGCTATGGTTTTCCAGCACCACACTCTCAACTCAGACAGATCCTGTCTATCTATGACTCTATATATAACATTTTTTCAGCAACCTGCTCAGAGATATTATTACACAGCTCTGGAGCAGATGGGACATGAACTCAGGCCTTCTGACTTAGAGTCAAGATTAGAGTGGTGCTGGAAAAGCAGAGCAGGTCAGGCAGCATCTGAGGAGCAGGAAAATCGACGTTTTGGGCAAAAGCCCTTCATCATCTCCAGCATCTGCAGTCCTCACTTTCGCCTTCTGACTTAGAGGTAGAGACATTACCACAGCACTAGAAGAGCCCTCCTCTCTGTATCTGTTTTGGCACATCGAGTAAGAATATATCTGCCTACGAACCATGGGTTTGTTGCTCTGTCCTCTCGAACGCTCCACAATTGCTGGGACTGACCCTGTCCTGAATGCTCCTGACACACTCCTCCATACATCAACAACTCAACTCAGTTCCTGTGGGGGTCAATGTTCAAATGCTGGCACCCTGCTCACATTATCCCAGTGTATTTCTTCCTGCCTTATTTGTTGCTTTTATGCTCAGAATCTACCTACAAACACCCCGATAAATAAAAAGGGCCGCTACAGAAAGTAGAGTTCCAAACAATGCCTGGGGTAATGTCAAAGTGGCTTCTCTATGTTCCTGCAATGGCCATCCTCACCTGATAGAATGGCCTTGTTCAGAAAGTTTTTTCTGTCCAAAGGATTGCGCTGGTATGTCTCATTAAATAACCTGTCAAACAGGACATCCGGAACATTCTTCTTTGTGACGTGCAGAATACCCAGGTTAGTAAACCTAGAGAACAAGAGTAGAGAGGTTGAGTGTCCTGAACAATACACATCTGTGGGCTGTGCTTTCTGCTGTCCTCCTTGCTACATTCTCTTAACACTCTTAAAAATTTAATGTAGTCAAATTTGTTGAAAAGCCACAAATGGTGAGGAAAAGAAGTTGCGAGGAGGATAAAAAGGATCTCCAGAGAAATACAGGCACCTTAAACGGTTGAAGATAAATTTGGTAGATAGAGTGTAACGTGGGGAAAATGCCAAGCTTTCCACTTCGGCAGACAAATAGACAAGTTGAATACTGTTTAATTGGAGAGAGGCTTCAGAACGCTGAGGCGAGTGATCTGAGTGACATGGTATATAGACATATAAACATTCACAGCACAAGAGACCATTTGACCCATCCTGCAGGTGTTGGCCAAAGATCAGCCCACGCTAATCCCATACTAGCTTTTGGCTCCAAGGCCTGGAGGATATAACAACAAAAGTGAATATATAAATACTACATAAATCTAGAATCAGGAGAAAAATGTCAAAATATGGTGTTTAAGATGAAGGTGACAAGAACTCTCAAAGGAACCTTTTGAATTACATTAGTGTAGTGACTATACTTTATAAGAATTTGTGACACACCCTGGTTCATAAATCTTAAATAGGATTATATAAATTTGAGTTTAGATTAGATTACATTACAGGCCCTTCGGCCCAACAAGTCCACACCGATCCGCCGAAGTGCAACCCACCCATACCCCTACATTTACCCCTTACCTAACACTACGGGCAATTTAGCATGGCCAATTCACCTGACCCGCACATCTTTGGACTGAGCTCTTCCTTTTTTGATTTATTTTATCCTTGTCACTTTCTGAAAGCTGAAGTGGCCTGTTATAATGGGCCTTAGTGCATTTCACCTGCAGAATCCAGGTTGAGCTGGGATGAGTCTCAGCGCTTGTGAACTTACTGTGCAGTCATGTCCTTGGGACCCACTTGTACGATACAGACTCCATCATCAGTACATTGTTTCCCAACCAGGCTGTGAGCATGTAGTTTAGGAGGGTCTTTGGCTGTCACTAGCTGCACAACAATCTTTGCATTCCCAGTGTAATTAAAAATCTGTGGCAAAATTAAACATTCAATTCAATAAAAGAAATCACTCTAACATTTGTCCTCCCTTCAATGTTCCTCACACACTCTGACCTTTGCCCTCCTCATAATTCTCCACTCACACTCTGACCTTTGCCCTCTGAGCTGCTCCTCATGCACACATTAATCTTTGTCTTCTGTAAATGCTCATCACATACTCTGACCTTTTCCCTCCTCTCAATGCTCCTCTCATACATTGACCTTTGCTCTCTTAGTTGCTCCACACTAACCTTTGCCCTCTGTAAATGCCTGTCACACACACTGACCTGTGCCATCTCTAAATGATTCTCACATACTCTCCAAACACTTCTCACATAGTCTCTGACTTTTGCTCTCTCTAAATGATTTTCACACATTCTCCACACACCTCTCACATGCGCTCTGCCCTTTTGCTCTCTCTAAATGATTCTCATACTCTGTCCTTTACCCCCTCAAAGTCTCCCCCCATGCTCTGTCCTCTCAATGTGCTTCACACTCTGACCTTTACGGTTGGGTATGTCTTGCGATTCTTCTCGCTGGATGCTCCAGGCAGGCCCCCGTGGGAAGGCCCTTCACAGCCATAACGGAATCGGAATCCTCTCTGCATCAAACACATGGCAGGTTGTCACAGAGAGCAGACTATCAACGTTCACCAATGACATCAAGCTTGGAAACAAAAACTCAACTTGCTGAAGAAACGCTGCAGGTTTGGCAGCATCAGTGGAGAGAAAGCAGAGTTAACGTTTCGGGCCCAGTGACCCTTCGTGAAACTTGGAAATGCAGGGAAGACCCAAGAGGAGGGTGGTAATGGACTTTAGGACAAAGACAACTTGGTGAAATGGGAAGACATTAAATTTCTTGCAGAGAAGTGTGAAGCGAGAAATTTTGGTCAGAAGAACAAGGAGACACCATAAAAAGAAATGGCGCAGTTTGAAGAGGGACCAGGAACACAGAAGCTTGGGGATAGGTGCACACCAATTACTTAAGGTTCCAGAACAAGTTGACAAGACTGGTCAAGAGCAGATAGTTTTATACATAGATGCAGTGTGTCCAAAAGCAAGGACCTGATGCTGAACCATTAAGTTTACCAGGTCAGCCACAGCTAGAATATTTCAGGCAATGCTGGGCTCCACTCTTCAGGAACAATGTCAAGGTGGACAGGGTGAATAGGAAATTTACGAGGAAGGTACCAGAAATGAGGAACCTCTGACAGATTCAAGGAGCCACAGTGGTCCCACTAAACAGAGAAGGCTGTAGCGGGGTGTGGTGGGGGAAGATTTGTGAGGTTTTCAAATTAATCCAAGGTTTTGATCAAGTTGACAGAGAGAAATTGTTGTGCAGAATGGTCTGTATCCTGTGGTTACAGACTGAAATGAGCAAAAGATCCCATGGGAATAGGACAATTTTCTGTGAGAGGGAGGGTTGGATTTACCTGCTTCGGTTGTTCTGTAATGGCCAGGAAGGGGCCAACTGCTGGATCTGGAAGACAAGAGGAGTCACAGCTTCAGCAAGACTTTCACCTGAGCCTGCTCCCTACCCCGTCAATTCCCCAAGCCCCAGTCACTCAATATCACTGAATTACAGAGTTCCTCCACACCACACCCTCTCAAAGCACCCTCACTCACACCCCACTGTAGTGATTTTAACAAGCTCAGCAGGTGGACCTCAGAATATGAACTCTCTGATTGCACCAGATTAACAGCCCGAATCAGGGAGCTCTGGCTGACATGGGAAGCACAGTGGAGGGGCAGCACAGTGGCTCAGGGGTTAGCACTGCAGCCTCATAGCGCCAGGGATCTGGGTTTGATTCCAGCCACGGGCGACTCTGTGTGGAGTTTGCACATTCTCCCCATGTCTGCGTGGGTTTCCTCCAGGTGTTCCGGTTTCCTCCCACAATCCCAAAAGATGTACAGGTCAGGTGAATTGGCTGTGCTAAATTGCCCATAGTTAGGTGCATTAGTCAGAGGGAAATGGGTTTGGGTGGGTTACTCTTCGGAGGGTCAATGTGGACTTGTTTGGCCGAAGGGCCTGTTTCCACACTGTAGGGAATCTAATCTAATCAAATTAAGGAGTCCTGAGGTTCTGTTCACTCAATTAGCTGGATCAGTGTCAAGGGTACTCTTTGCGTAAATAAAGGGTTACATGATGACAGGATAACAGCCTCTGAGGAGTTATTTCACCGCCCCTCACAAAATGCAGATCTCACACCCTGCACTAACTCAAAATATAGACCCCATACAGCCAAAATCTAGAACTCCCCACCCTCATACTTAAAACACGTACTCCTATCCCCACACTCAAAATACAATGCCAACCCTGAACTCTCTCACTCCCCCTTACACTTTCACACTGAAAATATGGACCTCACCCCCACATTCAAAATACAGAATCCCTAAACTCAAAATTCAGACCCCACACTCAAAATACAGATTCCCATCCCCACACCCAAAATATGGACCCTGATACTCAAAGTACCAACTGCCACAACCCCTGCCACCGCATTATACCTCCCATGGCCACCTCACACTGAACACAGGCCTGCGGTTCCAGAGCCCTGTATTCAGGGGTACAGATTCCACCCCGGATCAGACTGATGCTCAACATTTCCTCAGTGCCTCCACCTCCCCAACCCCCAGAGCCCACTTACATGAACTGAGTGCAGCTTCGGTATTCAGCAGGTTGAGGTCCAGTTGTCCAAAATCATTGCCTCCCTGAGAATAAAGATAGTGATCATAGTCAGCAATGTGCTGGCTGCAGAGGCAGAGCAGGATTCGTTCAAACATGGCGCTGTACTTACATCTCGTGTTCCAAGACTGTATGTATCGTCCATCCTGAAAACAACACAGAGAATTGCTATCACTAGAAAGCCGCACCAACTTTCTCACATTCAGACACCCAGCACTCTGCCACTGTAAACCCTAGAAGTCACACAACACCAGGTTATAGTCCAACAGGTGTATTTGAAATCACAAGGGCTGTTCTTTCATCAGGTGAAGTCAGGTGACTCAGTACTGATCCTCTAACAGTGCAGTGCTCCCTCAGTACTGATCCTCTGACACTGCAGGGCTCCCTCAATATTGATCCGACAACAGTGCAGCACTCCCTCAGTACTGACCCTCCAATACTGCAGCACTGACTCAGTACCGACCCTCCACCAATACGGCACTCTCTCACTACTGACCCTCTAACCATGTTAGCCAGAATTATTGGAATTTTTGTTCCCTCCACAGGAGCTCTGCAGTCTTTCTGAAGGCTTTCCTGCTGTCGCTGTAAGTTTGATAAGGAAACATTCACATGGCCCATAACATTCTCACAGTAAGGAGATCAAATCTTAACTGAATAGATTGAGGCTTTAGTGTTCCATCTTGTCAATAGACATCTCAAAACCACCTCCTGCCTATAAATTTTGATACAATATAAAACACTTAATTTAATAGGTATCTCTCACCTGTATGGAGAGACAAAGCAGCTCATCATCAGAGAATACTTAGATTAGATTCCCTACTGTATGAAAACAGGCCTTTCGGCCCAACAAGTCCACATTGACCCTCCGAAGAGTAACCATTCCCTTACCCTATATTTACTCTTGACTTGGCAATTTATCATGGCCAATTCACCTGACCTGCACATCTTTAGATTGTGGGAGGAAACCGGAGCACCCAGAGGAAACCCACGCGCACATGGGGAGAATATGCAAACTCCACACAAAACAGTTGCCCGAGACAGGAATCGAATCGGGCCTTGGTGCTGTGAGGCAGCAGTGCTAACTGCGTCACCATGCCGTCCCAACCTAACTGGTCTCTGCCCGGGCTTGTCAGGTCCTGAAATTTGCATCATTGCTTTCCTCACACCTACACTCAAATGTTTCAGTGGCCAGTGACTACTCCCCACCATAAACAGAATCACAGAATTATGACGCTGAAGAACTGCATCATTTTTTCAAAATCAGAATCATTCTGTGCCAATCTCCTGCCTTTTCCCCAAATCCCCGTACATGATTTCCATCCAATAAACATCCAATGTCCTCTTGAATGCCTCAATTGAATTTGCCTCCACCACATTTCCAGGCAGTGCGTTCCAGACTCTGACTACTCGCTGTGTGAAAATGTTTTCTGAGAAACCATATTTTCTCACATCACTCTTGCTTCTTTTGCACCTCACTTTCAAACTATGCCCTCTCATTCTTGTTCCTTTCATGAGTGGGGACAATTTCTTCCCATATACTGTATTCAGTCTGTTTGTGATTTTGAAAGCATCAATCTGATCTCGTCTTAGCTTTCTTCTCTCCAACCTCTTCAATCTATCCACATCACTGAAGTTTCTCATTCCTGGAACAATTCTTGTAAACAACCTCAAACTTCAGCTCATTCAGAATACTGTTCACTGTGTCCTAACTCATGCTGAGTCCTACTCATGCATTAGCTCTTACTCACTAACCAGACTGCCTCTCAGTTCGCCAATTCTAAAATTCAAGTTCTTCCTTTCAAGTGTTCCTCAGGCCACACTCTTCTCTATCTCAGGAAATTCCTCCAGACCCATGATGTTCTGAGGTCATTGCTAGTTTCTATTTTTGGCCTTTACTACATTCTCCATTTTCCTTGTTCTGCTTTTGGTAGCTATGCCTTCAGATGCCTGGGCCGCAAACTCTAGGAGTCTCTGCCAACCTCGCCACTTCCTTAAAAGATGGTCTTTATAAACCTACCTCTTTCCTGTTCTACTATTTCCTTATGCAGCTTGATGTTTGATAATGCTTCCTGTGAAGAGACTGAGGATACAAGCTGTTTGTGAACTGAACCACAATGATTTTGTTCCAGGTCAGTCTTCATCATTTTAAAGACTGTGCCCAAGCTGCAGTTGTCATTTTGACTGACTGTTGTTACTTCCTGTTAGCATTTGATTGGCTGAAACCCCTGGCAGACGGCTGAGGGGGCGGAGGTTCAGTCCTCATGACTACTAAAGACAGTCTGTTACACTGTCCCATGTTTGCAACTTGCCGTATTCCGAAGAGGTAGTGACTGTGCTGAATAGTGGCAAGTGTGGGGCAAGAACATTGGACATAGAAAGAAGACCACAGGATTCTTTCTACATAGTGAACAGATACAAACATGAGACACCATGGAGTTTACAACATAGAAATAGGCCCTTCAGCCCACTATCTCTATTGACAACATCAAACTGCACAAATCCCATTTACCTGAACTTGGTCCATAGCCTATTCTGCCCTTGCATTTTAAATGCTCGTCCAGATGCTTCTTAAATGTTGTCAGAGTATCTGCCTCCACTATTCTCTCAGGCAGTATGTTCCATATTTCTACCACCTCTCAGTGAAAAATAAATTTTCTCAGATCTCATTTAAACAACTTACTCACCTTAAACTTGAACCCTCTGATCTACCACGGGGAAAGAGATTCTCATGATTTACTTTGTCTGTCTCTGTCATAATTTTGTATTCCTCAATCAGATTCCCTCCTCTGCTCCAGGGGAAACAAACCCAGCCCACACAGTCTCTCCTCACAAGTGAGACTTCTCATCCCAGGCGACATCCTGGTGAATCTCCTTTGTACCGTCTCCAGGCAATCACATCCTTTCGACAGTGTGGCGATTAGAACTGCACAGCATTCCAGCTGCAGCCCCACCAATTGTTTTACAGCTTATAATTTTGTCATTTCCTGCCATATCCGAAATAGAATTCCTGGCTGTTTCTTTACTCTTGGTTATGTTACTTGATTTTGAAACTGCCCTCTTCCACCATTTGCTGGTTTAAAGTTTACCACCTCTGTTTACCCTTTTCTCCAGGACATTAGTCCCAGGTAAGTTCAGGTGGATCCCTCCCAATGATATTGTGAGTTTAAGGTAAAAGGGGTAAGTTGAAAGGAGATGTGAAAGGCAGGTTTTTACACAGAGGGTGGCCAGTGCCTGGAATGCATTGCCAGAGAAGGTGGGGGAGGCAGATGTAACAACAACATTTCAGAGGCATCTTGATCGATACATGAAGAGGCAGGAATACAGACAGGAGACGCAAAAGGCTTTAAGTTTTGAAAGCCATCATGTGTTAGAGCAGCCTTTCTGGGCCAATGGGCGTACTCCTGTGCTGAACTGTACTTTGTGTAGTTCCTGTCCGAATACTGATGCAAGTGCCCCACAAAATTGAATCCATCTTCCCAACATTGCTGCTTTAGCCACGCATACACTTCCCCAATTTCCTTATCTCTTTACCAATTCCTGCAGGGATGAGAGACACTGATTCTAGGGAGGAAAGGGTTAACACCTACAGCTGAGGAATAGCTACTGAGCACGTTTGCAAGGAGCGACGTCACAGTGAAACTGAGGCTCGAGTCTGTGAGCTTCATAGAACCACAGAAAATAGGAGCAGACCATTTGTCACCACGACCCTACTCTACCATTCAACATGATCATAGCTGGTCATTCAACTCTGTCGTCTGTGCTCACTTTCTCCTTGGACCTTTTGATCCCTTTAGTTCAAGGAACTTCTAAGATATCCTCTTTTATCTCATCTTGTAAATAGCTGTGTTAACAAAGATAGTTAATGCTCAGACATAAGTGTTGCCACATGGCTGCAGTGGTGACCAGACCCAAGGAACCGGGGCCAAATGGAAATGCGTGGATGAGGAAGGAAGGAGAACTCAGAAAAGGCAGATTGTGGTCAGCATCATTCTGGCCCCCATAGGTAGGAGCTTGAACCAATCAGTATCTTAGAGGGCCATGAGGGCTCAGAGAGAGGCGGATCATGTCACAACCTCAATACCGAACATTAAGGACAGACCACGGCTTTCTATAGATGGCCCAACATTAGGGGACACCATGGAGCATCCCTTTGCTGAAATAAGTTAATGGGAGGAGGAGTTTCACAAAGCTAACCAAAGAAAGGCAGCAACTACAGCTGCAGTTAGCTGCAGTTTAGTAGGCTGGACACAGGAACAACACCTGACCCTAGTTCAATCACCAATGAAAGCAAACAAAGCTTAAAATAATTAGACATCTTCCACTATATCCACACCACCCGGATTATAGTCTTTGAATAAGATCTTCAAATGTGTGCAAAATTACATCTCACAGAGTCAGAAATATTGAAGGTGGGATGGAAGTTGCAGGGGCTGAGGCCAATTGTACACATCGCATGTTGATAATGATGCACAAAGAAAATCGAGATGAACTTGACAGACTTAGTGAAGAAGTTCAAACCTCAGGAGTGGTGCAGCAAGAGGTGTGTCAACAACTACAAGGAGCTAATCAAGTGGAGTGTACATTTTGAATGCCAAGATGGCCAACACCCTCTCAGTAGGTGTTGATGACGCTGGTTACTCTTGACACTTGCTCCAAATCAGCAACAAGGTCGTGATGGGTTGCAGTCATCTATAAGGGGACACCTCTGGCTACAATAAAGGAAGGTCTGGACAGTAGTAGGGCTGAAGGAGAGAAGCTCAATCCCAGATCAGGTTTGGTATCAGGAGAGTGGAAAAAGGCTTACAACAGCTAGGATGGAAACCCAGGGAAAGGGGGTAAAGGTGATCAAGAAAACCAAAGTCAGGAAACAATCACTGAAAGAACCAGGAGCCAGGAATTAAAAAGTTGGAAGGTGTAAAAGTCTGAAGCCAAAAGATCCTTTCAGAGCTGTGAAGTGTCTGCACAAAGCTGAACTACCAATAAAATGATCTCTGCCCAACAATCAGGTTCACTCTCAGTTGAGAGTATTTTTAATGAGTACACCAGCAAAACACAAAAGATGCTAACTTTCATCTGAAGTTAGCATTTGTTAAATCCCAATGGTCTCATTGTAGTAAAGGTTAGCATTTTACTTGATCTCTTTGCACATTTTGTGATACCCAGCAGGAGAGTTAATGTAGTTCACAGCCCTAATAAAAAACCCAAGAAAACAAACCCCTCACCTCCAAAGTGGATGAAGCCTGGGTTGAGAATTCTGTGCTTGGAGAGCTGAAAGCTGCTTTAAAAACTTCAAAATTGACCATCAAAAGGAACTCACAAATGTTACAAATAACGAAGAGTTGGAGAGGTCCAATTGCCTCAAAACAACTTGAAGTGGAATCTTAGCTTGGAGCAGTAAAAAGAGAAATCAATCTATATACACCACATCAACCGCTTTACCCTCATCAACCAAACAGGTATATATGGATTTTAGTAAGGCGTTTGATAAGGTTCCCCATGGTAGGCTATTCCACAAAATAGAGGCATGGGATGGAGGGTGATTTAGTGATTTGGATCAGAAATTGGCTAGCTGAAAGAAGACAGAGGCTGGTGGTTGATGGGAAGTATTCATCCAGGAGTTCAGTTACTAGTGGTGTACCATAAGAATCTGTTTGGGGCCACTACTGTTTGTCATTTTCATAAATGATCTGGATGAGGGCGTAGAAGGATGGGTTAGTAAGGTCGGTGGAGTTGTGGATAGTGACAAAGGATGTTGTGTGTTATAGAGGGACATAGATAAGCTGCAGAGCTGGACTGAAAGGTGGCAAATGGAGTTTAATGCAGAAAAGTGTGAGGTGATTCACTTTGGAAGGAGTAACAGGAATAAAGTGTACTGGGCTAATGGTAAGATTCTTGGTAGTATAGATGAGCAGAGAGATCTCGATGTCCATGTACATAGATCTTTAAAAGTTGCCACCCAGGTTGACAGGGTTGTTAAGAAAGCAGATGGTGTGTTAGCTTTTATTAGTAGAGGGATTGAGTTTCGGAACCATGAGGTCATGCTGCAGCTGGACAAAGCTCTGGTGCGGCTGCACTTGGAGTATTGTATACAGTTCTGGTCACCACATTATAGGAAGGATGTGGAAGCTTTGGAAAGGATTCAGAGGAGATATACTAGGATGTTGTCTGGTATGGAGGGAAGGTCTTACGAGGAAAGGCTGAGGGACCTGAGGCTGTTTTCGTTAAAGAGAGGAAGGTTGAGAGATGACTTAATTGAGACATAAGATAATCAAGGGTTAGCTAGTGTGGACAGTGATACCCTTTTCCCTCGGATGATGACGACTAGCACAAGGGGATATAGCTTTAAATTGAAGGGTGATACATATAGGACAGGTGTCAGAGGTAGTTTCTTTACTCAGATAGTAGGGGTGTGGAACGCACTACCTGCAACAGTAGTAGACTCACCAACTTTAAGGGTATTTAAATGGTCACTGGATAGGCATATGGATGAGAATGGAATAATGTAGGTTAGATGGGCTCCAGATTGGTTTTACAGGTTGGCGTAACATTGAGGGCCGAAGGCCTGTACTATGCTGTATTGTTCTATGTTCTATGTTCTAAACCATAGAGACTGAAACACAAAAGGTAACAGCAGATTTCCAAAAGTCCTAGAATGAATACAAAACATTCAGAGCTCCAAGATGTCTGCATATTACTATTGGAGGACATCATTCTTCTAAGGTCAACCTTGAGGAACCTTTCAGTTGGAAGGGTATATTTTGAAAGAGAACTTTGCAGGAGGAGATCAGAAGAAGGAAGCCCTTATTAGGGAGGCAGATTACCTGCAGAATAAGGATAAACATTTGGAAAGGGTTGAGATATGCAAGAAACGAAACCAATTTGCTCTGCTGTCTGCACAATGCCACAGAAACTGATAGATCCTGATCCAAAAACATATTTCCTTACTGGCAATGATGAACTGCTACTATCTGAGGAAGTTCTGGAAAGTTCTCATCCACAGAGAAGCTCCTGTTCCATTCCACCCGTGCTCACTTTCACAGCCAAAATTAAGAGAACCCATGTAACCAACACATCCTCTGAGAGACGAGAGAATGCAATTTGTGTTCAATGCCTCAAGCCATGGATTGGCTGGGGTAGTGCATGATGGCATTTAGATTACACCCTTCAGCTAAACAAAGCCTTGGTTAGACCACACCAGAGGTCACTGTCGCTGTGAGCAAATCTGCTCAGGATCACAATATTGGTCTTGGAAGGAAACTGGACAGCAAATGGAGATGGTCACAAACCCAAAACATTAACTCTGAGATCTCTGCACAGATGTTGTCAGATCTGCTGAGCCTTTCCAGCAATCTGTTTTTCTTTCCAGTTATATGACCACTTCCATCTGAAGCACAAAGACAGCAGATACATGGAAACACTACCACCTGCAAGTTCCTCACCATCCTGACTTGGAAATATATCAGTGTCGCTGGATCAAAATCCCAGAATTCCCTTCCTAACACCATTGTGGGTCAACCCACAGCAAGTTAACTACAACAGTTCAAGAAGGCAGCTCACCACCACCTTCTCAAGGGCAACTAGGGATGGACAATAAACACTGGTCCAACCAGTGATGTCCACATAAACTTTAGGAACCACATAACATATGGCTGGATGGGTGAAGAGGCCTGTGGCCTGATGATGGATTAATTCGGCCGTGAAGTGCTGAGCAGCAGCTGAGTGAAGCTTGAACAAGGAGGAAATCCCCCAGGTTACCAGCAACAGGATGTGGATTCTGATCAAGCAGGAGTTTCCTATTGTTTGGCTGCACCCTACTTAGCCTATACCTTTCACAACAAGCACACAGGAAATGGTTTCACCAGAGACAGATTCACCTTCAGAAATAAAATCCTAACATCAGCAATTTTTACCTGCATTTTATATCAAACTCCGTTTATGTCATACTGAGCCATAAAGACGAGCTGAGCTCAACAGTGATCTTAACCACGTTCCAGGCAGTAAAACTACCCCTCCTTGGGACAGAGAGACTTGCCATGTCCCCACCTTCTGCCAGAGTATTGCTATCCTGACGGATGTGGCTGTGACGCAGTACTTGTGTAGTTGGATATTTTGAAAGTCTGGAGACTGTTTAGTTACCACCTCCGCATGTGAAAGCAAGACTAAGATATGGGGGAGTTTTATCAAAAACTCTGTTCTTATAAACCTCCTGGTTGTTCCAGGAAAAGTGTTGAGAGCAATTGTCCCATTTGATACAAACGTGAAATTTATTTTGTAATATTTGCCTACACCCCCTCACCTACGTGTGTGAAAGTGATATCAGGGAAAGCAAATTCTACTCAGTCAGCTCACTGTTAAAGCCAAGTCATTCTGTGGAACTTCTCCCCAGCCCCTGGGTGTGTTGGCATTGGGCTGCACCACGGTGAAATCTCCCAGGGGGTGGAAGGTGAATTTTTTCTGTTTTCTTCTGGGTTTGGCTGAGGTGAGGATAAAGTCTTGCCTTCAGGAGAAGGGCCCATAACTGTTCCACAGAACCTGGCCACCACATCAGCAACATCATGCTGAAAGCTCCTGTCATACTCAGTTCCATTGTTTCAGAAACTTCCCCCAGCAAACCCAGATTCACCTCACTTCCCACCAAGACTCCATTAAAATCATAATACCCCAATGATAGCCCTAAAGTCAGACCTCACTCTCTAAGACCCCCTTCAACTCAAGACACAACCCCATGATGTCCCTCAATTCAGAATTCCTTTCAGGACCCCCCACCACCACCACCAAACTCAGAAACAATGACAGTGCCACCCGAAGACCCCACTAAGACACTCTTCCTCCTCCCCTAGGCCAATACAGAGTAGATGCTCAGCACATAACCACTGCATTTAACATCATTTACTCCCAAACAGCCTTTGTGGGAATGTGGGAACATACGAACAGGAGCAGCAGTAGCCCATTTGGCCCATTAAGCCTACTCTGTCATTCAACTAGATCAGGGTTGATCCTTTCGCTGTGTACGGTTTTCCTGCATTAGTCTCATATGCCTTCATGTTATTAATCTCCAGAAACCTATTGATTTATATCTTAAACATTCTAAACCCTCTGAGATAACGATTTACGATTGTTCGAGTGAAGGAATTCCTCTTCATCTATGTCTTCTCAGATGCTCCTTATAACTTATATTCCCACCCAGTTTGATGTCATCAGCAATTTTGGAAATAATACCAACATCCAATGTATGGTTACAAATGGTTGTAAACCAAACACTACCACTGACTAGTAACAGCCTGCCATCCTGAAAACTCTGATAGAGCTGATAAATTTAATTCTGAGCTGTCCCTGTCCTGGGAGTATTTGATGGAGACAGCACAAAGGGAGCCTTACTTTCAGTTCCAATGAGCAGAGGTATCTTTACTTTCCAGTTTTAAAGAGTAGAGGTAGTTTTACTAAGTATCTAACAACATGCAGTACTTGCACTGGACTGTTTGATGGAGACAATTAAACTTTTCGTTTAAAGGTGTAGAGGTATCCAAGTCTGTGCAGTCGCTATCCCATTGAAGTGTTTTATTGGTGCACTGTAGAGTGAGCTTTATTTTCACTTGAAAAGAGTAGAGGTTGTATTACGCTGCATCTAACCCCAAGGGAGCTTTAATTTCAGTTTAAAAGAGTAAAAGGTATTTTACTTTTGTATGCAAGAGTAGAGAAAGCTTTACTTTGTATCTTACCTTGTGCTAGCCCTGTCCTAGGAGTTTTGTTGGGGATAGTTAAGAAAGCTTGACTTTCTATTTACTTTTAGTTGAAAGGAGTAACAAGAGTTTTACTCTATATCTAATCTTGTGCTGTTCCTGACCTGGGACTGTTTGATGGGAACTGGGTTGAGGCAGCTTTACTTTCACTTTAAAAGAGCAGAGGAAGCTTCACGTTGTGTTTAAGAGTTGAAGGAATTTTGCTGCCTGGGAATGTTTGTAGACAGAGAAAGCTTTGAGACCCAGGTTACAACCTTAATAATCATTAATGCCATAAAAGAAAAAGGAAGAAAAGATCACTTGTATTTCATAATCAGGAGAAGTTACAATTCCAAGAAGTTTAGTATTTTTTGATTATTGAGTTGCTGTTTTAAGATGGACTGCAGTCGGAGTTAATGCAGCTGTAATGGTCAAGAGGAGCAGCAGCTGCTACCTCTTCGACGCTCTTCCCTGTGTGTCAGTAATTCAATAGATCAAACTGAACAGCTCCAAGTTACAGACCACACGGGACAACTGATTCCATACTTTCACGGTTCATATTCATGGAAGCGATTATTTTACTAACTGATTAATTCAATTCTGAGGAACTAGGGGACTTTCCCCAACTGTTTACTTAACAAAAGATGCAAATAGGAGCCATTCCCACCAGTTTTAACCAATACAGCAAACAGGGAGAAGATTGGGAAGTGGAGGGGGTATTTCCAGTCATCAGTGGCGACTGAAAGTTTAAAGATTTGATTGCTCATCATGTTGAGCTTACTGGATAACAATTTGGAAATTAGACTGAACGCTCAATCTAAAACAGATTCTATTGGTTAGAATCATTCCTCCTGTTGAGAGGCCATATGTATGCCTACAAGACCATAAAATGTAGGAGTAAAAGCAGAGCATTCAGCCCATTGAGGCTGCTCTACCATTCAACAGAATAACGGCTGATCTGATCATCTTCAACTCCACTTATCTACTTTTCCCCTTAGCCCTTGATTTCCTTACTGATTAGAAATCTATCTTTCTCAACTTAGAATATATTTAGTCAAAACAGCCTTCCACAGCTACACAACCCTCAGGGAAGAAATTTATCCTCATCTCGGTCTTAAATGTGCAGCCTTTTATTCTGAGATAATGCCCTCTGCTCCTAAACTCTCACCCCAGAGGAAACATCTCGACTGCAGCTACCCCGTCAAATCCCGAAAAATCCTGTACATTTCAATAAGGTCACCTCTCACTCTTCTAAACTTCACTGAATACAACACAACCCACTTGAACCTCTCCTCATAAGACAGTTCCTCCATACCCATGACCAGCCTATTGAATCTTCTCTGGATTGTCTCCAATGCCAGTACATCTTTCCTTTGATAAGCTGTAGTCTGACTTGTGCCTTATATCATTTTCGCAAAACCGCCTATTGTTACTGGCCATGCCTCTGGACATCCCCAGAAAATTCTTATTGCTCATGCACGCTTTGTGATACACTCTGCCAGTAACAAACATGGCCATGCTCAAATAAGCACAATAAATATGAATGAATGGGATGGAATGACATCACTGCAGTACTGGTATGAATATGGTCCGTGTGCAGTTTGCACGTGCTTACTGAGGTCGTTTTGGGAGTATCAGCAGACTCAACATTATAAAGACAAAATAAAGTAGATGCTGGAAATCTAAAACAAATACAGAGAATATAGGAGAAACACTCTCTCCACAGATGCTGATGAGTTTCTCCAGCACTCTGTATTTGCATCCCATTTTTGTACTCCATTCCCTTTTGAAATAAAGGCCAATGTTTCATTTGCCTTCCTGATTACTCGCTGAAGTGGAAATGTGCTTTCTATGACTCATTGCATGATCCCCTCTCAATAATGTCACTCAGAACAGGGATAAGCATTCAACCCATCAAACCTGTTCCATTTTTAATTAGATCATGCTGACCTGTATCTTAATTAATCTCTCCAACTTGCTCTTGTAATCTTGCACAACAAAACTTAGTTCATCTAGTTTACAGTTTTGAAAAGATTCCGAGAATCAACAGAGTATTCCAGACTCCTAAACTGCCTTCTGTGAAGAAAAACTGTAAGATATTATTACAAATGGCCAAGCTCAAATTTTAAGTTGATACCTCCCTGCTCTGGAAAACCCCATCGGGGAAATCATTTCCATCCACCATGTCAACTCATTTACTCATCTTTAACAGCTCCACTCAATCATGTATATTCAATAAAATAGAAACCCCAACATTCAACATTCTGCATCCTCAGTAACAGAAACTCAAAAGCTATCTCATCTGTTAAAATGCAACATTCTCTGATAGCACCATCTTGTCACATTTCTTTTCAGGCAAAGATATATTAACACAACCATTCTCAGAGCTGTTTCCTATCTATCTTGCATCGATTAGATTAGACTAGATTCCCTACAGTGTAGAAACAGGCCCTTTGGCCCAACAGGTCCACATCAACCCTCCGAAGAGTAATCCATCCAGACCCATTCCCCTGCCCTAAATTTACCCCTGACTAATGCACCTATCACTATGGGCAATTTAGTATGGCCAATTCACCTGACCTGCACATCTTTGGATTGTGGGAGGAAACTGGAGCTCCCGGAGGAAACACACGCAGACACGGGGAGAACGTGCAAACTCTACACAGACAGACAGTCGCCTGAAGCGGAAATCGAACTCAGGTACCAGTGTTGACCACTGAGCCACCGTACCGCCCCATTGTCAACCATGTTCAACAAGATGCCAGCATCAATCTCAACCAATGCCACCCTGTTTCAGAACAATAACCCAAAAACACAGAACCAAACAAAAACCAAACTGGAATATCTACGATGCTCCATTCACAAAGTCATAAAGTGTCAGAGTGCCCTACATCCAATGATACACTTGAATTTTATTCATTGTTGTTGGAAATGCAGCAGCCACTTAGCCCACAAGTGATTACTGTCATACCCAGCAACGTGGTGAAAACAAGATCATCCTTTCTCAGCATGTTGGTTGAGGGATAGATATTGGCCAGGCACTAGAATAAACACCCCCTGAATTACTTATTTCCAGAAGTGCACCACACAATCTTGTCAGTCCAACTGAGAGAGCAAATCGGGTCTTAGAGTAATGTCTCATCCAAAAGACACAACTTCCAACAGTGAAACATTCCTTCAGTACTGCAGTGAAATGTCAATCTCAGGTTTCAGGGTTGGGATCTTTAATTGTCTGACTCTGGATGGCAAAGTGCCAGAGACACAAGCAACAATAAGATGAAACATACCCAATGTAGTACCATCCAATATTTGCCTTTTGCTGAGTGGAGTGTGTCATGTCAGAGGGTAGGATCATGTTGGTGAGGTGGGGATATGCATGAACAAAATCAGATTGGGCACCTAGCATTGATCTGAGCACCAGAAATGACAATGGCAAACACAGCCCTTTCGACCTGCAAAGTTCTCCCTCGTAACATTTGGGGACTAGTGCTGAAAATTAAGGAGAGCTGTCCCACAATCTAGTCAAACACAGAGCTGACATAGTGGAATCATGCCTTACATCACCAGACATCACCATTACCATCTCTGGCTATGTCCTATGCCATTGGCAGAACAGACAGAGCAGAGGTGGCGGCATAGTGGTATACAGTCAGGAGAGAGTTGCCTTGGGAGTTGTCAACATTGACTTCAGACACCATCACATCTCAGAGCATCTGGCCAAGCAATGGCCTGAAATCTCCTACTAACTCCACATTGAACACCATTTGGAGGAAGCAGTGAGGATAGCAAGGACATAGAATGTACTCTAGGTGGGAGAACTTAATGTCCATCACTAATTGTGGCTTGCAGTGTCACCACTAACCATGCCTGGTAAGTCCTAAAGGACATTGCTGCTAGGCTGGGTCTGCAGGAACCAAGAGGGCAAAATCTTCTTGACCTCATCCGTCTGCCTGCCACAGATACATGGATTAGATTAGATTACTTACAGTATGGAAACAGGCCCTTCGGCCCAACAAGTCCACACCGACCCACCGAAGCACAACCCACCCAGACCCATTCCCCTACATTTACCCCTTTACCTAACACTACGGGCAATTTAGCGTGGCCAATTCACCTGACCTGCACATCTTTGGATTGTGGGAGGAAACCGTGTGAGGCAGCAGTGCTAACCACTGTGCCGCCCTACCACTGTGCCGCCAATACATCTATCTATGACAGTATTGTAAGAGTGACCAACACACAGTCCTTGTGGAATGAAGTTCCGCCTTCACATTCCACTTTTGTATTATCAAGCCAGGGATAGTACAGGAGGGCATGCAGGAGCAGGACAAGGCATACCTTAAAATAAGATGTCGCCATGGTGAAGCTACCAAACTACTTGTATGCCAAACAGCACAAAGCAGCAAGTAGATAGACAGAGCTGAGCAACCCCACAACCAATGGATCCGGTCTAAGCTCTGCAGTCCTGCCACATCCAGTCGTGAATGATGATGGACAAACAACTGGAGGATGAGGGTCCACAAATATCCCCATCCTCAATGGTGGAAGAGCCCAAAACTTCAGTGCAAAAGATAAAGCCGACACAGCAATCTTTAGCCAGAGTGCTAAATTCATCTCGGCCTCACAGATGCCAGTCTTTAAACAGTTTGATTCACACACGTGACATCAAGAATGGTTGGAGGCACTGGATACTGCAAAGACTATGGGCTATGATAACAGGCACTGAAGACTTGTGCAATAGAATGTGCTGTGCCCTTAGCCAGTACAGCTACAATTGGCATCTTTCTGACAATGTGAAAATTGTCCAGGTATGTTCTGTCCACAAAAACAGGACAAATCCAGCACGGACAATTATTGCCCAACAGAATCACAGAATCCCTCCAGTGTGAAAGCAGCCATTCAATCCTTTGAATCCACACCAATCCTCCAAAGAGCATCCCATCTAGACCCAGCCTCGACCCTATCCCTGTAACCTTGTATTTCCCATGGCTAATCCACCTAACGTACACATCCCTGGAAACTATGGGCAATTTAGCAGGCCTATCCACCTAAGTTGCAAATCTTTGGACTGGGGGAGGAAACCCACACAGATACGGGGAGAATGTACAAACTCCACACAGTCACCTGAGGGTGGAATCGAACCAGGGTCCCTGATGTTGTGAGGCAGCAGTGCTAACCACTGAGTTATCGTGCACAAGTCATCAGTGATCATGCTGCATTAACCTGAGCACTGATGCCCAGACTGGGTTCAGCCAAGGCCACGTAGCTCCTGACCTTATTGCAACCTTGAAACACAACATGGATAAAACAACTGAATTCCAGAGATGAGTTGAGAGTGACCATTCTTAATGTCAAGGCTATATTTGACTGAGTGTGGCATCGAGGAGTACGAGCAAAAATTGAGTCAATGGGAATCAGGTAGGAAACCCTCTGCTGATGTGGCACAAAGGATGTGGTTATGGGGGTCAGTCATCTCAACTCCAGGACAGCTCTGCAGGAGATCCTTAGGGTAGCTTTCTAGGGCTAACCATCTTCAGCTATCTCATCAATGATTTTCACATGGAGATATTCAGACCCATTTGTGACACCTCAGATACAGCCAGCATCCATAAGCAGCAAGACCTTGACAACATCCAGGATTGGGTTAATAAATGACGAGCAACATATGTGCCACACAAGTGCCAGGCAAAAACCATTTCCAACAAGACAGAATTTATTCAGTAGTGCTGCTACCACTAAATCCATGACTACCCACATCTTCAGGGAGTTTACAATTGAGTAGAGACTAAAATGGATTAGCAATATATATATACAAATCAAAATAATACTATAAACTGGAAATAAGAACAGAAATTGATTAAGAAACCCAGAAGGTCAAGCAGCATCAATGAAAGGGAGATATGCAGTTAATGTTTAGAGTCCAATATGACTCTTCCTCTATAGCATATAATACGGTGGCAACAAAATTGGGTCATACGCTGGGAATTCTACAGAACATAATTCATCTCCCAACTCTCCAAAGCCTGTCCACCATCTACAATGCACAAGGCAGGAATATGAAGAAATACTACAGCTCCAACAACACTCAAGAAGCTTTGATACTATCCAGAACAAGACTATTCATTTGACTGGCACCACATCCACAACCATTCACTCCCTTCACCACTAATGCTCAGGAGCAACTGTGTGAACTATCTACAAGATGTGTTGCTGAAACTCCCCATGGCTCCTGAAATAGGACCTTTCAAAACTCGTGACCACTACAATCGTGAAGGGGAGTGGCAGCACATGGGAACACCACTACCTGCAAGATCCCCTCCAAGACACTCACCATCCTGTCGTTCCTTCACCGTCGCTGGGTCAAAAACCTGGAATTCCCTCTCTAAGGGCATTGTGGGTCAGCACATGGACTGCAGCAGTTTAAGATCACAGCCCACCAACACCTTCTTGTGGAAAGTTTGGGATGAGTAATAACTTCTGGCCCTACCAGAAATGTTCATATGCCCTTGCACATTTTTTTGAAAAAGCAGATGTAGAGTTGGTGAAAATGGATGGGTGAATTTCTATACAAGGGTGGGATCATGAGCTGAGCGTGCATATACCTGATACATGGCTTGTGTCGTTTGGATGAATCCACCCTTATTGCCCAAGGGCTGTTCCAGGTGAAGAGGTCAAGAATTTCCCTCCAAGCTGAAGGAGATTTTTTTAAACTTCCTTCTTCTCAGGGTGTTGAAGTTTTGCCAATAAGATGTGATAGAATGACACATTACTAATTTGGAATATTGCAGAAGACCAAATCTAACTTTCAGAAGAATCAGTTCTGATCATGAATTAGGAAGCTGGTGTGGTTTATATATATCAAGTGACATGACATTTAATTGTGTATTCAACGGTGAGGATATGATGTTAAAAACAACAACTTATCCACCATTTCAGACACCTAACCTTCAGTTCCCAAAAACTCCCAGGACAGGGACAGCATGGAATCGGATAGAGAGTAATGAGTAAAGTCCTCCCTACACTGTCCCCATCAAACATCCCCAGGACAGGTACAGCACGTAGTTAGACACAGCATGAAGCTTCCTCTGCACTTAAACAGGAAATAAACAAAAAGTAAAGCCTACTTCACACTATCCCCATCAAACAGTCTCGGGGTCTGGACAGCACTGGGATAGGGACAGAGGGTGGCATGGCGACTCAGTGGTTAGCACTGTTGCCTCACAGTGCCAGGGACCTGCATTTGTATCTGCCTTTGAGCAACTGTGTGGAGTGTGCACATTCTCCCAGTGTGTCTGCATGGGTTTCTTCCAGGTGCTCCAGTTTCCTCCTGCAGTCCAAAGATACACAGGTTAGGTGGATTGGCCATGCTAAATTGTCCCTAGTGTCTAGAGATGTGCAGTTTAGATGGATTAGCCATGGGAAATGTGGATTACAAGGATAAGGCAGGGTAGTGGGTCTGAGTGAGATGCTCTTTGGAGGGTTGGTGTTGACTTGGTGGGCCAAATGGCCTACTTCCATGCTGTAGGATTAAAGCTTCCTCTAGTCTTTTAAACTGAAAGTAAAACCCTCTTTCCTCTGGCCCAAACACTTCCAGGATAGGGACAGCATGGGGTTAGATACAGAGTAAAGCTTCCCCTACTTGCTGTTTGAGCAACCATCTGCCAATAAGATAATCAAAGCTGGTTGTTCAATCTATGGCTCAACACCAGCCACTTGATCATGTGCCCACTCTATCCTTCGTGGATCTGGTCATGATATTCAATGCATTCTTCCCAGATACTGAATTCCTGCCGAATAAGAGCCTTCCCTGATTCTTCTCTTGTTTTGAGGTGCCCTATCAAATGTCCTCCCACCCTAGACATAAGTGAGGACTGCAGATGCTGGAGATTAGAGTTAAGTGTGTGGTGCTGGAAAAGCACAGCAGGTCAGGCAGCATCCAAGGAGCAGGAGAGTCGACGTTTCGGGCAAAGGCACCACATTCTTGACTCTTGTTCTCTTACCCCACACTGCTCTCACTGAAAAGACTTCATGCTTCTCCAGGCAGAGAGAAAAATCTACACTTATATGATAGGGAAGTCCCGAAGTGTTTTTATTAAAACCATCAAATTAAGTATTTCTGAAATGGAGTGCTATATTGCTAGTGTACACATAGGAGACTGTATAAACAGCAATATGAAAATGAATCGATCATCCATTTTGCTCAAGGAGTAAATATTTATCAAACTGCCTGGTGCTCCATCACAATGGTGTTACTGGACTATTTATACCCACAATAAAATGACAGTTTAACCTCTCATCTGAATGATGGTATTCCCACAGTTCTGGGATGACACAGTCAGGTTCCTGGAGTTAAACTTGAACTTACAAGCCCTGATTCAGGCCTGAAAGCGTTATCCATTGAGCCACCGCTAAGTCACTGTCACAGGCACCATGTTAATGAATCTCTTGAACAACCTCTCTGTGACCCCCAACATCTTCCTTCAAGTGCAGCTCAATACAGTATCTCCTAACTGCAATGTAACAAAATGGTTTATATTGGTTTACCATGATCTGTACACAATTGTATTCTACAGCCCTATTCCAAATCCCCCTAATTCCATTTACATTTCAATCCAACAGTTTCATCAATATATCCTCTGGATTCCTCAGCTCAGTGGAATTTTATTGCTCAGTCTATATTTTCTGCATTTATTCATTAAAAGCCAATAGATTCTTTAGAACATGGACATTAAAACACCCTGAACAGCTGCAATGCTGTTATTTGACTTTATTTCCAAACAGTACAAAGTCCTATTTGTTCTTCTGGTCATTATTTGTGCCAGGGAGTGTGCTTTCAATAAATTATATTCTTCTGAATCTCTAAATCCTCATGCCTACCATTTTCACAAATCACATCATATCCGCGCTTATTATTGTAATCTTGGGCAACTATTGCTTTGCGTCGAAAAGTGTGGTGCTGGAAAAACACAGCCGGTCAGGCAGTATCCAAGGAGCAAGAGAATTGATATTTCGGGCATAAGCCCTTCATCAGGAATGAATGCTTCTCAGATGCTGCCGGACTGGCTGTGCTTTTCCAGCACCACACTCTTCGACTCTGAACTCCATCATCTGCCGTCCTCACTTTCTCTCAACTATTTCTTGGCTCCTTGTTAATGCTCTTTCAAATGCTGGGACCACGGCTGCATTCTATCAATCCCAGATTGTCATCTTCATCTCACCTCTATATCTAGTTTCCCTCCCCATCTTGTGAGATGACTTTTCTTTCCACACAATACGTGTAAAACATTCTCAATTACCTTCTGAAAATCCACATACACATCAGATGTGAATCAACAACAATTTCACCTCAGCGATTATCATGATACCTTTACGTCAGCTGTCCCTCATAAGCCTTGATGCCTAAATTCTGCTCACACAAAAATCTGCATTCACACAGTACCTTAAACATGGTTAGGACTATTAGATTAAATCTCACACTTAGCCACATCAGGAGAGATTGGGTCAGAATTAGGTAGATTTAGATAGGTTTGGTTGAGACTAGATATGACTTTTGGAGAAGGGAAATGTATAGTGATCTAGAGAGGAAATTCCAGAGTTTTCATATTTCAAGCAGCCAAGGGCATGACACCAGTGCTGGAGAGATTAAAGTCAGGAGGTGCAAGAGGCCAGAATTGAAGAGCCATGGTAAATTGCCCATAGTGTTCAGGGGGTATGTAGGTTAGGTGCATTAGTCAGAGGAAAAAAAGAGTGAATGGGTCCGGGTGGGTTACTCTTCAGAGGGTTGGTGTGGACTTGTTGGACCGAAGAGTAGGGATTCCACACTGTAGGGGTTCCATGATTTAATAACAAAGGGATTTTGAGAGTTGTACACCTGGAGGAGGTTAGAGATAGGGAAGGGTGAGGATACGGTGAGATTTGAACACAAAGGTGTGAATTTTGAAATCAGAACATTGTTGAAGCAGGAGGCAGTGTCAATCAGGGCAGGATACAAAGCAGAGTTTTAATTCTGGACAAATTTATGAAAGGTTGAAAGATTGTAATCAAAATATTTCCATTTTGCTCAGCGGTATAAACTGGAGGCACTTGTACCTTAGCAGGCTTGAATCAACAGGTGATGTGCAGTACCCCAAACTCGATATTTGTCAGCTAGGTTCACTGCGTGCAAGAACAAAACCTCAGGACCCAGGAACATTAACCTAAATACATTTGATAAGTTTACCATAGTCATCATCCCACAGAATTGGATACAATACATCAGTCAGATGCATAAATCATGTCCAAAATACTGAGTTTCTCTATCAAAAGATATTAGAAACTAGAAGGATAAGGTGTTTGTCAGGAAATGACACCAATTCTAGGAGGAATGAAAGGGCAATGTTACATTTGCATTGTGCCTTTCACAATCCCAGAATGTCCCAAGTAAGTATTGTATGTATGAATTGTGGTAGCCAATGAGTAATTAGCACAGTTTTGTGTCAGCAATTCAGTATTGTTGAATTTCCTTCAAATGTAGAAGCTGCCATTAATCAGAATTAATGACCAAAGCAAGATTAGTGGCTGGCAGACTATTTGACAATAGAGGCCAGCATAACAAAGTATAGTTGTCTCTTTGTCAAATACTTGTCTGCTGGAAAGCAGGGAGTGAAAGACCAATCCCTGGTGGTGGGATTTGTCAACTATAGTCACCTTAGTAGTGTTGAGACTGAGTGGATCTAATCTGAGGTAAAAACAATGGCTGCAGATGCTGGAAACCAGATTTTTGGATTAGTGGTGCTGGAAGAGCACAGCGGTTCAGGCAGCATCCGAGGAGCAGCAAAATCGACGTTTCGGGCAAAAGCCCTTCATCAGGAATAAAGGCAGAGA
>NC_057747.1:991357-1005976 GCF_004010195.1 Chiloscyllium plagiosum
TGTTGGTGAAGTTGATGAATTGCTCAACCTCCTCGCGGGTGCATGAGGTGGCGCCAATGCAGTCATCACAGCTTGGGATTCAAAGCTGGGACCTTCCTGGCCTTTATGACTCAATTCCACATTGCAACAATGGGGGAAGCCCAACAAGAGACTAGCCGACATATTACTGCATGCGCAGCCTGGGTGAAATACATTCAGCAACTTAAGATGGCATGCGATTTAAGCTAAGGATGATTGTATAAAGCAATGATAGTATCCATACCTCTGCACCAGAAGGCCCAGGTTCAGGCCCCAACAGAGGTGTGCCATAACATATGCAAGGAAGCTGTTAGCATAGGTCCTTGTGGTAGTGTTTATATCCCTACCGCTGGACTAGGGCTCTCTGGAATCACAAGTCCCACCTGCTCCAGAGATGTGCTATGGCATCTCTGAATAAAGTTAAAAATCTTTAACTATCTGTACTCCAGTCCAACACCGGCATCTCCAAATCATCTCTGAATAGATTGATTTAAAATATCGAAATACCGAGCCACAGTCCTGACATTGAAGTCATTTCAGTGCATAGCTGTGTCGGGCAGTGAAAGGTTTGGTCCTTTCTGAAGAGACTGATCCCCCCCACCACCTCACCACCGTCTGGTATCACAACGATGCCCCCAACAATATTCCCAAATTACCACCTATTAGGAGGACGATGGGTTGGCACTTCCTTTCCCACTCTGCAGCTTCAGGTGGCATCCAGCTGAGATCTGGGTTGAATTCAAACCCAACCTCAGTGATCCAGCTGAGATCAGTGCTCAAAAACGGCTCCTGAATGAACACTAGACTGTCTCCGGGAATCACGCTTTTGACCCAGTTGTCTAACTGTGGCAGGGGGCTGGTCTCTGAAGCAGAAACAATACCCGCAGGGACTCCCTCACCCACCTACCGCGAAGTATGTGCGAGCTGCCTCCAGCCCTGCCACCTGGCACAGCAGCCTGGCTCCAAACCCTACCTGATGGGGCTTCAGAGTTCAGTCATCCGGCTCCAGCTGCTCCTTACTCCACCCTGGCTCCTCTCCACTTGGATTCTTCCGCTGTACCTCCTGTGGGTTTCGTTTCTAATGATTCTCTGTCGCTGACCTTACTTTTCAGCAGAGTTGTGTGTCCGGTCTCAGTCTCTCTCTGTGTCTTCTGTGTGCGTATGCCCTGCACTCTCCTCTGGTCCCTCCCTCTGGAAATCCCCTGTGTGCTTATGTCCTGTCTTACTCTTTCCTGTTCGCTTATCCCCGTCTCTCTTTCCCTCTCTCTGTCCTGTTCTTGGATCCTGCTCTGTCTCAGTGACCCTCTGGGTGTATTGTCTTCTCTCCGTGTCTGTCCCCTGGGTGTGTGTATTCTGTCCTCTGTCTATCTCCCTCTGTTCTGTCTCTTGCTGCTTCTCCCTCTGTGTGTGTGTCTGTGATACCCTATTATCTATCTGGTTACCGATCACTGTGTGAATATGTCCCTCTGTTTATTTTCTGGGTCCTAGTCTTTCTCTGATTATTGCCTGGGGGATGTTTTATTTTCTCTCTGTGTCTCACTCCCTCCCTCTGGAAATCCCCTATTTCGTGTCGATTACCAGCGCGTCTTGGGGCTTCGGGGGATTTCCCACGACGTCATCACCCGGACATCCATGCCCATTGGCGGGCCGCCGGATGCCGCTCTCTGATTGGCCTCTGTTGCTGATGTGTATCGAAATTCCAGGCCAATGGCTGTGGCTGCTGCTTTAAAGGGGCACCGCAGTATCTAGTCTGACCTCCTTTTCCTCATGTCTAGGAGGGTCCTCGCAGGCCGGGGGGGTAACAGATCTCTCGGTGTCCTGGCTCCTCTCTGCACAGACACAGACACAGACACAGACACAGACTGTTTGAATCTGCTCTGCTGTTTGTGGTTTTTGCTCACTTCAAGAAGGGTTACACCCGAAACATCGACTTCTCCACCTCCTGATGCTGCCTGACTTGCGGTGTTCTCCCAGCCTCCTGCCTGTCTACTTCCCAGTTGCGAGCATTTTTAAGAAGGTAGTTTTCTAGCTGTAAAGCGCTTTGTGGGGTGCCCCTGTGAAAGGCGGCATATAAAAGTGTAATGCCTTGCTTTTCACGTGCATCGGGAGTACCTATACGTTTCATTTTGTTCCTAGTGTGGCGAGGTGGCTAAAAAAGGGAAGAATGGGAGACGGGAAGAAAGTGGGTTGTACAGAGGAACAATTCCAGGGGTAGTAATAGTTACAGCCGTACAGCATGGAAACAGAGCTTTCAATCCAACTCATCCGTGTTGATCAGATATCCGAAATTAATCTAGACCCATTTGCCAGTACTTGGCCCAAATCCCTCTAAACTTTTCCTATTCATATACCCATCCAGGTGCCTTTGAAATGTTGTAATTACACCAACTTCCAACACTTCCTCTGGCAGTTTGTTCCACACATGCACCATCCTCTTGGTGAAAAACTTGACCCTTAAGGTATCTCTCACCTTAAATCTATGCCCTCTAGTTTCAGACCCCCCAGAAAAAGACCTTGGCTATTCACCCAACATGCCTCCTTGTGATTTTTTTTTTAAACCTCTGAGGTCACCCCCTCAGCCTCTGACGCTCCCAGGGAAAACAGCCCCAGACTATTCAGCCACTCCCTATAGCTCAAGTCCTCCAACCCTGGTATCATCTTTGTAAGCCTTTCCTGAACCCTTTCAAGTTTCACAACATCCTTCCTGTAGCAGGGAGACTAGAACTGAATGTGGCATTCCAAAAATGGCCTAACCAATGTCCTGCACAGCTGCAATATCACCTCCCAACTCCTACACTCAGTGCACTGACCAATAAAGGCAAGCATACCAAATGCCTCCTTCACTATCTATCTGGGACTACGTAAGGAACTATGAACCTGCACTCCAAGGTCTTTTTGTTCAGCAACACTGTCCTGTTTTGTCTTTCCAAAATGCAGCACCTTACATTTATCTAAGTTAAACTCCATCTGTCATTCTTCAGACCATTGGCCCATTTGATCAAGGTCCCGTTGTAATCTGAGGTAACCTTGTTTGCTGTCCACTACACCTCCAATTTTGGTGTCATCTGCAAACTTGCTTTGTCTAAGTTTTTGAAATGCCTTATATAACTTGAGTCTACACATTAAACTCAGCTCACACTTGAAAGGGCAGGTATGTGGGAAAACAGCTTGATTTTACTTCCAAATATAGTGGTAAGGAAAAACCAGGGAACTATAGACTGGTGAGCCTGACATTGGGTGATGGACAAGTTAGAACATAGAACAGTACAGGCCTTTTGGCCCACAATGTTGTGCCAAGCATTTATTTAATCTAAGATCATCCTAATCTACACACCCCTCAATTTATTGCCATCCATGTGTTTGTCCAGCTGTCGCTTAAATGTCCCTAATGTCTCTGACTGCTACCAGCACTAGCAGTGCATTCCACGCATCCACCATGCTCTGCAAAAAGAACCTATCTCTGACATCTGCCCTATACCTTCCTCCAATCACCTTAAAATTATAATGTTGTGACAGTCATTTCTGCCCTGGGGAAAAGTCTCTGGCTCTATCTATGCCTCTCATGACCTTGTACACATCTATCAAGTCACCTCTCTTCTTTCTCTCCAATGTAAAAAGCCTGAGCTCACTCAACCTCTCTTTGTAAGACATGCCCTCCAATTCAGGCAACATCCTGGTAAATGTCCTCTGTACCCTCTCTGAAGCATCTACGTCCTTTCTATAATGAGGTGGCCAGAACTGGACACAATATTCCAAGTGTGGTCTAATCAGGGCTTTATACAGCTGCAGCAAAACCTTGTGGCTCTTAAACTCAATCCCCCTGTTAATGAAAGCTAACACACCATACACCACCTTAACAACCCTATCAACTTGGGTGACAACTTTGAAGGATCCATGTCCATGGACCTATTGTGTGAAAAGCTGAGCCATTTTGGTAATGTGATTTGAAAGAAGTTCTAGGGCCTACATATCAAAGAATGGAAACCAACATATCCCATTATAAAAGATGAAAGTTTTAATCTAAGATTGTTAACTGTATCACATCTCCATGACACTGGACTCTTTTGGCTATAAATTCTGAGAGCATGATCTTAATCTCCACAACCACCTGATGAAGGAGCGACACTCCAAAAGCCAGTGCTTCCAAATAAACCTGTTGGATTATAATCTGGTGTTGCGTGATTTTTAACTTTGTCCACCCCAGCCCAACACCAGCACCTCCAAGTCATGCCTTCCTGCCAAGGCTTTCTCATGTCCCCTCCTAGCTCTCCTCAGTCTATTTCTGAGTTCTTTCCTAGCTGCCCTGTAATTCTCTAAAGCCAGATCCTTGCTTCCTTAAAGTTAAGTAAGCTTCCTTCTTCCTCTTAGTGAGAAGCCCCTCTTCTCTTGTTATCCAAGGTTCCTTCACCTTACCATTCCTTATCTGTCTCAGTGGGAAAGATTATCCAACACTCACAACCAGTGGTCCTTAAACAGCCTCCACGTTTCTGTTGTGCCTTTTCTGCAGAACAATTGTTTCCAATTTATAATCCACAGCTCCTGTCTGATAGCAGTATAATTTCCCCTCTCCCAATTAAACACCTTCCCATACTATCTGTTCCTACAATGCTGTGTTAAAGGTGAGGCAGTTGTGGTCATTGTCACTGAAATGCTCTCCCACTGAGAGATCTGACACCTGGCCTGGCTCATTGCCTACCACCAAATCCAATATGGCCTCCCCCTAGTGGGCCTGTCTACATATTGGGTCTGGAATTCTTCCTGGACACACCTGTCAAAATTGGCTCCATTCAGACCATCTACACTAAAGAGGTTCCAATCAATATTGGGCAAGTTGAAGTTATCCATAGCAACAACTGTTAACATCTGCACCTTTCCAAGATCTGCTGTCCAATCTGTTCTTCCAACTTTCTGCTGCTATTGGGGGGTCTATCGAAAACACCCAATAAAGTGATTGCTTCTTTTCTATTACTTACTCCCACCCATATTGACTCAGTAGATGAACCCTCCTCAACAACCTTCTTTTCTGCAGCCACGATACATTCTCTAATTAACAGTGCTACTGCCCCACCTCTTTTATCCCCCTCCCTGATCTTTTTAAAAAATCTAAACCCTGGAACATCCAGCAACCATTGCTGCCCCTGTGAAATCCATGTCTCCGTTATGGTCACAATGCTGTAGTTCCAAGTACTGATCCGTGCTCTAAGTTTATCACTTTTATTCCTGACACTCCTTGCACTGAAACCAACACACACTTTACCCATCCCTTTCCCCTATCAACTATGTATCCTTCCTGACAGACTTTTCGAATTGTATTTCTGCCTGTTCAACAACTACCCTCTCCTCTGATCTGTAGCTCTGGTTCCCATCTGCCTGCCAAACTAGTTTAAACCCTACCGAAGTGCTCTAGCAAATCTTCCGCCCAGGACATTGGTACCCCTCCAGTTTAAATCCAACCCGTCCTTCATGTACAGGTCCCACCGTCCAACAGGTACCCCAATGATTTATGTATCTGAAGCCCTCCCTCTTGTTGGAGGGAATTCTGAGGGACAGGATTTACATATATTTGGAAATGCAAGAACTGATTGGGGATAGTCAGCATGGCTTTGTGTGTGAGAAATCATGTCTCGTGAACTTCAGTGTTCTGAAGCAACAAAGCAGATTGATGAGCGCAAGGTGGTGGCTGTGATCTATATGGACTTCAGTAAGATGTTCAGCAAGGATCCTCATGGTAGACTGGTTAGCAAGGTGAGAGCACATGGAATACAGGGAGAACTAGACATTTGGATACAGAACTGGCTCAAACGTGGAAGATAGAGAGTGGTGGTGGAATGTTGCCTTTGACCATTAGAGTGCCACAAGGATCAGAGCTGAGTAAGGAGGTGTGTCATTCAACATTGGATTCCCATACTCCTGTGGCCACAGTACTTTTTTTCTTTATTCTTTCATGGTATTTGAGGATCACTGAGAAGGCGAACGTTTGTACCAATCCGTATTTGCTCTTAAACTGAATGGCTTACGAGGCCATTTCAAACAGTAGTTAAGAGGTAACCAAATTGCAGTGTATCCGGAGTCACACATAGCTCAATCAGGTAAATATGTCAGATTTTCTTTCCTAAAGGGCATCAACAAAGTAGATGAGGTTTTGGCAACAATCATTGCAGTTTCCGGATTGAATTTAAGTCTCATTGACTGACATGGGATTTGAACCCACATTCTCAGACCATTAGCCTGGTCTTTTGGATTAGCAGTCCCAGCGATATCACTACTATACCATCAGTGGTTCATTTTAGTTGTGGTCAATAGTAACCCTCAAGGTGTTGATAGTGGGCGATTGATCTATTGGAATATGTCAAATTACTCAGTCGATTCCAAACTTTCGAGAAAGGCTGAAGATTGAAGATATAAGTTTAAGGAAGGTATTGCATAACAGGAGCTGAAAATGTGTTGCTGGAAAAGCGCAGCAGGTCAGACAGCATCCAAGGAGCAGGAGAATCGACGTTTCGGGCATGAGCCCTTCTTCAGGAAACCTGAAGATTCCTGAAGAAGGGCTCATGCCCGAAACGTCGATTCTCCTGCTCCTTGGACGCTGCCCGACCTGCTGCGCTTTTCCAGCAACACATTTTCAGCTCTGATCTCCAGCATCTGCAGTCCTCACTTTCTCCATTGTATAAAAGGAAACATGGTGGCTGTATTATGAAACTGCAACTTTCAGAATGTTAAATGTTTATTTGAACCTGGTTTCGGATGTTGGAATCTTAAGATATTGTGAAAGAAAATGGTAACCAAGGAAACATCTCATCGCCCATTTTGAAAGATTGAATGGTTCAGCTGCAGTCTGTGACCACAAGAGTGAAATATTCACAGTTTTCCATGTTACTTTGCATTCATGTGATTCTTGACATAAATGGGGTTTTCTGCCTATTCACTCGAATAAACGGAACATTGCTGGGGACTACTGAAATGGAAGAAGCTCTACCCAAGGTGTGACAGGAACTAGTTTGTTGACAGATAAGAATCAGATAATAATGTATCATAGAAGGTCATTTGGCTCATTCTGTCTGTTGTGACACTTTGAAAGGGATATCCAATTAGTTCCACTCCCCTTAACCAGCTTTTATCCAATTCCACCTTGAAATTTCTTAATGAATCTGTTTCCAGTGCCCTAACAGCAGCACAGTTCAGATCACAACTCACTGTGTGATTGAAGTCTCCTTATTCCTACATTTTCAGCCAATTGTTTAAAACATGATTTTTGACCCTGTGCTGTTTCTCTCAATTTATTCTAGTAAAACCCTTTGAGATTTTGAATAAGTTTGATTTCTGGAAAGGACCAGTCATATGGCTCTGAGATCCAAAGATATTCCTCACGGAGACTGGGGTCTCTGGGTACTAATTGCCAAGGGGAGCTTGGGTCTCATTCTTACCTCTTAAAGTGTATTTCTGATTTCTGTGTCAAACTTCTGGCCTCAGTAATGGAACTAATATTAAATCTAACATCATATTCATATGGAGGGAGCACGTGCCCAACCTGTCAGCTCATTGTGGATGTGATCATTAAGGGAGCTGAGTCCAATAGACTCTTAAACAGCTCCAACTTCTAAATATGTTGAGAAACTTACAAGTGATCACAAGGAACACCTTTAATTGTTCTCAGGCAGTGAATGAATACTCATTCTTTAAAAAAAAACATTATTTAGAATGTTTATTTCCTCATTCTGACCTGCTGGAATTGAAGTTCTCTATTCATTCCCACTAATCACCTCCCACCTCCCACACACCTCTACTTCTCTCTCAGCCTGGCCCTTGCCTTTTTTTTTAGCATGTCTTTCACTGTCGCCCTCCCTGTTCCTTCCATTGACCAACCCTGACTATCAAAGCTTTCTTTCACCAGTTCTCATGCCATCACCCTCAACCCCCAACACCATTCCCATCTCATACAACCCACGCAAAATGATCACACTGGCACCATCTCTCTCCCTTTCCTGTCTGTCTGTTCTCCCCAACCCCATCCACACTTCTTGATGCTCTCAAAATTCACCTCTCTTCCCCTCCACTTTCTTTTAGTCCCTTCTTTCTGTTCTCTCATTGAGTCTCTCTCTCTCTCTCCTCCCATTTCTGATGTCTTTCCCTTTTTATCTAATCCTGGCTTACTGCCCCTCTCCATTACCCTATTACTCTCACTTTCTCTCTATTCCTTTCTCTTTGCTCAGTTTACTTTACAGCTCATCAATTTCTCCCTGTCAGTCCCTTTATACCTCTGCTCATTCCTTTCTCTCTCACAACAAGTTTATTAATACAGCATTTGCAATGTAATAAAGTACTTTAAAGTGCTTCAGAAGAACAATACAAAAGATGATATTGCACCACAGAAAAGATTTTGCTTCTAATCATTCACAGAACATGGGCATCACTGACTGGGTCAGCATTTATTCCCCATCCCTCATCTACGTCACCATAGCACTGAGCTGCCTTTTTGAACCACTGCAGTTTATTTTGTCTAGCTGGACCCAGAATGCAGTTAGAGATGGAGTTTTTTTTTTAGATTCCCGACAGTGTGGAAACAGGCCCTTCGGCCCAATCAGTCCACGCCGACCCTCCAAAGAGTAACCCACACAGACCCATTTCCCTCTGACTAATGCACCTAGCACTATGGGCAATTTAACATGACCAATTCACCTGACCTGCACATCTTTGGATTGTGGGAGGAAACCCACGCAGACAATGTGCAAACTCCACACAGACAGTCGCCCGAGGCTGGAATTGAACCTGGGACCCTGGTGATGTGAGGCAGCAGTGCTAACCACTGAGCCACTGTGCTGCCAGGATTCCAGGATTTTGACACCAATTAATATAAATACTGCAGCCTTGCCTTTTGCGCTGCTGTGCTGACCCTCCCCCCACCCCATCATTAAGGATGGGAATATTTGCTGTGTTTCCCCCTCCTTTTAGTTGTGTAATTATTTACCATCATTGGTTTCCCTGGACTATGGAGTTTAGATGTGATCCATTAGTTGGGAAATTGCTTAGCTTCGTCACTTGCTGCTTACTCTGTTTAGCACACAAGTAATCCCGTTTTGTAACCACAACAGGACATCGCTTCATTTTTAGGTATGCCTGGCATTTCTCCTGACATACACTCTGGCATTTGCCATTGAACCAGGACTGATGCCCTGGCTTGGTGTTAATAGTAGAATAGAACATTTGACTAAAAGCTCAGTTAAAAAGGTAGATTTTAACGATTGTCTTAAAGCAGGAATGTGAGGTAGAGAGACTGAAAGTGTAGTCCCTAGGCTAACTGAAGTAGGTTTATCAGTGGTGCAGTGATTAAAATGGTGGAATACTCAAGCAGTTTGTATTAGAAGAGCTTGGATATCTCGAAGGGTTGTGGAGCTGGAGAGAGGGAGCGGTGAAGCCATGGAGCAATTGGAAACAAGGATGAGAATTTTGAAAATGAAATATTGCTTGACCAGTAACCCAATGCAGGTCAATGAGAACAGGGTAAATAGACAAGCACAAACAAAAGCAAAAAAGCCATAAATGATGAAAAGTTGAGAACAAGATGGAAAATGGTGGAAATGTTCAGCAGGTGTGGCAGCCTCCTGGGGAGAGGAACAGAGGTGAATTTTCCACTGGGTTTTGGGGACTCCCACATTGAGACTGAACAGAAGTCTGGGGCTGCACTTGGAGCAAGCCAGATATATTGTCCCAGAGATGGCCTCCTAAAGGATCTACATTTAGGGACAGTGGGGAGGGGGGAGGGAGGGGGAGTGTGGGGGGGTTCCAGAGGCAGGAGAACCAATAGGAAGCCATCTAACGCAAAGATCCACAGTCCCATTGTCATGGTGGGTCCCTCTGAAATAAATCGAGAACTGGGAGGTTGCCTCCGTTTCTGGTCGCTGACCATGCATGGGCAATAAAAGAAGGGTTAACATTGTCATAGGGAAAGGGAGAGCTATCATTTACATGGGCACTGACATGGATAGGCTGTTTATTAGGGTGTTGGCTTCCCCATTGAATTGAGTGTCACAATAGTGCACCCGGCAAGTGCTCACAGACAAAATCATCCAGATTCCTTTGCACACATAAATTTCCAAGCTCTCAACATTTAAAAGATATTCTGCCTTTCTGTTTTATTCTACCAAGGGAATAATTTCACACCCACTCACATTATATTCCATCTGTCATGTTCTCAGCCTATTGAAGTCTGCTTTGAACCTCTGTGTAATTAGGTTCCCGTTCAATTTGTCATCAACACATTTGGAAATATTACAATTGATCCCCATATCCAAATCATTGATATAGATTGTGAACACCTAGCACTAATCATTGCAGTACCTCACTAGTAACAGCCTGAGTATGGAATTCATTATTAAGGATGAGATTGTACAGTACTTGGAAGTGCATGGTAAAATAGAGCCGAGTCAGCATGGCTTCGTCAAGGGGAAGTCACACCTGACAAATCTCTTAGAATTCTTTGAGGAATTTAGACAAAAGAGAGCCAGTGGGCATCTATTTGGATTTCCAGAATCCATTTGACAAGGTGCAGCACAGGAACAGCTAAGTGACATAACAGCTTTGGTACTGAGAGCAAAGTACTGGCATGGATAGAGGATTGGCTGACTGGCAGAAGACAGAGTGGGGATAACGGGGTCTTTTTCAGGATGGCAGCCAGTGACTAGTGGAGTTCCACAGGGGTCAGTGTTGGGATGACAAATATTCACGTAATACATTACCGATCTTGACAAAGGAACTGAGGGCATTGTTGCCAGGTTTGCAGATGATGAACAGACTGGCAGTGTTGAGGAAGTGGGGGAGGTGCAGAAGGACTTGGACGGGCTTGGAGATTGGGCGAAGAAGTGGCAGATGGAATATGTTGTGGGTAAGTGTGATGTCTTGCGCTTCGGGAAGAAGAATAGAAACATAGAAAAGTACAGCACAGAACAGGCCCTTCGGCCCACAATGTTGTGCCGAAGATTATTCCTAATCTAAAATAAAATAACCTAACCTACACACCCCTCAATTCACTGCTGTCCATGTGCACGTCCAGCAGTCGCTTAAATGTCCCTAATGACTCTGCTTCCACCACCACTGCTGGCAACGCATTCCATGCATTCACAACTCTCTGCGTAAAGAACCTACCTCTGACGTCTGCTCTATATCTTCCTCCTAATATCTTAAAACTATGACCCCTCGTGCCAGTCAATCCTGCCCTGGGGAAATGTCTCTGGCTATTGGCTCTATCCATGCCTCTCATTACCTTCTCTCCAGAGAGAAAAGTCTGAGCTTAGTCAACCTCTCTCCATAAGGCAAACCCTCCAGTCCAGGCAGCATCCTGGTAAACCTTTTTTGCACCCTCTCCAAAGCCTCCATATCTTTCCTATAGTAGGGCGACCAGAACTGGACACAATATTTCAAGTGTGGTCTCACCAGGGTCTTATAGAGCTGCAGCAAAACCTCACGTTCTTAACCTCGATCCCCCAGTTAATGAAAGCCAAAACACTATATGCTTCCTTCACAACCCTACCACTTGGGTGGCAACTTTGAGGGATCTATGTACTTGCACACCCAGATCCCTCTGTTCCTCCACACTGCCAAGAATCCTGTCTTTAATCTTATATTCAGCATTCAAGTTCAACCTTCCAAAATGCATCACTTTGCATTAATCCAGGTTGAACTCCATCTGCCATTTCTCAGCCCAGCTCTGCATCCTGTCTATGTTGCGCTGCAGCCTGCAATACCCTCGATACTTCAACGGCACCTCCAACATTTGTGTCACCAGCAAATTTACTAACCCACCTCTCAACCTCCTCGTCCAAGTCATTTATAAAAACTACAAAGAGCAGATGCCCATGAACAGAACCCTGCAGGATACCACTCTACACTGACCTCTAGGCAGAATACTTTCCATCTACAACCACTCTCTGCCTTCTGTCAGCCAACCAATTCTGAATCCAGACAGCCAAATCTCCCTGTATCCCATACCTCCTGACTTTTTGAATGAGCCTACCATGGGGAACCTTATCAAATGCCTTGTTGAAGTCCACATACACTACATGTACTGCTTGACATTCGTCGACCTGTCTCATCACCTCAAATAACTCAATAAGATTTGTGAGGCATGACCTGCCCCTCACAAAGCCATCTGACTGTCTTTAATCATGCTACGCTTCCCAAATAGTCAATCTGTCTAACTATGGAATCCTCTACCACTAGCGCTTTTCTATTCTCCCTCCTTCCCTTCTGAGCCCTAATGCCAGGCTCAGTGCTAGAGACCTGACAACTATGGCTTTCCCCTGGTAGGCCATCCCCACCAGCAGTATTGCTGAGGGGAACGTACATAGGGGAGCCCTGCCTTATCTGTTGGTTCCATTTCCTCCCCCTGACTGTAACCCAGCTGTCCTTATCCTGTGTCTGAGGAGTGATCATCTCCCTGTGCGTCCTCTCAATTTCTCACTCAGCCTCCCGGATGATCTGCAGTTCATCCAGCTCCAGCTCCAGTTCCCTAACTCGGTTTTTGAGGAGCTGGAGTTGGTTGCACTTCCCACAGATGTGGTCGGCAGAGACATGCGTCATGTCTCTCACCTGTCACATTCTGCAGCAGGAACATGCAACGGCTTATCAGCCATATTCCGCTAATCTGAAAGCCCACACAGGACTAAACAAGGAAGAGAAGGAAAAAAAGAGAAAACCTGAAAACTTACCAAGTTTCCAGACTCTTAGTAAGTTAGAGGAGGTAGGTGGGTGGGAGGGAGGGCCTATGGTGTAGGGTCTCCGGTTTAGATCTTACCCACTTAAAAACTTCCCAGCAGCCTTAGCTTTTCTCCACTCTCTCTCCTTGTTGCTGTGTTCAAAATGGAGGCCCGACTCTCGAGGTAAGTCCCTTTTTAAGTGGAAAAAACTGTAGACTAAGAAGTGTAGATTATTTTCTAAATGGGGAAAGGCTTCAGAAATCTGAATCACAAAGGAACTTAGGAGTCCCAGTGCAGGAGTTTCTTAAGGTTAGCATGCAGGTTCAATATGCACTAAGGAAGGCAAATATAATTAGATTAGATTACTTACAGTGTGGAAACAGGCCCTTCGGCCCAACAAGTCCACACCGCCCCGCCGAAGCGCAACCCACCCATACCCCTACATTCGCCCCTTACCTAACACTACGGACAATTTAGCATGGCCAATTTACCTGACCTGCACATCTTTGGACTGTGGGAGGAAACCGGAGCACCCGGAGGAAACCCACGCAGACACGGGGAGAACGTGCAAACTCCACACAGTCAGTCGCCTGAGGCGGGAATTGAACCCGGGTCTCTGGCGCTGTGAGGCAGCAGTGCTAACCACTGTGCCACCGTGCCGCCCACTGGTAGTGGGCGTGTGGGGGTTAGCATTCATTTGTAATGTTAGCATTCATTTCAAGAGGACTAGAATGCAAGAGCAGAGATGTTCTACTGAGGCTATATAAGGCTTTGGTCAGACTGCGCTTGGAATATTGTGAGCAGTTTTGGCCTTCTAATCTAAGGAAGGATGTGCTGACATTGGAGAGGATCCCAAGGATGTTCACAAGAATTATCCTAGGAATGAAGAACTTGTCATATGAGGAGCGGTTGAGGACTCTGGGCCTGTACTCAGTGAAGTTTAGAAGGATGGTGGGAGTTATCTCATTGAAATTTACAGAATATAGAGAGGCCTTTACAGTGGACATGGAGAAGATGTTTCCACTAGTAGGAGAGCTTGGGACCTGAGGACACAGCCTTAGGGCGAAGGGACAACCCTTTAAGGAGGAATTTCTTTAGCAGGAGGTTGGTAAGTCTGAGGAACTCATTGCTGCAGAAGGCTGGAGGCCAAGTTATTGAGTGTGTTTAAGACAGAGATAGATAGGTTCTTGATTAGTTTTTTTTTATTTAAGCCCCCACACTACCACCTAAGTGCGGTAGTGCTTATTTTTTTCCCCAGCACCCATGGTGTGTGTGTGCAGGTGTGAGACACAGTGAAAGACACAAAGTGCACGAATCTTTATTCAAATTCCACGACCAGGAAGAAAGGAAAACACCCGGGTAGCCAGTGACAAACACTGCTCTTCACATCAAAGGGCAGTGCTGTGTGATCAAAAACAGTGAGGGGGGAGGGTAGGGACTAAATCAAAATAGAATTGGAGGGAGAGGTTCTTGATTAGTAAGTGAATCAAAGATTACAGGGAGAGGATAGGCCATTGGGGTTTAGAAGCATATTAGCCATGATCAACAGGCAGAACAGACTTGATGGGCTGAATGGCCTAATTCTGCTCCTATATCTTATGGTCTTCTTCCTAAAATTTGCTTTCTATCTCTTAAACCGTTCTCAATCTATACTAGCAAATCATCCCAAACCCTAGCGCTGTAATTTTCTTTACTACTCTCCTGTGTGAGACCTTACTGAAAATCTCCTGAAAATCTAATACTCCATATCCACTGGTTCTCCCTTTGCCCGTTCTGCACACGATATTTTCAAAGAACTCTAATTCAACTATCAAGCATGACTTTCCTTTCATAAATCCATGTTGACCATATTTTGCCAGTAGTTTCTAAATGTTCAATGATTAGGTTCTTTATTACAAATTCTAACATTTTT
>NC_057747.1:1006476-1035733 GCF_004010195.1 Chiloscyllium plagiosum
GCGCTTTTCCAGCAACACATTTTCAGCACTGTACAAACACACTAGCTCATTCTACAATGTATACACACACAAGCACAATGCATTCTCACACTCACTGTACGCACCTAGACCAGTTCAGTCCACACTCTCAGTGAGTTTTCATACTGAGGGAGCATTTCACTGTCAGAGGGTCAGTACTGAGAAAGTGCCGCATTGTCAGAGGGTCAGTACTGTCAAAGAGTCAGTACTGAGGGAGCATTGTCGGAGGATCAATAGTAAAGGGGTGCCACATTATCTGAAGGTCAGTACTGAGGGAGTGATGCACCACCAGATGGTCAGTACTGTGGGATTGCTGCATTGTCAGAGGGTCAGTACTGAGGAAGTGCTGTACTGTTGGAGGGTCAGTAATGAGGGAATGCTGAATTGTTGGCGGTGCCTTCTTTCAGATAAGATATTTAACTTGGGTTGTTGTACCTTGTTGGGTAGATGCAAGAGATACCATGGCAGTAGTTGGAGAATGGAAAGAGTTTTTTTTCTAGTCCCCTGATTGTTACTTTAATCATTGAATCAATACTACAAAAACTGATAGGCTGGTCAGTAATACATTTCTGTTTGTGGGAGCGTACTGTACACAAATTGGTAGCCACATTTCCTGCATCACAACAGCCTTTAAAAGTACTTAATTGGCTATGACCAGCTTTGAACGGGAAGTGATGGCCTATCATTATTATTATCGTGAGACTGTTAATCCACAGACCCAGGGAATATTCTGGGACGCGAGGTTCAAATCCTGCCAGGGCAGATGGTGGAATTTGAATTCAATAGAAATCTGGAGTCTAATAATGACCAAGAAACCACTGTGGATTGTCAAAAAATCCCATCTGGTTCACTAATGCCCTTCAGGGAAGGAATCTATCATTCTACCTGGTGTGGCCTAATTGTGACTCCAGACTCACATCAATGTGATTGATTCTTAACTGCCCTCTGGCCAATAAATGCAGGCCTAACCAGCGATGCCCAGATCCCGAGCGAATAAAAAAAATGCTTGGTGAATGTACAAGGTGCTATATAAATGCAAGTCTTCCCTGTGAGGCCACCAGCTCCGCCTGTACTGCAGCCACAACCCGAACTGAGCCGCAGCCTGTGGGTCGAGGCCTGGAGATGAAGCTGCAGAAAGTGGAGCAGACAAACATGCGAATGTTCCCCACACAGCTGTGAGCTGTTCATAGTGGAGTTTACAGTCACTGCAGGAGTTCTGTACATTCTGTCAATGAGCTCTGTACATTCTGTTTGGTGAAGTGAACCCCACGTGACTGGAAGCTGATTTGACAGGCTCAGCAGGTTTGTCCTGTAAACCAACGACTTGTTGCTGAGATACATCAGCTGTGTAACACAGTATCATGTCATTTCAGTCGGACAGGCTACTCTGCATTGATACACTTCACTGGTTTAACAATCCAGCCCCTAATTTCATTTCGACCTCGAACCGGTAAGTGAAGAACCTAACAGAGTCTGGCTGATATCGTCCTGAGGTGCTTTATGTTGATTTTGAAGCAAGTGGCAAATAGATCATTTAGAATTAAGACAAGGAAAACTTTCTTTACACAGAGGGTAATGGACCTGTGGAATTCTCTACCACAGAAGACTGTGGAGGCTAGTTCACTGAATATATTCAAAAAAGAGATTGTTAAATGTTTAGATTTTAAGTCCGCCAAGGGGTATGGGGTGAAAGTGAGAATTTGGCATTGAGATAGGGAATGAGCCATGATCATATTGAGTGGGGGAACAGGCTTAAGGGGCTGGGTGATCTACTGCAGCTGTTTGTTTCTATATTTCAAACGAGACCATTCCTGCAGGCTGTTCAGACAGACAGCTGGAAGCAGACCTGTGTTTTGTATGGCTTTTTTGGTCACTTTCAGTGATCCTGAGACATGCATCATTGAATATTTAGGGGAGGCAGTGACTTGGTGGTAATTTCAGTAGACTACTAAACCAGAGATCCAGGCTCATATTCTGGGGGTTTAGATTCAAATCCCACCATGGTAGGTGGTTAAAATGGGATGAAATTCAACAAACATTTGCAATTAAAAGCAAGTCTAATGGTGACTATGTCAATTTTTGTGAAAACACATCTGATTCGATCATCCCCTCAAGGGAACTATCTATCCTTCCCCTGGTCAGTCATACATGTGACTCCAGACCCATAGTAATGTGGGTGACTCCTAATTCCCCTCTGAAATAGCATGGCAAACCACTCAGTTCATGGTCAATTAGGGACAAGTGACAAATGCTGGCCTCCCTAGTGACATCCACATCCAGCGACAGAATAAAAATAATCATGCTTTTCCCTCTCTTTGGCTTCACCATAAACATGCAGGCCAGTGTCGTGTGAGCCAAGCAGATTATGAAATTTATCTGATTACTGAGAGATGGGTGAGGCAGTGGCAGCGACAGCGACAGAGAGAGTCACTTGACATTTCGATGGTGTGAGTAACAGACAATGTGGTGCCTACATTCATAATAAACCAGACACAGAGAAAGTCCGGATTTCGCCACGTTAGAATAGAATTGATTATCACTGAAAAAGAAAATTGTAGATTCACATAGCACCTTTCACGACTTCAGGACGTCCCGAAGCATTTTGCAGCCAATGCATTATGTTTGAAATGTGGCCTATTGTAATATAGGGAACAAAACAGACAATATGTTCACAGCAAAAGCCCAGAAATAGAAATGAGATGAATAACCAGAAAGAAGCAAAATGCTGCAGATGTTAGAAAATAGCAACAACACAAAGTGCTGGGGAACTCAACAGGTCTGGCAGCATCTGTGGAGAGACAGAGTTAACATTTTGAGTCCATTTTGACTCTCTTTCAGTACTCTTCACACTCAAAAGGTTTTGTGAGGTTAGTTAAGGGATTAAAAACTTGAGCAGGACATTGAGGATAACTTGCCTGCTTTTCTTTGAAACAGCCCTACAGGATGCTTCATTCCCCTTTTGAGGTGAGTTCAAAGATCTTGCTTCATAGGGTTGTAAAGACCATGTCATTAATTTTCTGTATTTTTATTGTGGACTGGAATCAGCAAAGAACAGGCTTGAAAACCAAGGATTGTTGAAGGACTGCTGCATTTTTAAAAAGCTTTACAGGAGTATTGAGGTGGGGAAGATCAATGAATTCAGAAGAAAATTGGATGAATCTTTGAGGGACTTCAGTTTACAGGGGATAGAGCAGGAGATTGGGGTTGACTGGATTGTTCTTCAGTGAGTTAATATCAGCATGATGGGCTGACTGGCCACCTATACTGTAAGGACTCCCTGACTTTGTCTGTGACGACCTGAGTATGCTGGAATGGGATTCTAGCAAGACCAAAAGCTATTGGAATCCTCTTAAAGCATCAGTACAGCAGAAAGCAGTCATGGTGCTCTATCTAACTACATCTGTGCTTTCTCTGACAGTGGGATACACAGACTATTTGCCAACACAAACACCCAAACTATGCTCCACACAGCAATTCATTGAGAGGTTTCTGGGTTGTTTAACACAAAATCCAAAGATATGCAGGTTAGGTGAATTGGCCATGCTAAATTGTCCATAGTGTTCAAGGATGTGTAGTTAGGTGCATTAGTCAGGGGTAAATGTAGACTAATAATGCAGGGGAATGGGACTGGGTGGGTTACTCATCGGATGGTTGGTGTGGACTTGTTGGGCCAAATCGCCTGTTTCCACATTGTAGGGATTCTATGATAGTTCTATGATAGAACATAGCACAGTACAGCACAGGAACGGGCCCTTCGGCCTATAATATTGTGCTGAATGTGACGCCAAATTAAACTAATCCCTTCTGCCCGCCCTTGCATATCCCTCCCTTCCTTGCATATCCACATGCTTACCTATAAGTCTCTTAAAGGCCCCTATTATATCTGCCTCCAACACCACCCCTTGCAGCACATTCCAGACACCTACCACTCTCTGTGTAAATAAACATCACCTCCCCCCCCATCTTAAATACATGCCCTGTAGTATTAGACATTTCAACTTTGGGAAAACAATTCTGACTGTCAACCCCATCTATGCATTTCATAATTTTATAGATTACTTTCAAGTCTCACCGCTGCCTCTGCTGATCCAGAGAAAATAACCTGAGTTTTCTAGCCTCTCCTTATAACCTCTAATCCAGGCAGCACCCTGATAAACCTCTTTGAAGGTCATCTCTTTTTATCTTTCAGTTTTGCTGCTCCTTTGGAGTGCTGCAGAGGCGATGGCGAAAGATGCAGCAAGAGTGGCTCGGATTGTCAATGAGACAGTGGAGGAAGGCAGAAACTCTTTAGGTGAGTTCCTCATGCGTCCTAAAGGCTGGGAGGGGGTCAGTGCATATTCATGTGGGCACACAGAGGGGCCTCACAGTGAGTGTGCATTGGAGGTGTCGGTTCAGGATCTGGGATTGAACCCCGCTCCATTTTTTACAACTTGTTAATTCTCAAGATGGAAGGATTCACTTTTGTGCACGGTGTGATAACAGTGAATAGGGAGGATCTGAAGCTTGAGTTTGGTTGGAGCAGTGCGGACACTCCCTGTCACAGGGTCAGGAGCTATCTTCAACCTGACAGACAGATACCACTGAGGGGGTTAATAACCTACCTGGTGGGTGTCGCAATGTTAGTGTACCATAGTGTCTGATGCTAACCACAAGATGCATGAGGCACTCCAAGAGCAAGCTTTCGTTGATTGTACACTACAGGATATGGTCACATGGTGGATTAATACTAACAAAGGCCTGGACAAAGGAGTGCAAATCCCACCATGGCAACAGGGAATTTAATTTCAGTTAATAAAGCTAATCTCAGTAATGCTGACCATGACACCATCACTAATTGTTATAAAAGCCCACCTGGTTCGCTAATGCTCTCGAGGGAAGGAACTCTGCCTTCCTTAACCAGTCTGGCCTACATGTGACTTCAGACCCACAGGTTGACTCTTAAACCAAAACAGTGCTGGAGAAACTCAGCAGGTCTGGCAGCATCTGTGGACAGACAAACGAAGTGAACTTTTGAGTCCAGTCATTCTCCTTCAGAACTGCTGGTTGACACTTAATTGCCTCTGAAATAGGGTACTGCAAATCACTATAGTAAATTGGACACTGCTCAGACTGCTGGCAATTTGCTCCCAATTTGAAGGTAATTTGGATGAGGAAATAACTGGCTTTACCAGGGTACCCACATCCTGTGAATGAATAAAATAAATTAACAGTGAAACTTTTGAGAGTACAACATCCTGGCGAAATCTAACATGTCAAGGCAATGAGGAGTTTAGGTGCTGGGATATTGGATATTGTAACAGCAATTGAAGTTGGAGTTCCTCATTCATGTTTCACAGAGTATGTTGCTTCATAAATCCAGGCTTCAGCCTATGAGCAGAACCTATCAGCAACGTACATGTTCACTTTGTCCTGAGCTGTCCAAGGAGAAATATGCAAGAGTTGTCAATACAAATGTGGCCTTCGACAGAGTCTGGATATCAGTCTGGGAAAGAACAGGACTCTCAGTCAGAAATTCTATACTGGAATGTCCCTGTTCATTTTGTTTGGATTGTGTAGCAGCATCAGAGTGTATTCAGTGGAGACCTACCAAAGATAATTCACTGAATGTGCTTGTGTCACATATTGGTTTAATTATTGATCTGCAAAGTATTTTGGGATGTCTCTCTGCATCCATGAAACCTCCCAAGAAGCTTTGTGGATCCATTCTCAAACAAAATTTTGCACAAGCAATGTAAGGTGAAGTTGTGTTGTCCAAAAAAAGAAATATGCACGGTTACAAGTGGAGAAAGTAGGGGAGTGGCAGTAGGTAGCTTGCTCCTGAAAAAAAGCTAGTTCACGCACGATGGACCAACAGGCATCTTTGTGCTCTAATGATCCTGAGAAGAAGCTCAAGCAGTTTGATTTGAGCTGTCTTCAGAAACTTTGGAAAATCAGGCAGCAAAAACTATACCAGACACAGAGCTGGCATGCCAAGATCCACCTCTTATTCAGACACAATGGCGTTGCATTGGTCATGCGATGAGAACTCTCTCTATCCACAAAGTGAATCTTCTGTGGAGAGCTTGTCTGGGGTCAAAGCTAGCACCATATGGCTTCACTTCAGAGTTTGGTATTGACTTTTGAGTCCTGGGAGAATTTCACAAAGACTCATTGTACCTGCTGAATGACAAACACTGCAGCCTCTTTCCAAAACAAGTTCGTAGCAACGACAGAGAGAAATGAGGGGAGAGGAAATTCCGAGGCAGTAAGTTGTAGAATCATAGAATCCCTACAGTGTGGAATCCCTACAGGCCATTCAGCACATTGAGTCCACACTGACCTTCTGAAAAGCATCCCACCCAGACCCGCCATCTACCCTGTCCCTATAACCCCGCATTTCCCATGGCTAACACACCTAGCCTGCACATCCCTGACACTATGGGACAATTTAGCATGGCCAATCCACCTAACCTATACATCTTTGGACTGTGGGATGAAACCAGAATGTTCAGGGGAAACCCACACAGACACGAGAGGAATGTGCAAACTTCACACAGACCCTTGCCCAAGGGTGGAATCGTGTCTGAGTCCCTGGCGCTGGGAGCCACTGTTCCATCGATCAAGTCCATACAGAGTTCCTGCAGTATTCAGTCTTATTTTGAAGCAGAACCTTTTGAACACAGATGGGTCTCAGAACCACCTACCTTTTGCAATGGGAACCTTCTGATGAACATGGCCATCTTCACCTTGGAGGAACATTGATGGGTTCAGTTCTGGTGGTTGCAGTGTCACTGAGAGTCTGTCACAAGGAAGTGTGCTCACTTCAGTCTATTCATAGATATTTTCCAATCAACCTCTTCAGAGATGTTATCACCCACTTCTAGAGCAGGTAGAACTTGAACCTAGGCCTCCTGGCTTAGAGGTAGGGACATTGCCACTGTGCCAGAACAGTTCTATGCAGAATGTTTGGCACAGTATTGCTGACAACACTGGAGGTGCTCAGAAATAGTTTGGAGGTGTTTGTTGTCCAATTGATTATTTTTCCCTTTCCTTTTCTGGTCTGCCTGTGTTTGCCGGATAGTCAGGGTGGGGTGCATCTCCGTGGCAACAGAAAAACTGTGTATATTGATTGACAGAATCCAATGTGATTGCGGACTGTGAGCTTAGACCCAACTCTCTGCATGTTTGAATACACGTGGAAGGTTTCATTACTTCCATGTTTTAATTCCAAAACCATCACTTGTGCTCCTAATATCTCCCATATTTTGTTTGGTTTGTGTCTTGCAGTCTGTTTTGTTTCAGTTGGATTTCCAGTTTGGATGTCCCCTCTCACTGCTATTGCCATTCTCCTTTCCCTTGACCTAGACTGCTCCTGCTCCTTGGACTGATCAAAAATAGAAAGTGTAAAATGACCTGGGCTCTCAGTTGTCACGACCATATGCCAGGGCTCAGTTCCATTTTCAACAAACACATACTAATGTCCTGGTGTCAGACATAAAGAGCGGCCGTATGAGTGTAGGGGGTTACAGTCATGATATTTAGCAAGAATGCAATCCCTTCAAAGGGATTTAACGAGATCCTGGTTGGTCTGAAGAGGACGAACAATGAGAACACGATGAAGGAGATACAAAATGAGGACTTTCCTTCAGATTTTGTAAGTGAGTGGGATATTTGGAATGGAAATGTGGACGTTTACATCAATTTTTGCTCATCTTAAACTTTGCTACTTGCAAACTGACAGTGGTGCCTCCACTCAGAGCCCTGTCACTCACTGATCTACACTGGCTTCAGGGCCACTCAGAACCCTGTCACTCACTGATCTACACTGGCTTCAGGGCCACTCAGAGCCCTGTCACTCACTGATCTACACTGGCTTCAGGGCCACTCAGAGCCCTGTCACTCACTGATCTATACTGGCTTCAGGACCACCCATGCCACATTGTTAGAAATCTTCAGTTTAAATGAAAGATCATTGACGTGAAATGTTAAGTTTGTTTCTCTCTCACCACAGGTGTCGCTTGTCCTACTCAATAATTTGAGTATTTTCTGTTTTGATTTAAAATTCTTATCCATGTATGTAAATGCTTCCATGGTCTCACCCCTTCCTATCTCTGTAACCTTTCATGGTAATATCTTATGGGTGTGGTCATGATTTGGAGATGCAGGTGTTGGACTGGGGTGTACAAAGTTAAAAATCACACAACACCAGGTTATAGTCCAACAGGTTGAATTGGAAGCACTAGCTTTCAGAGCGCTGCTCCTTCATCAGGTGGGTGTGACCTGAAGAAGTAGCGCTCCGAAACCTAGTGCTTCCAATTCAACCTGTTGGACTATAACCTAGTGTGGTGTGATGTTTAACTCTGGGTGTGGTGACACTCTGGGATATCTGTTTTTTTCAAATCTGCCATCTTGTGCTGCTCCTAGTTCAGTCCTTCCATAGTCAATATCTCTCAGGTGCCTAGGCTTTCAAATGTCCTCCCTAAATCACTCTGCCTCTTTCAGCTCCCTTTCCTTCTTTACCAACCTCCTTAAACAAAAAAAACCTATCTTGTTCACTAAGTTTTTGGTCAGCTCCTTTAATATCCCTTTCTAGTATGGTATGGGTGCTCAGTGAATGCAAGTTGTTGTTATAGTCAGAAAGTGACAATTTGACGTTCTAATTATAGACAAGAAAATGCCACGGGTAAAACAGGTGGAGTTCAAAAATTTTTAAAATGCCGTGACCTTGGAGCACCAAGGGATGTCACAGAGAAAATAAAAAAGACAGTGAGCACAGGGAGGAAACCTGCTTGGATAGGGACATCATGCCAGAGTGCTTGACGGTGCTCATTGTCAGCTATGTCAAAAACAGCCAGAAATAGATTAGGTGACCACAGATCATTCAACTTAACATCAGCAGTCAGAGCATTTTAAAATTCTGTTGTACAGGGATGGGCAGTAAAGGTTGACAACGTTGCCAGCCGCACCTATATCACTTGAACGAACAAAACCAAAATAATATTCAGCCAAAAGGACACGGACGAGAAGGGGACAGGCAGTATGTAAAAGTTAAATCTGGTCTGATAAATTTGATTAAATTCTTTGAGGTTAGACTGCAGTAGTGAAAGATGTGCATGTTCGGCCTATGAGCTTTCAAGAATCGGGCTTGATAAGGTTCCAAACAGAAACATTGAAAAATACATGGCTGAGAAGGGGAACATTCAGCCCACTGTGCTCATACCAGGGAAAGAGAGCTGAAGCACAAAGTTGCAATACATAGATTATCATATGAACCAGACGTCACTGAATCAGAGATTAAATGCACAATCTGATGGTGATGACACCCCATGAGCTGAACAGCAAGCACTGAGAGGTTTGATGATAAAATAAACAGCAAGGGTAGAAAATTAGTTCAAGGATAGTGTTCAGAGAGAGTGGTCAATAGGTTTCTTTTTGACTGGTTGGTTGTTAATGTTCCCTAAATGTCACAGGTATCACCATATAATAATGTAGAAGGTGCTGTTCCTTGTCAGATACTGCATGTGACCGCTCACATTTTAAAGAGGACATCATTTGGCACCATTGCATTTCTTGATACATCAATAATCTCAATATGGGACCTCAATGCCAAAACACAAAGATAACCTAAAAATAGAAAGCATTTGTAACTGTGAAGAGGATTCCGCATGAACTCAGGCAGTGAGATATTCAAATAAATTTATGTTACAGAAAAGTGATTTTTTATTTTAGGGGACCAAGAAAGAAACACAATAGGGTCTCAATTATAGAACCAAGAAGAGTAGAACAGCAGAGAGGAAAGCTACAGATAAACCCTCCGCCAAGTGGAAATGTGATCCGATACGTTGATTCTAATGGGGGTAGAATATAAAATTAAAGAGGCAATGTTACAAGTGTGTCATCGTTGGTAGCATATGTTCGAGTACTTGGGTTCAGTATTGGTTGCTCCAAGTTAGGAAGGATTTTAAGGAAATTCACCCAAAGAGAAGATTTTACTTATTGATATTAAAACTAGGGGTCTTTTAGTCAAAATGATGAAGAGATGGTTAAAGATATTCAAAGAGACTTTGAATATCTTTGCAAAATTAAAGAGGCTTTGCAAAATTAAAGATAAAAAATATCTTTCTGCTAATTAGAACATTAAGATCTGCAGTGAAAGCTTACATAGAGAGATGAAGGGAATTTAGTTACAGAATACATTGTGAGGATGTGGAAAGTCTGATCAGAAGCAGAAGGGATCAGAATCCAAAATAGCCCATAAAACAGAATTGGAAAAGAACAAAATGAAAAGATGAGAAAAGGATAGCGGAATGGGGAAGAAAATGAGAGACAGCACTGATAAAATGGACCCTGTCAGAGGGACAGCGCCAGTACAATGGACTGGAGAGAGTCAAGAAAAAGTGAGGACTACAGATGCTGGAGTCAGAGTCGAAGAATGTGGTGCCTGGAAAAGCACAGCCGGTCAGGCAACATCCAAGGAGCAGGCGAATCAATGTTTCGAGCATAAGCTCTGATTCCTGATGAAGAGCTTATGGTTGAAATGTCAACACTCCTGCTCCTTGGATGCTGCCTGACTGGCTGTGCTTTTCCGCCACCACACTCCTCGACTCTTTATAGAGAGTCGCTATTGATACGATGGACCCTCTCAGAGGGAGAGCTGTGATAAGATGGACCCTGTCAGGGGGAGACCGCTGATACGATGGACCCTATCAGAAAGACAGCACTGATATGATGGATTCTGTCAGAGGGACAGCACTGATGTGATGGACTCTGTCAGAGCGACAGTGCTGATATGATGGACCCTATCAGAGAGACAGCGCTGATATGATGGATTCTGTCAGAGGGACAGCATTGATGTGATGGACCCTGTCAGAGAGACAGTGCTGATGAAATGGACCCTGTTAGAGAGACAGCGCTGATAAGATGGACCGTGTCAGAGGGAGAGTGCTGATGTGATGGACCCTGTTAGAGAGACAGCGCTGATACAATGGACCCTGTTAGAGGGACAGTGCTGATGTGATAGACCCTGTCAGAGGAAGAGTGCTGATGTGATGGACCCTGTCAGAGGGAGAGCGCTGATGCGATGGATCCTGTTAGAGGGACAGCACTGATGTGATGGACCCTGTTAGAGAGACAGCGCTGATAAGATGGACCGTGTCAGAGGGACAGTGCTGATGTGATGGACCCTGTCAGAGAGACAGCACTGATGTGATGGACCCTGTTAGAGGGACAGCGCTGATAAGATGGACCGTGTCAGAGGGAGAATGCTGATGTGATGGACCCTGTTAGAGGGACAGCACTGATACAATGGACCCTGTCAGAGAGACTGTGTTGATGTGATGGACCCTGTCGGCGGGACAGCACTGATGTGATGGACCCTGTCAGAGGGAGAGTACTGATGTGATGGACCCTGTCAGAGGGACAGCACTGATGTGATGGACCCTGTCAGAGGGAGAGCGCTGATGTGATGGACCCTGTCAGAGGGAGAGTACTGATGTGATGGTCCCTGTCAGAGGGAGAGTACTGATGTGATGGACCCTGTCAGAGGGAGAGCGCTGATGTGATGGACCCTGTCAGAGGGAGAGCGCTGATGTGATGGACCCTGTCAGAGGGAGAGCGCTGATGTGATGGACCCTGTCAGAGGGAGAGCGCTGATGTGATGGACCCTGTCAGAGGGAGAGCGCTGATGTGATGGACCCTGTCAGAGGGAGAGCGCTGATGTGATGGACCCTGTCAGAGGGAGAGCGCTGATGTGATGGACCCTGTCAGAGGGAGAGTACTGATGTGATGGACCCTGTCAGAGGGAGAGCGCTGATGTGATGGACCCTGTCAGAGGGAGAGCGCTGATGTGATGGACCCTGTCAGAGGGAGAGCGCTGATGTGATGGACCCTGTCAGAGGGAGAGCGCTGATGTGATGGACCCTGTCAGAGGGAGAGCGCTGATGTGATGGACCCTGTCAGAGGGAGAGCGCTGATGTGATGGACCCTGTCAGAGGGAGAGCGCTGATGTGATGGACCCTGTCAGAGGGAGAGTACTGATGTGATGGACCCTGTCAGAGGGAGAGCGCTGATGTGATGGACCCTGTCAGAGGGAGAGCGCTGATGTGATGGACCCTGTCAGAGGGAGAGCGCTGATGTGATGGACCCTGTCAGAGGGAGAGCGCTGATGTGATGGACCCTGTCAGAGGGAGAGCGCTGATGTGATGGACCCTGTCAGAGGGAGAGCGCTGATGTGATGGACCCTGTCAGAGGGAGAGCGCTGATGTGATGGACCCTGTCAGAGGGAGAGTACTGATGTGATGGACCCTGTCAGAGGGAGAGCGCTGATGTGATGGACCCTGTCAGAGGGAGAGCGCTGATGTGATGGACCCTGTCAGAGGGAGAGCGCTGATGTGATGGACCCTGTCAGAGGGAGAGCGCTGATGTGATGGACCCTGTCAGAGGGAGAGCGCTGATGTGATGGACCCTGTCAGAGGGAGAGCGCTGATGTGATGGACCCTGTCAGAGGGAGAGCGCTGATGTGATGGACCCTGTCAGAGGGAGAGTACTGATGTGATGGACCCTGTCAGAGGGAGAGCGCTGATGTGATGGACCCTGTCAGAGGGAGAGCGCTGATGTGATGGACCCTGTCAGAGGGAGAGCGCTGATGTGATGGACCCTGTCAGAGGGAGAGCGCTGATGTGATGGACCCTGTCAGAGGGAGAGCGCTGATGTGATGGACCCTGTCAGAGGGAGAGCGCTGATGTGATGGACCCTGTCAGAGGGAGAGCGCTGATGTGATGGACCCTGTCAGAGGGAGAGTACTGATGTGATGGACCCTGTCAGAGGGAGAGTACTGATGTGATGGTCCCTGTCAGAGGGAGAGTACTGATATGATGGACCCTGTCAGAGGGAGAGTACTGATGTGATGGACCCTGTCAGAGGGAGAGTACTGATGTGATGGACCCTGTCGGGGGGAGAGTACTGATGTGATGGACCCTGTCAGAGGGAGAGTACTGATGTGATGGACCCTGTCAGAGGGAGAGTACTGATGTGATGGTCCCTGTCAGAGGGAGAGTACTGATGTGATGGACCCTGTCGGGGGGAGAGTACTGATGTGATGGACCCTGTCGGGGGGAGAGTACTGATGTGATGGACCCTGTCAGAGGGAGAGTACTGATGTGATGGACCCTGTCAGAGGGAGAGTACTGATGTGATGTACCCTGTCTGAGGGAGAGTGCCAATATGATGGACCCTGTCAGAGGGAGAGTCCTGATATCATGGACCCTGTCGGGGGGAGAGTACTGATACGATGGACCCTGTCGGGGGGAGAGTACTGATACGATGGACCCTGTCGGGGGGAGAGTACTGATATGATGGACCCTGTCGGGGGGAGAGTACTGATACAATGGACCCTGTCGGGGGGAGAGTACTGATACGATGGACCCTGTCGGGGGGAGAGTACTGATACGATGGACCCTGTCTGAGGGAGAGTACTGATACAAAGGGTTGAGTACTTCTGTGCAGTAAAATTCCCTGATTCGTTGTTTTCCCTCTGCCAACATAAATTTGTTATTTTTGCTTTCCTAGATCTGTCAAACTGCAAACTAACCACTTTTCCAGTTGCACTCTTCAAAGTCATGAAGGATGTTGTGGCAAACATTCACGTCGTTTCACTGGAAAACAATGAACTGAAATTTATCTCTGGTGAATTTATGACCAACTTTAACCAGCTCCGCGGTAAGTGTTTCTTACACTGACTCAATGCTAGATATTATTCCTTAAGGAGCAATCACTCGGCTCAGTTTAATTTTACATCGCTTCCCTGATAACAGCTGCAGCGATTTTTAAAATGACTGTCATAGGTTTCTAATATTATAAATAACACTGCAAAAAAAAATCACTATAACCACAGCTATTCCTAGTTGTCAAAATGCTGGGAATATATAAAATATTAGCGAGCTGTTCTTGCTGAGTGCCGGACTGTGCCTGGATTTATAAAGTAAGAATTAATAGTTGATGATGAATGTAAAATCAGATCATGGGGCATGAAAGAGTTTTAATTCAGCTTTAAAACAGATTAGATTAGATTACTTACAGTGTGGCAACAGGTCCTTTGGTCCAACAAGTCCACACCGCCCCTCCAAAGAGCAATCCACCCAGACCCATTCCCCTACACCTACAGGCAATTTAGCATGGCCAATTCACCTAACCTGCACATCTTTAGACTGTGGGAGGAAACCCACGCAGACAATGTGCAAACTCCACACAGACAGTTGCCCGAGGCGGGATTTGAACCCAGGTCTCTGGCGCTGTGAGGCAGCAGTGCTAACCACTGTGCCACTGTGCCGCCCGGATAGAGGAAAAGTGACCACAAAGGAATAGCAGCATTGTAAAAACTCATCTGGTTCACCAATGCCCTTTAGTGAAGGATATGTCCTTTCTCACCTGATACAAACATACAATAGGGAACAGAAATAGGCCATTCAGCCCCTCAAATCTGTTCTGTCATTCAGTAAGATCGTGACTGATCTGTTTATGTTGGAATTTGCCATCCACCCCGATAACTCTCAATTTTTCTGCCTATTCACCTCTACCTTGGGTTCTGTATTGGCTGCTCCAAGTTAGGAAGGATTTTAAGGTTGTGAGAATGAAATTCACCCAATGAGAAAATCTTACTTATTGATATTAAAGCTGGGGTTCTTTTAGTCAAAGAGACTAAGAGATGTTTCAAGATATTTAAAGAGACAAGAGGTTTTGGAACGATAAAGATAGAAAATACTTCTGTACTAGTTAGCCTAATAGGAAGTTTTCTGAATATAGAGAATTTTGGAAAGTTAATACCAAGTATCTCCTGCCTCATCAGTTACCTCTTTGAAAACCCTAGGATGATGTCCATCTGGACCCAGAGACTTGCCAGCCACAACTCTTCCAGGTTGCTTCATACCACTTTCTTTGTGATCATAATTTCATCTCTCCCTTCGAACTCCTGAGTTACAGCTTTTACTGGAATATTTTTACAGTGAGGATACAAGCAAAATATTTGCTAATGTCATCTGCCATTTCTTTATTATCTCTTATAATCACCCAATCTTTTTGTAAATTTTGTCCCACATTGTGGTTAGTGTTCATGGGCCTTGGGCCACTCTCACTAGTGACTTCTTTTACCTACTGTTCAGCATCTCCAACCAAAACCGGTTGTACATCTTGATCCTTGGCTGACTTAATTTCTAACTCTTGCACAAATGCCATCTTTGATTAACAATGTTACCCTCCCTCACCTTTACCTAGCATCCTACTTTACTCAAATGTCATAATTCACTATATATTCAGGATCCAATCCTTGTCATTATGTAAACAAATTTCAGTAATGGCTATCAGATAATATTTATTTACCTCACTGTATGGTATCAATTTGTTTATTTTGTTATGGATGCTGTACACATTCAGATACAGTCCTTTATGTTCTTTGTTACCGTTACAATATCTAGTCTTGTTTATTGGTGTATTCCTAGGTTTTTCTGTCTGCCTCTCCCCCTTTCCACCTTCTTTCCATTCTGTGAACCGCATTTTCCATATTATTATTTTCCTTTCTTAAATCGTCTCTTTACACTATTTAGTTTAAACCCTCACTACACCCCTAGTTATGCAGTTCACCAGAACACTGGCTGAAGCATGGTTCAGGTGTAGACAGCCCCACATGACCCTGTCCTGGTGCCAGTGGCTTACGCACATACATCTCCCACACCAGTCTTTGGGGCGTGTATTCATCTTCCTCACGTTATGTACACTATGGCAATTTGTACACGGCTCAGAGATGATAACCTTTGAAGTTCTGCATTTTAATTTGTGCATGGTTCCTCATACTCTCTATGCAGGGCATCCTTTCCATTTCTAACTATCTCATTGATACCTACATGGACCACATCTACTGGATCCACCCCCTCAGGCTGCAAATGCCTTCCCAGTCCTGAGCAGATGTCCTGAAATCTGGCACTGTGCAGGTACCACAGCTGCCTAGATTCTCTCTTTTTGCTGCAGAAAATGGTGTCAATTTCCCTCATTATACTGTTCCCAATGCCACAATTCTTGTTGCTCCCGCACTTGAATGCACCTGTACCATGGTGCCATGGTCAGTTTGCGCATCCATACTGCAGCCCCTACTCACGGCCAAATGAGCTGAGAGGACCTCAGATGTATTGGATAATTGCAGAGCTTGTTGCACCTCCCAGTGGGGCCTCCTATTGGCCTGATTTACAGTCACACCCTCCTGCCTCTGACTACTGACCGTCCGTCCGTCTATCTCAAGTGGTGCGATTGTCTCCAGGTACAAAGAAGCCAAGTAACTCTCCCCCTCCCTGATGTGTTGCAGCATCTATAATCCAAACTCTGAACTTCAGACATTTGCTGCAGCCATGTTTACCTTGAATTGCAGTTTGACACATTATCTGTCCCGCCATTCTTAATGTGTTTTAATTAGGTAATGCTGCTTTGTCTACATGATAAAAATGATCCAATGTTAAATTTCAAGAATAGAAAAAAACCTTAACCAGTTAACACAGACTCACCAATCAGTTAGCCCCTTTCTCTTTTTTATTTCAAAAATATACTTTATTCATAAAATATTTTGATGATCTGTACAATTGCTGAAAATATGTTGCTGGAAAAGCGCAGCAGGTCAGACAGTATCCAAGGAGCAGGAAAATCGACGTTTCGGGCATGAGCCCTTCTTCAGTCATCTCCAGCATCCGCAGTCCTCACTTTCTCCTCGAAGATCTGTACAATTGGTCATGCCACACATACGTAAACATTCAATTTCTTTGCATACAGAGACAGTAATCATTCATATATACAGGTCTGTACGATTACTATCCACATATTTAGCTGGGGGGGGTCAGCGGAGCCCCCTTACTGCATAGGCCCCCTGTGCTTAGGCAGGCAGACGTTACACAGTGGTCTTTCCCCATCGCGCCTTGGCGGCAGCTGCCCCGAGCTTCAGTGCGTCCCTCAACACGTAGTCCTGGATCTTGGAATGTGCCAGTCTGCAACACTCAGTCGGGGTCAACTCCTTCAGCTGGAAGATCAACAGGTTTCGGACCACGCAGCCGCTTCGAGGGCAGCGTGCGATGTGGCTGAGAGGTCGGGCGTGCATAAAGGATCTCACAGGCAGAGCCCTTCTCACCACCAGCCAAGCCATGTCTTGGTGCTTATTGGAAATTTCTGGCGATGAGGCATTCTGCCAAATGGCTCAGGGGACCGCTCGGTAGGATCCGCCCTCTCCTTTTCCCGAAGAGTCTCGAGGACACTACGTGCTGACCACTTCCTGATGGACTTGTTGTCAAAGGTGTTTTTCTTCATAAACTTCTCCACGAAGGACAGGTGATACGGAACGGTCCAACTCCTTGGAGCGTTCCGCGGCAGCGAGGCCAGGCCCATCCTTCGCAACACCGGGGACAGGTAGAACCTCAGTACGTAGTGACACTTGGTGTTTGCGTACCAGGGATCCACACACAGCTTGATGCAGCCACACACAAAGGTGGCCATCAGGGTGAGGGTGGCATTGGGTGTGTTTTTTTCCCCCGTTGCCCAGATCTTTGTACATCGAGTCCCTTCGGACCTGGGTCAGCTTTTAGCCCTTTCTCTATAGAGCAAGAACCATTTCAATCAGTTAAAATGAATCTATCTCTGTCTGTAATTGCTTGCCTTGAGGGACTTTTTTCACCCCTCCTCTTAGTGGTACTGACTGCTTGGTACTTGGTCCTCACTCATTCACTCCTCTGGCCTACAGGTAACACCAGGCCTACAGCAATATGGTTCACTCTTAAGTGCACTCTGGCTGAACAAGTCACTCATTTAAAGGGCAATTTGGGGTATGCACCAAATGCTGGCCTAGCCAGCAACATCCTGTGAAATGACAAAATGAAAATCACTAAATCAAGTGGTCTACTATTCCCAGACCATAGTGGGATGCTGGAAATGCACAGCAGGTCAGGTAGCATCCGAGGGGCAGGAGATGATTTCTGATGATTCCTGATGAAGGGCTTATGCCCGAAACGTCGATTCTCCTGCTCCTTGGATCCTGCCTGACCAGCTGTGCTTTTCTTGCACCACACTCTTGACTCTGATCCCCAGCATCTGCAGTCCTCACTATCGTATTCCTAGACCATGATCAGCTAGCCTCTAATTACACATGGACCATGACAGAATATGAAGCTAGTACTGCGATAGATAAAATGGCTGGTCTTTGTTACAGAGAGATTTGGTTATAAAGTGGAGATCATTCTACATTCACTATTTCTCTTTAGATTGCTTTTATGGCTTACAGTATGTCAACAACTTTTTCTCTTCAGAGTTAAACCTTGCAGGAAATTACCTCAACCACCTTCCTGATGAAGTTAAATCTTTGACACACTTGACAAGTATTAACCTGGCAAGGAACAAATTCTCAGTTTTTCCACACCAACTAACTGAACTGACAACACTGGAAATGATTAACCTGGAGGAGAATCAGATTGCTGGTGAGTGTTTTAAGTTGGTGGTTCATGTGCAGTGGGTGGTAGATAGATTTGATGTTGTTCAGCAGTGCCTGCAAAATAATCTCTGAGACATTAGGCAGCATTTACAAACCATTCATGATGTTTTGAGAGAGTAATTAGACTTGGTTATTTCTCTCGTTCTTCACAGCCATTCCTCTGTTTCTCTCTTTCATGACCTGATTTGTTTCATCATATCACCCCAGATTGAAAAAGAAGCTGGTAATCTCTTGGATGCACTCTGCACCATGCACTGGGCAGATCAAGCCTTACCAGTTAATGTGAATTAGCAGGGTTTGTGTTGAAGCATTCATCCCTCAGTCTCTGTACTGTTTTTCTCAATGATTTCTACCTCTGCTTCAACTCATCATGTTCCCTGTCCTCTGAGCTCATGGTCCCTTACCCTCCCTTAATTTTTCTCTCCACATAAATTCCCTGATTTTTGGGCCAAAGAGCCTGTCTCTGTGTTGTAGGACTCTATGACTCATATTGACATTTAGCTCTCAATTTCATGTCATCTGGTGATGCTGGTCTTGATCATATTAATCACCGATTCAGCTAAATGCAATCACTTCCCTGTGTCATTCACAATTTGCATAACTTGTCCTCATTCTGACCATATCTCCTTCTGTATCCGTCCCTGAAAAACTATCTTCCAATTCACTTATGATTACACTCACAAAATCACTACTATCCTACCATTTGCCACCTCATTTCTATTTCAAGATGTGTTCCAGGGAATGGGAATATCACTATTACTATCACATTTATTGACCATCCCTAATTGCCCTAGAGAAGGTGGTAATGGTGAGCTGTCTTTTTGAACTGCTAGGCTTCTTAGAGGTTTGATACAACTTCGTGGTTTGCTCAGGCAATTTCAAATGGCAATTAGGAACCAATCACATTGTGTGGTTCTGGAGTCACTCGTAGGCCAGACCTGATAAGGACGGCAGATCTCCTTCCTTAAATGACATTAGTGAACTAGTTAAGTTTTTCCAAATTGGTCACCATTAGATTAGCTTTCGATTTCAGGTTCTTATTGAATTCAAATCCCATTTCCTGCTATGAGATTTGAACCTGTGACCCAGAACGTTAACCTTGGTTTCCAAATTACTAATCCAGTGACTGCACCACTACACCACTGCATTCCTCTTCTAGAGCTACTGATTCACTCACCTGTCCCTCAGCTTACCTTTGACGTCTGAATCCTTAGAAAGAAACACTCTGCCTGCTCCCTTTGGTAAGGAGCTCATCCTCACTTCCTTGACACCAAGACCCTTAACACAGACTTGAGAGGACCCGATGGGCAACGGGTGTATCCATCCACCACCATATCTGCCTGGGTCACCAAAAGCACTTTGAGGTCCTGCTCACTACTCCATATCATGGGGAATGAGAAAATAACATTGAGCTTATTTTCTCCATTGAAAACCATTTTCTTAAACTGCCTATCCTTGCCTTCTCTAGGCATTGGTTTAGAGTTAATATAATTAAACTGGTAATCGAGAGCCTGTCTAAGGCTGATGTACTGCAACATGGGTTTGAATCCCACATGGCAAATGGTGAAATTTGAATTCAGTAAAAATCTAGAATAAAAACGAGTCTAATGATGATTGTGGACTTACCTCAGCTTGTTCCATTCTAGCTAACCTAGCCAGAGAATCACTTTTCTCCTGCTCCTGAGCTGTTACTTCTGATGACTCCAAGACCAGCCTCCCTATATTTTTCATCTGTGTGATGCCCCTCGGCAAAATCATCTGAACGGGTGTAGGTTTAAGATGAGTCATAGAGATGTACAGCATGGAAACAGACCCTTCGGTCCAACCCGTCCATGCTGACCAGATACCCCAACCCAATCTAGTCCCACTTGCCAACACCTGGCCCATATCCCTCCAAACTCTTCCTATTCATATACCCATCCAAATGCTTCTTAAATATTGCAATTGTACCAGCCTCCACCACTTCCTCTGGCAGCTCATTCCATACATGTACCACCCTCTGTGTGAAAATGTTGCCCCTTAGGTCTCTTTTATATCTTTTCCCTCTCACCCTAAACCTATGCCCTCTAGTTCTGGACTCCCTGACCCTATCCATGCCCCTCATAATTTTGTATAAGGTCACCCCTCAGCCCCCGACACTCCAGGGAAAACAGCTCCAACCTGTTCAGCCTCTCCCTATAGCTCAAATCCTCCAACCCTGGCAACATCCTTGTAAATGAGAGGGAAAAGATAGAAAAGGGACCTAATGGGCAATGTTTTCATGCAGAGAGTGGAGAGTGTATGAAATGAGCTGCCAGAGGGAGTGGTGGAGGCTGGTATAATTGCAACATTTAACAGGCGTCTGGATGGGTATATGAATAGGAAGGATTCAGAGGGATACGGGCCAAGTGCTGGTAAATGGGACTAGATTAATTTAGGATATCTGGTCAGCATGGATGAGTGGGACCGAAGGGTCTGTTTTTGTGCGGTACAACTCTGACTCTATGAAAACTATGAAGCTAATAATTTTTAGACAGAGGTATGGATTTCCCAGCAACGAGTCGCACAACAAGATTTCATTTTTGTAAGATTTTTACTGTGACAAACTAAAACTTACATCTATTAAACAATGCTTAGTAAGCAACCAATACATTTAATCTCTTATTCCTTAGAAGCTTGTTGACACATCTGGAAAACCCACTTTGCATTTACCCTGAACATGAAGTTTAAAGTCTGACATTTCTCCTAACTCGAACAGGATCGAGTCTCTCAGTTTCACCAGGGTGAAGAGTTCAATGATTTACTTCTGTTTTTCAGAGATACCAGTTGACAGTCTTGCCTCAATGCCCTCCCTCAAGTCGCTGAATATGAAATCCAACCCTTTGAGCAGTGATAGCCAGAGGACTCAGCAGAGTGTGTTGACGTTTGAATTACTCACAAGAGATGAATAAATAGTTGTGGAATAGAGAATGAAGTGAACAATACCACTGGCTCAAGGATTTGGTCCCTGGAAAATGGGATAGTGACTGGCAAAATATGGCATTTTACCAGAAAATATAGCTGTGCCAATCCGGAAATCTAACTGCCTTCAATGATTGATTGATTTGTTTGAACCATCCAATATAAATTGAGTGGTGGTTGCACTTAAGTCTTCTGGAGCCTTTATTTATTTATTTGTGACAGCTTTGGTTTTTCAGATAAAGCAATTAAAATTCTGCATTCGCAGTTCTTTCAGTTTTTATTTAAAATTTCTGTTCTATTCTGATTTACAAGAATTTGATCAGAAATTATTTGACCTTTTGAACTAACTATAGTGAAAAGAATCTACAGACAAAAATAGAAATTGCTGGAAAACCTCAGCAGGTCTGGCAGCATCTGTGGAGAGAAATCAGAGTTAAAGTTTTGGTTTCCTGACCCTTCCTCAGTTCTCACCTGAGCCAAAATATTAACTCTGATTTCTCTGCACAGATGCTACTAGACCTACAGTTCTTTTGGTTTCTATTTTCTCCACAGCCGGCTGTTACCCTGAAAAGCTTCACTAATTAAACATCTTTTCTATTGAAATATGAATAACAAATATCACCCTGTCAGCTTCTCCTTTAAGCTGCTGATGTAAAATTGTTATTGTATGATGGGTAATGGTTAAGGCTTTACAGTCAAATTATATTTTAAAAAAACACTGTGATAATTACATTAAAAAGCTGATGTGTTAGATTGTTGTGGGTCTGTATAATTATGTTCGGTGATTCACTAGCCAGTTCTGATACAATAGTGTATCTGACACAGCACAATGTTAAACCCATGCTAAACTACACTGTAATTGGTCAGTTATGAGTGTTGCTGAAAAAGGAAACACTCTCATTTTTTTTTCTCTTGTTTGGTTACAAAAGCTTTGAGTTACTGTTCTTGGCCATATCTCAACCAATCAGAATCCACTTGTCAACCAATTAGCATTCTATTTTTTATGGACTATAAATTATTATTCCCCTTGAGACTTGGTATTCTTGAATCTGTCCTGATTTCTGAAAAACAAATAGAAAGCTTTCACAGCATTTCTCTTTCTCTACAATACTCGTTAGTTCATGGAATGCCCTGCCAGTAACAGTGGTGGACTCTCCCTCTTTATGGGCATTTAAGAGGGCATTGGATAGGTATATGGAGGATAGTGGGTTAGTGTAGTTTAGGTGGGCTTGGATCGGCGCAACATCGAGGGCCCAAGGGCCTGTACTGCGCTGTATTCTTCTATGTTCTATGTTCTATGTTCTATGTTCTAATACTCAAGTTCTGGATGAGCAAGGGACCAACTGAGAAATGTATGTTGAGACATCTGTACAACACACTCAAAACAGAAGACCTTTCTATTGAAATATGAATAACAAGTATATCACCCTGTCAGCTTCCCCTTGAAGCTGCTGATGTAAAATTGTTATTATATGATGGGCAATAGTCAAGGTTTTAGAGTCAAATCATTTTTAAAAAAACCACCGTAGCAATTACGTTAAGGAGCTGATGTATTAGTAGCCGCTGCAGAAAAATGCCGAGGGCCCAGAGCGGGTACAGAAGAAGCTTACTGGGATGGAGATGCAATCATGTGGAGAGGTTGAAGATGCTGGGATTACATTGAACATAGAACTGTACTGCACAGGAACGAGCTCTTCGGCCTATGATGTTGTGCTGAACATGATGTCAAGTTAAAATAATCCCTTCTGCCTGCCCTGTCCATGTCCCTCGGTTCCTTGCATATTCGTATGCTTATTTAAACACTCCTATCATGTCTGCCTCCATCACCATCCCTGGCAGTGTGTTTAGACTCCTATCACTTTATAAAAAACTTGCCACTCATATCTTTGAAGTTTTTCCCTTACCTTAAATGCATGTCCCCTGGTATTAAACACTTCAACTCTGTGAAAAAAATTCTGACCATCAACCCTAACTATGCATCTTATAATTTTATAGAATTTTATAAAGTCTCCCCATAGCCTCTGACACTCCAAAGAACCTGAGTTGTTTCTAGCCTCTCCTTATAGCTCATAGCCTCTAATCCAGGCAGCTTCCTGGTAAACCTTTTCTGCACCCTCTTCAAAGCTTCCACATCTTTCCTCTAATGTGGTAACCGGAATTGAGTGCAATGCTGTTAAGTGTGGCCTAACCAAAGTCTTATAAAACTGCAATATCCTGACTTCTGTATGCGATTCCCCAACCAAAATGGCAAACATCTTTACCACCCTACCTACTTGCATGGCCGCTTTCAGGGAGCTATGAACTTAAACCCAAAGACCCCAACATCCCAAGTATTGTCCTCCTTGAAATAGAGGAGGTTAAAGAGGAGGATATTGTTGAACAAATAGGAAGAAATTGTTTCTACTGGTAAGTAAACCAAAGGTTACAGGTTTAAATTAAACATAACAAAAGTTAGAAATTAGAAGAAAAGCTCATCATGCAGATAATTTAAGATTTGGAGCACATTACCTATTTTCCTACCCTAACTAGACTGTGGGTCCATCTACAGATCATAGACTGCAGTGATTTACGAAGGCAACTCATCACCACCTTCTCAAGCTCAACTAGGGATGGGTAATAAAGTACTGACCAACCATTGAAGGCCACATCCCATGAATGGATAAAAATAATTCCGCCAAAAATTTCAAAAGGACATGTATATGTGAAGGTTATTTTGTACACTTAATTTGGCAAGGAGCAAAACTGTAGAACTCTTTGAAAGAACTCAAAAGTTCAAAGCCAAGATGCGTACATATGAATGAATTAACAGAAATATATGAGCTAGTAGCAGTGTTGTGTTTGATCATTTGATAATACCATGCCTATCTTATTGTAACCTTAAATTCACATTTCTGCTTACACCTGATGAGCTTGCTTACCAAGAATCTATCCACCTCTGTCTATAAAATATTCAAGATTCAACTTCCACTGTCTAAGAAAGAGAGTTCCGAAGATTCACCACCCTTTCCGAAAAATAAATGGCATTCTCTCTGTCTGAAATGGGCCACCCTGTATTTTGAAGCAGTGCCTCTAGTTCTAGTTTCTCCCTCTAAGAGATCCGTCCTTTCCACATCCATCGTGTCAAGACTCCTCAGGATCGTAAATGTTTTAGTCAAGTCACCTCTGAATCATCTGAACTCCGGCAGATGCACACTTTACCCTGTCCAAGCTTTCCTCATATGTCAATCTGCCCATTTCAGTTATTGCTTTATGTAGTCATTATACTGAGGTCAACCAGCGAGATCTCATAGAATATGAGTTCCCTGACTGGGGCTGTTAATCATTCCATTCAGGTTGACATCTAAAAGGGAGAGTGTTGGAGATGCAGACATTCTGGTAACTGACTCTGACATAGTACTAAAGTCAAGGTCTGTTCATGTGTAAGTAAAGGGTGGCTTAGTGATGGACACTGGCCTCTGTGGAGTTATTTCACTCTGTTTCACTCTTAAATCTTCTCCGAACTGTTTCCAATGCATTTACATCCTTTCTTAAACACAGTGTTCCAGCTGTGGTCTCACCAATGAGCTGAAGTACAGCAATCATTACACAATAAGGTTCAATATTAAGTTAGAAAAGGAAAAAAATAATCAATGATTAAAAACACAGACTAGAAAAGGGCAGATTTTAAAGATCTAAAAGTTGAACTGCATCACATTGACTGGAAAAGCATTTTGATGGAAAAAACAGGGAATCAAAATGGGAGAATTTCAAAAGAGAGATGAATAGGGTGCAAGTTAGGTACATATCCACGAGAAATAAATGCAGGGTATCCAAAGCTAGAGTAACCTGTATGACTAAGGCACGATGGCTCAGTAGTTAGCACTGCTGCCTCACAGTACCAGGGACCCAAGTTCGATTGTGTGTGTGCAATTTGCATATCCTTCCCTATGTCTGCGTGGGTTTCCTCCGGGTGCTTCAGTTTCCTCCTATAGTCCGAAGATGTGCAGGTTAGGTGAAGTGGTCAGGGGAAATTGCTCATAGTGTCCAGGGAGTGTGTAGTCTAGGTGCATTAGTCAGGGGAAAAGCAGAGTAATAGCACAGAGGAATGGGCCTGGGTGGACTTGTTGGACCAAATGGCCTGTTTCCGCACTGGATAGATTTTATGAAAATAAGGAAGAAAGCAAATCATGCATGTCAGAATAATAATAATAGCAATCGAAATCAGGAAGAATAAGGCCGGAATAAGGAGGGCTAAGAGGAAGCATGAGGAAAGGATGGTTGGTTGTGCTGAAACAAACAGAAAAATATTCTTCAAGCGTATTAATAGTATTAGTGAAGGATAGAATGGGGCCCGTAAGGTAAGCTGCTTGATGAAGCAAAGGATATGGCAGAGATACTAAATGAATATTTTGCTTCTGTCTTTACCGACTTAGAAGATGGCCTAGTTGAAAATCTGGGTGTTGGAACAACCGATCAGTATAATGATAGATAAAGAAGAGTTGCTAAAAAGGCTGGCAGCCCTCCAGGTAGAGAAGTCACCAGGCCCAGATGGGATGTGTCCTAGACTGCGGAGAGAGTGAAGGTGACACCATTGTTTTGGAAAGGGACAAAGGGTAACCCAGGAAACGACAGACCTATCAGCTAAACTTCAATAGTGTGAAAACTCAAGGATATCATGATATAGGATAAGGCATACTGAGAGAAAACTAAGTTCATACTTAAGAATTAACATGGCTTTGTCAAGGGCAGGACAAGTCTGAGAAATTTAATTGAGTTCTTTGACAAGGTGACAGACTCAGTGGATGAGGGGAATGCTGTGGATGTTGTATGTTTGGACTTTCAGAAAGTATTTGATACAGTGCCCATAGCAAGTTGATTAGTAATCCGCTATTCCCAGGTATTGGTGTTGGGACCTTGCTTTTTCTGATTTATAGAATTGATTTGGAGATGGGTGTTGAGGACAAAAATCTCTAAATATCCCTAGCTAAGCTAAGGAGAATGGTGAATTGTGAGGATGATGCTGAGTGACTTCAGAGGGATAATGACAAATTGGTCAAAAAGCAGACACCTGGCAGATGAATTTCAATGCAGAGAAAAGTGAGGTAATGTATTTTGATAGAAGAAACAGAGAGGCAATGCAGGCTCAAAAGTACAACATTGAGGGGGACACAGGAGTAGGGGGATCTCGGGATACACGTGCATGGTTGTCTGAAGAAGGCTTGTAGGATCCTTGGGTTTATAAATAGAGGCATAGAGTATAAAAGTCACATTCTCAAGATACATGAGGTTTTATAAAAAAAGTGACATCTCAGCTCAGACAATGCATTAAAGAATGAGGTTAGAGTTTGTCTATATCCCAATATTGAGTCAGATTGATTCTACGTGGGGACACCACCCACCATTTACACAGCAGATCCTGATGTGACTCAGCCAATGTTGTCTTATACATCACAGGTAAGGATGCCCTGAGGCATGGTACATTGGCGAGACCAAGCAGACGCTACAATAGTGGATGAATGGACACCGCGCAACAATCACCAGGCAGAGGTGTTCCCTCCCAGTCCCCAAATTTATAAAATGTTGTATGGATTGACTGCCTGCAGATTGTGTGCTTTTTGAGCAAAAATCGAACGTATCTGCAAGTACAGTTCTGCAAATGCAATTTCACCCCATGGACTTATATGTGTGTGTGCGTGAGGGAGAGAGAGTGTGAGTGTGTGCATGTGAAAGAGTGTGAGATTGCCTGACAGTGCATGACTGTGATTGAGTATAAGCCTGTGAGAGGATGCGTGCATGAGTGAGAGTATGGAGGATGTATGTGTGTATGTGTGTCTGAGAGAGAGCATGTGTGTGAGAGAGGGCCTGCGTATGTAAGTGTGTGTGTGTAGTAGGGTCACCTATAGTGTGACATGAACCCAAGGTCCCGGTTGAGGCCGTCCTCATGGGTACTGAACTTGGCTATCAGCCTCTGCTTGGCCAATCTGTGTCATTGCATGTCCCGAAGTCTGCCTTGGAGGATGGTCACCCAAAGATCCGAGGCCAAATGCCCCTGACCGCTGAAATGTGTCCCTGACTGGGAGGGAACACCTCTGCCTGGTGATTGTTGCGCGGTGTCCATTCATCCACTATTGTAGCGTCTGCTTGGTCTCGCCAATGTACCATGCCTCGGGGCTTCCTTACCTGTGATGTATAAGACAACATTGGCTGAATCACATCAGGATCTGCTGTGTAAATGGTGGGTGGTGTCCCCACGTGTAATGGTGGTATCCATATGACACATCTTGCAGTGGTTGCCAGTACAGGATTGTACGGTGCTGTGGTTGATGTGACCTGAAGGCTGGGCAGTTTGCTGCAAACAATGATCAGTTTAAGGTTTGGTGCTTGTTCAAAAGTGAGATGTGGAGGCGCAGAGAAGGTCTTGGCGAGGTGCTCACCATCGTTGATAATGTATTGCAGGCTGCAAAGAACCTGGCGTAGTTTCTTCATTACCAGAAAGTACTGGACAACAAAGGGTACCCTATTGGTTGCATCCCGTGCCTGTTTCCTGAGGAGAGAATGATGGTTTCTCGCTGTGGCACATGTGTGTGAGAGAGGGTCTGCGATCAATGAGTTGAGTACCGTACCTGACCCTTATGAGGGTGTCCTTCAGCACCTATAGGTGTCCATTGCATTCCTTCTCATCTGAACAGATCCTGTGTATGTGTTGGGCTTGTCCATGTAGGGGATGCTTTGGGTGGAAGCTGGAGAAGTATAGCATCGTGAGATTATCCTTGGGTTTGCGGTAGAGTGAGGTGCTGAGGTGCCCATCCTTGATAGAGATGCATGTGTCTGAGAATGAGACAGATATTAAAGAGTAGTCCCTGGAAAGTCTGATGGTAGGATGAAACTTGTTGATATCACTGTGTCTCATTCCAGGTTAAGGGCTTATGCCCAAAATATTGATTCTCCTACTCCTTGGATGCTGTCTGACCTGCTATGCTTTTCCAGTACCACACTCACAACTCTGATCTCCAGCTTCTGCTGTCCTCACTTTCTCCTGCTATCACTGTGCAGTTGTTTTAGTGACTCATCACCATGGGTCCAGAGGAGTCCCCACCATCAGACTACCATGGACTACTCTTTAGTATCTGTCTCATTCTTGGATACACGTACCTCCATCAAGGATGGGCACCTCAGCAACCTCACTTTACTACAAACACACAGATAACCTCATGATGGATGAGCTTGAGGCTCTTTTGGAAATTGGCAGATACGATATTGTGGCGATAACTGAGACGTGGCTTCAAGTGGACAGGGCCTGGGAAATGAATATTCAAGGCTACACGTTCTTTCGTAAGGACAGACTGACGGGCAGAGGGGGTGGGGTGGCCATATTGATAAGGGATGATATTCAGTCCCTTGCGCGGGGGGACCTAGAATCAGGGGATGTAGAGTCAGTGTGGACAGAGCTGAGAAATTCTAAGGGTAAAAAAGACCCTCTTGGGAGTTATCTACAGGCCCCCAAACAGTAGTCTGGATGTCGGATCTAAGTTGAATCAGGAGCTGAAATTGGTCTGTTGCAAAGATGTAAATGAAGTTGTTATGGGGGATTTCAAGATGCAGGTAGACTGGGAGAATCAGGATGGTATTGGACCTCAAGAAAGAGACTTTGTGGAGTGCCTCCGAGATGGATTCTTAGAACGGTTGGTGCTGGAGCCTACCAGGGAGAAGGCAATTCTCGATCTGGTATTGTGCAACGAACCAGAATTGATCAGGGACCTCGAAGTGAAGGAGCCATTGTGAAGTAGTGACCATAATACAATAAGCTTCAATCTGCAATTTGAGAGGGAGAGG
>NC_057747.1:1037697-1044940 GCF_004010195.1 Chiloscyllium plagiosum
CTCAGTCTCTGGATTCATTTAAGAAAGAGTTGGATAGAGCTCTCTAGGATAGTGGAATCGAGGGTTATGGAGATAAGGCAGGAACAGGATACTGATTAAGGATGATCAGCCATGATCATATTGAATGGTGGTGCAGGCTCGAAGGGCAGAATGGCCTACTCTTGCACCTATTGTCTATTGTCTATTGATGTTACACTTCTCTAGCTTCCACCCGAAATATATTAAAACAGACATCCCCTACGGTCAAGCCCAATGCATACACAGGACCAGCAATTGTCTATCTAATTTGCTCAGGAGAAAGTGGTGTGAGCCACTGCACCACTGCTGCAGTCATGTATTGTAGGATCGCTTATAATGCTTTGGGAAGGGTGTTCCAGGAGTTTTACCCAATGACAACGAAGGAACAGCGATATAGTTCTAAGTCAGGATGGTGCATGCCTATGAAGGAAACTTACATAGAACATAGAAAGGTACAGCACAGAACAGGCCCTTCAGCCCATGATGTTGTGCCGAGGATTATTCCTAATCTAAAATAAAATAACCTAACCTATGCACCCCTCAATTTACTGCTATCCATGTGCATGTCCAGCAGTTACTTAAATGTCCCGAATTACTTTGCTTCCACCACCACCGCTGGCAACGCATTCCATGCATTCACAACTCTCTGCGTAACAAACCTTCTCTGATGTCTCCTCTATACCTTCCTTGTGCCAGTCAATCCTGGCCTGGGGAAACCACCACCACCGCTGGCAACACATTCCATGCATTCACAACTCTCTGCGTAACAAACCTTCTCTGATGTCTCCTCTATACCTTCCTTGTGCCAGTCAATCCTGGCCTGGGGAAAAGTCTCTGGCTATTGACTCTATCCAAGTCTCTCATTACCTTGTATACCTTGATTAGGTTACCTCTCTTCCTCCTTCTCTCCAGAGAGAAAAGTCTGAGCTTAGTCAACCTCTCTTCGTAAGGCAAGCTCTCCAGTCCAAGTAGCATCCTGGTAAACCTTCTTTGCACCCTCTCCAAAGCCTCTGTATCTTTCCTATAATAGGGCAACCAGATCTGGACACAATTTTCCAAGTGTGGTCTCACCAGGAATTTGTAGAGCTGTAGCAAAACCTCGCTACTCTTAAACTCGATCCCCCTATTAATGAAAGCCAAAACACCATATGTTTTCTTAACAACCTTATCCAGTTGGGTGGCAACTTTGAGGGATCTATGCACTTGAACACCAAGATCCCTCTGTTCCTCCACACTGCCAAGAATCCTGTCTTTAATCCGATGTTTAGCATTCAAGTTCGACCTTCCAAAATGCATCACTTTGCATTTATCGAGGTTGAATTCCATCTGCCATTTCTCAGCCCAGCTCTGCATCCTATCTATATCGTGCTGCAGCCTGCAATAGCCCTCGATACTATCAACGGCACCTCCAACCTTTGTGTCGTCGGCAAACCTACTAACCCACCCCTCAACTTCCTTAGTCAAGTTATTTATAAAAACTACAAAGAGCAGAATCCCAAGAACAGACCTCTGCGGGCCACCACTCACCATTAACCTCCAGGCAGAATACTTTCCATCCACAACCACTCCCTGCCTTCTGTCAGCCAACCAATTCTGAATCCAGACAGGCAACTCTCCCTGTATCCCATACCTCCTGACTTTATGAATGAGCCTACCATGGGGAACCTTATCAAATGCCTTGCTGAAGTCCATATACACCACATCCACTGCTTGACCTCTGTTGACCTGTCTCGTCTCCTCCTCAAATAACTCAATAAGATTTGTGAGGCACAATCTGTACCTCACAAAGCCATGCTGACTGCCTTTAATCACTCTATGCTTTTCGAAATAGACATAAATCCTATCCCTCAGAATTCTTTCCAAAACCTTGCTGACCACAGACGTAAGGTTTGTAATTGCCAGGGATTTCCCTATTCCCCTTCTTGAAAAGAGGAACAACATTTGCCTCCCTCCAGTCCCATGGAGAGTGAGGAAGCAAAGATCTTCGCTAGTGGCTCAGCAACCTCCTTTCTAGCTTCCTGGAGCAACCGAGGACAAATCTGGTCTGACCCTGAGGATTTATCAATCTTAATATTTGCCAAAATTTCCAGCACATCAACTTCAATAATCTTGATCTGTTCAAGCCTGTTTCCCAGTTCATCAAAGTTCTCGATCACAACAAGGTCCCTTTCCTTAGTGAAAACAGAAGCAAAAAACTCATTTAGGACTTTCCTAAATGCTCAGACTCCATGCACATTCCTGACTGGCCCTACCTTCTCCCTGATCATTCTCTTATTCCACACGTATGAGTAAAATGCCTTTGGGTGCTCCCTAATCCTTCCCGCCAAGCCTTTTTCGTGCCCCCTCCTGGCTCTACTCAGTCCATTTCTGAGCTCCTTTCTAGTAAGCCTGTAATCCTTGCTTCCCCCACCTTATGTAAACTACCTTCTACCTTTTGACGAGAATCTCCTCTATTCTTGTCTTCCAAGGCTCCTTAATCTTACCCCTTCTTGCCTGTCTCAGAGGAACAAATTTGTGCATCACTTGCTAAAATGCCTTTGGGTGCTCCCTAATCCTTCCCGCCAAGCCTTTTTCGTGCCCCCTCCTGGCTCTCCTCAATCCATTTCTGAATTCCTTTCTAGTAAGCCTGTAATCCTTGCTTCCTACACCATACGTAAACTGCCTTCTTTCTTTTGACGAGAATCTCCTCTGTTCTTGTCTTCCAAGGCTCCTTAATCTTACCCCTTCTTGCCTGTCTCAGAGGAACAAATTTGTGCATCACTTGCAACAATTGCTCCTTAAACAGTCTCCACATGTCTGTTGTGCCCTTTCTGTGGAACAATTGTTCCCAATTTGTACTTTCCAACTCCTGTCTGATAGCGTCATAATTTCCTTTTCCCCAATTAAATATCTCCCCTTGGTAACTGCTCCTTTTCCTCTCCAAGGCTATGGTAAATGTGAGGCAGTTGTGATCACTTCACCAAAGTGTTCTTCCACTACGAGATCTGACACCTGTCCTGACTCATTGCCGAGCACCAAATCCAAAATGGCCTCTCCCCTTATCGGCCTGTCCACATTCTGAGTAAAGAAACCCTCCTGAACACACCTGACAAAAATGGCTCCATCCAAACCATCTGCACTTAAGGAGGTTCCAGTCAATATTGGGAAAGTTGAAGTCACCCATAATGACAACCCTGCTCATTTGCACTTTTCCAAAATCTGCCAGCATATGAGTTCTTCAATCCCCCTACTGCTATTAGGGGGTCTGTAGAAAATCCCCAATGAGGTGACTGCTCCCTTGCTGTTCCTAACTTCGAGGAGAAAGTGAGGTCTGCAGATGCTGGAGATCAGAGCTGAAAATGTGTTGCTGGAAAAGCGCAGCAGGTCAGGCAGCATCCAAGGAGAAGGAGAATCGACGTTTCGGGCATAAGCCCTTCTTCAGGAATGAGTGTTCCTAACTTCCACCATACTGACTCAGTAGACAAACCTTCCTCAACAGCCTTCATTTCAAAGTTTGTGCGAAGATTTGTAGCTCGGGTGCTCGTTGCTGTGGTTCTGTTCGCCGAGCTGAAAGTTTTTGTTGCAAACGTTTCGTCCCCTGGCTAGGCGACATCATCAGTGCTTGGGAGCCTCCTGCGAAGCGCTTCTTTGATGTTTCCTCCGGTGTTTATTGTGGACTATAAACTCCCAAGCACTGATGATGTCGCCTAGCCAGGGGACGAAACGTTTACAACAAAAACTTTCAGCTCGGTGAACAGAACCAGAGCAGCCTTCATTTCTGTAGCTGTGATGCACTCTCTGATTAGCGGTGCTACACCCTCTTCTCTTTTTCTTCCCTCCCTGTCTTTTTAAACAGGTGTTGTTGCCATACATCCACTGTCCTTGTTCTTCTATTTGGTAAAGTTTGTAAGCTTGAAAGGTGATGGCAGTTAGGCCATGGTGGGTTACTGTAAGGAGCTTGTAAATTGGACACCGGTGGAGTGAATATTAAAGGTGGTGATAGGGTGAAAATTAAGTGGGCTGCTTTGTGCTAGATGGTGTTGAGCTTCTTGACTGTCATTGAGGGGTCCGCTCATCCAAGTAGGATGCAGAGTATTCTGTCAGACTGCTGATTTGCATCTTGCAGATGGCAGACAGACACTGGGGAGATAGGAGATGAGTTACTGTCCCCAAGGTTCATGACCTCTGATCTATTCTTCCGCAGTATTTATTTGACTGGCCTAGTTCAGTTTCTGGTCAGTGGTAATGTCAGGATGTTGATGATGGTTGGTATCCAGTACTGGTAATGCCACTGAATTCTCTCATATTGGAGATAGTCCTTGTCTGACATTTGTGTGGTGTAAATGTCACTTTGCACTTTGAAGTCCAGCTGTGGCTGAAAGTTGACACAGATTGCTTAAGAATCTGATGAATTACAAATAGTGCTGAGTATTATGCAATCATCAGTGAACAAACCCACTTGTGATCAAGTTCAAGTGCAACCCAGGATGTTATGGGATATTAGGGGAGAAATTGTGGGGGCCCCGAGCAGAGATATTTGTATCATCTACAGCCACGGGTGAGGTGCCAGAGTACAGGAAGGTGGCCAATGATGTGCCTTTATTTAAGAAAGTCTGTAAGGAGAAGCCTTCGGTGGTGGGTCAGTTGCTGGAGGGATTTCTGAGAGATAGGATTTAAATGCATTTGGAGAGGCCAGGATTGATTATGGATAGTCAGCATGGCTTTGTACATGGCAAATCGTGTCTCACAAACTTAGAGTCATAGAGATATACATGGAAACAAACCCTTCAGTCCAACTCATTCATGCTGATCAGATATCCTAAATAAATCTAGTCCCATTTGTCAACACCTGGCCCATATCTCTCTAAACCCTTCCAAATCATATATCCATCCAGGTGCCTTGTAAATTTTGTAATTGTACCAGCCTCCATCACTTCCTCTGGTAGCTCATTCCATGCACGCATCATTCTCTATGTGAAAAAGTTGCCCCTTAGGTCCCTTTTACATCTTTCCCCTCTCGCCCTAAACTTATGCCCTCTAGTTCTGGACTCTCCCATCACAGGGAAATGACATTGTCTATTTATCCTATCAATGCCCCTCATGATTTTATAAACCTCTATTAGGAAAACCCTCAGCCTCTGACACTCCAGGGAAAACAGCCCCAGCCTATTCAGCCTCTCCCTATAGCTCAAATCCTCCAGCTCTGGCAACATTCTTGTAAATCTTTTCTGAACCCTTTCAAGTTTCACAACATCCTCCTATCGGAGGGAGACCAGAATTGCACACAGTATTCCAAAAGTGGCCTAACCAATGTCCTGTACAGCTGCAACATGACCTCCTAGTTCCTGAATGCACTGACCAATAAAGGAAAGCGTACTATACACCTTCTTCACTATCCTATCTACTTGCGATTCCACTTTCAAGGAGCTATGAACCTGCACACCAAGGTCTCTTCATTCAGCAACACTCCCCAGGGCCTTACTATTAAGTATATGAGTCCTGACTGATTTGCCTTTCCAAAATGCAGCACCTCACATTAGTTTTTCAGAATGAAACCAAAAGACTGAAGAGGGCAGAGTGGTAGATATTATCTAAATGGACTTTAGTATACCTTTGACAAGGTTCAGCATGGTAGATTAATTAGCAAAGGTAGATCACACAAAATTCAGGGACAGCTTGTCAATTGAACACAATCTTATTTATTGGGTAAGTAAATGAATAAGAAATATTTGGAGGAATATGGGCCAAGCACAGGCAGATGGAACCAGTTTTAGTTACAATTACAGTGTGGAAACAGGCCCTTTGGCCCAACAAGTCCACACCGACCTGCCGAAGCGCAAACCACCCAGACCCATTCCCCTACATTTACCCCCTTCACCTAACACTACAGGCAACATAGCATGGCCAATTCACCTAACCTGCACATTTTTGGACTGTGGGAGGAAACCGGAGCACCCGGAGGAAACACAGGCAGACACGGGGAGAATGTGCAAACTCCAAACAGTCAGTCGCCTGAGGTGGGAATTGAACCCGGGTCTCTGGCGCTGTGAGGCAGCAGTGCTAACCACTGTGCCGTCCCCTTTTTTTTAAAAAAATCAACAATGGATTCGTCGTCCTTGGTCACTTCTTAATCCCAGATACTTATTGGATGGGAGTGCCACTATCTGGCATAGTGGGATTTGAACCTGGGATCTCCAGGACATTCTCTGGATCTCTGGCTTAACAGACCAGTGACAACACCCCCTAGGCTATTGCCTAGTTCAGTTTGGGATGGTGGTCAGCACTGACTGGTTTGGCTGAAGGATCTGTTTCCATGCTGTATGACTCCATGACAAAATTGGCTTGATGGTAGAAAACAGAGGGTGGTGGTGATGGAGAGTTGCTTTTCAGACTGGAGGCCTGTGACCGGAGTTCCAATGGGGACTGATGCTGGGTCAACTTTGTTTGTCATTTATGTAAATGATTGAATGAGTATTTAGGTGACATGGATAGTAAATTTGTGGATGTTACCAAAATAGGTAACATCCACAAACTGTCGACAGTAAAGAAGGTTATCTAAGATTACAAAGGGTCTTGATCAATTGGGCCAATGCCCTAAATAGTGGCAGATGGAGTTTAATTTGAATGTGAGATACTGCATTTTGGTAAAACAAAAAAGGCCAGGGCTTATACAGTTAATGGTTAGGTCCTAGGTAGTATGGGCTTTTGTCCAAAACATCGATTTTCCTGCTCCTCGGATGCTTCCTGACTGGCTGTACTTTGCCAGCACCACACTCTTGGCTCTAATCTCCAACATCTACAGTACTCACTTTTCCCTAGGTAGTACAGTCAAACAGGAAAGACCGAGGGGTTCAGGTACATGGTTCTTTGAAAGTTGCATCACAGATAGGCAGGGTGGTTAAGAAGGCATTTAGCATACTTGCCTTCATTGCTCAAACCATTTAGTGTAAGAGTTGGGCATCATGTTGAAGCTGTACAGGTTGTTGGCGTGGCCATTTTTGGAGTACTGTGTACATTTCTGGTCGCCTTAGGTTGGAGAGGATTCAGATAGATTTACCAGAATGTTGCCAGAATTGGATGATTTGAGTTAAGATTAGGCAGAGATGTTTTTCACAGGAGCGTAGGAGGTTCAGGGTTAGAGAGGTTTATAAAATCACGAGGGGCATAGATAAGGTAAATTGCAAAACTAGTGGGCATATTTTAAAGCTGAGAGAAGATTTAAAAGAGACCTAAGCTTTTCACACAG
>NC_057747.1:1045440-1048150 GCF_004010195.1 Chiloscyllium plagiosum
GGTCAGTTTATAGTAAACGTCCGTGTTGATTCGGTCACCCGAGATAGAAATGGAAATCTCTGGGAAGGGGAGGGAGGAGTCTGCGACGGTCCAGGTGAATTTGAGGTCAGGTGGAAGGTGTTGGTAAAGTAGGATTCCTGAAGAAGGGCTTATGCCCGAAACGTCGATTCTCCTGTTCCTTAGATGCTGCCTGACCTGCTGCGCGTTTCCAGCAACACATTTTCAGCTCTGATCTCCAGCATCTGCAGCCCTCACTTTCTCTCTCAGTTATGTACCTGTCTATATACTGTCCTCCCCAACAGTCAGTTATATTCCTGTCTGTACACTGCCCTCTCCAATGGTCAGTTATATTCCTGTCTGTACACTGCCCGCTCCAATGGTCAGTTATATACCCGTCTGTACACTGTCCTCCCCAGTGGTCAGTTATGTAGCTGTCTGTACACTGTCCTCCCCAATGGTCAGTTGTATACCTGTCTGTACACTGCTCTCTCCAATGGTCAGTTATATACCTGCCTGCACACTGCTATCTCCAATGGTCAGTTATATACATGTCTGTACCCTGTCCTCCCCAATGGTCAGTTATATACCTGTCTGCACACTGCTCTCTCCAATGGTCAGTTATATACCTGTCTGTACCCTGGCCTCTCCTATGGTCAGTTATATTCCTGTCTGTACACTGTCCCCTCCAATGGTCAGTTATATACCTGTCTGTACACTGTCCTCTCCAATGGTCAGTAATATACCTGTCTGTACACTGTCCTCCCCAAAGGTCAGTTATATACCTATCTATATACTGTCCTCTCCAATGGTCAGTTATATACCTGTCTGTACACTGTCCTCCACAATGGTCAGTTATGTACCTGTCTATACACTGCCCTCCCCAATGGTCAGTTATATACCTGTTTGTACACTGTCGTCCCCAATGGTCAGTTATATACCTGTCTGTACACTGCCCTCTCCAATGGTCAGTCATATTCCTTCTGTACGCTGCCCTCCCCAGTGGTCAGTTATATACCTGTCTGTATACTGTCCTCTCAATGGTAAGTTATATTCCTGTCTGGACACTGCCCTCTCCAGTGGTCATTTATATTCCTGTTTTTACACTGTCCTCCCTAATGGTCAGTTATATTCCTGCCTGTATACTGCCCTCTCCAACGGTCAGTTATATACCTGTCTGTACACTGCCCTCTCAATGGTCATTTATATACCTGTCTGTACACTGCCCACTCCAATGGCCAGTTATATTCCTGTCTACACTGTTCTCAGAAATGTCAATTATATACCTGTCTGTACACTGTCCTCCCCAATAGTCAGTCATATACCTGTCTGTACACTGCCCGCTCCAATGGTGAGTTATATACCCGTCTGTACACTGTCCTCCCCAATAGTCAGTTATATAGCTGTCTGTACACTGTCCTCCCCAATAGTCAGTTATATACCTGTCTGTACACTGTCCTCTCCAATGGTCAGTTATACACCTGTCTGTACACTGCCCTCTCCAATGGTCAGTTATATACATTCCTTGGATGCTGCCTGACCTGCTGCGCTTTTCCAGCAACACATTTTCAGCTCTGATCTCTAGTATCTGCAGCCCTCACTTACTCTCTCAGTTATGTACCTGTCTATATACTGTCCTCCCCAACAGTCAGTTATATTCCTGTCTGTACACTGCCCTCCCCAGTGGTCAGATATATAACTGTCCCTAAACTGTCCTCTCAATGGTCATTTACATTCCTGTCTATACGCTGTCCTCCACAATGGTCAGTTATATACCTGTGTCTACACTGTCCTCCCCAACGGTTAGTAATATTCCTGTCTGTACACTGCTGTCTCCAATGGTCAGTTATATTCCTGACTGTACACTGCCCTCCACAGTGGTCAGTTATATACCTGTCTGTACACTGTCCTCCCCTATGGTCAGTTATATTCCCGTCTGTACACTGCCCTCTCCAATGGTCAGTTATATACCTGTCTGTACACTGTCCTCCCCAATGGTCAGTTATATACCTGTCTGTACACTGCCCTCTCCAATGGTCAGTAATATTCCTGTCTGTACACTGTCCTCCCCAATGGTCAGTTATATACCTGTCTGCAACACCGTCCTCCCCAATGGTCAGTTATATACCTGCCTGCACACTGCTATCGCCAATGGTCAGTTCTATACCTGTCTGTACACTGTCCTCCCCAATGGTCAGTTATATACCTGTCTTCACTCTGTCCTCTCTAATGGTCAGTTATGTACCTGTCTGTATACTGTCCTCTCAATGGTCTGTTATATTCCTGTCTATACGCTGTCCTCCACAATGGTCAGTTATATGCCTGTCTGCACACTGCCCTCACCAATGGTCAGTTAAAGACCTGTCTGTACACTGTCCTCCCCAACAGTTAGTTATATTCCCGTCTGTACACTGCCCTCTCCAATGGTCATTTATATGCCTGTCTGTACACTGTTCTTCCCAATGGTCAGTTATATTCCCGTCTGTACACTGCCCTCTCCAATGGTCAGTTATATGCCTGTCTGTACACTGTTCTTCCCAATGGTCAGTTATATACCGATCTGTCCACTGTCCTCCCAAATGGTCAGTTATGTAGCTGTCTGTACACTGTCCTCCCCAATGGTCAGTTATGTACCTGTCTGTTCACTGCTCTCTCCAATGATCAGTTAGTGGGCGGCACGGTGGCACAGTGGTTAGCACTGCTGCCTCACAGC
>NC_057747.1:1048176-1058512 GCF_004010195.1 Chiloscyllium plagiosum
TCATTTATATACCTGTCTGTACACTGCCCTCTCCAATGGTCAGTTATATTCCCGTCTGTACACTGCCCTCTCCAATGGTCAGTTATATACCTGACTGTACACTGTCCTCCCCTAAGGTCAGTTATATACCACCCCGTGGCTCAACACTTCAACTCCCCCTTGGATGCAGGTCAGGCAGCATCCAAGGAACAGGAGAATCGACGTTTCGGGCATAAGCCCTTCTTCAGGAATCAGTGGAGGATTATATACCTATGTATACACTGTCCTCTCCAATGGTCAGTTATATACCTGTTTGTACACTGTCATCCACAAAGGTCAGTTATATACCTATGTATACACTGTGCTCTCCAAATGGTCAGTTATGTACCTGTCTGTACACTGTCCTCCCGAATGGTCAGTTATAAACCTGTCTGTACACTGTCCTCCCCAAGGTTCAGTTATATACCTGTCTGTACATTGCCCTGAGCAACGGTCAGTTATATTCGTGACCGTACGCTGCCCTCCCCAATGGTCAGTTTTACTCGTGTCTATACACTGCCATCTCCAATGATCAGTTCTATACCTGTCTGTACACTGCCCTCTCCAATGATCAGTTATATTCCTCTCTGTACGCTGCCCTCCCCAGTTGTCAGTTATATACCTGTCTGTACACTGTCCTCCCCAATGGTCAGTTATATACCAGTCTATACATTGCCCTCTCCAATGGTCAGTTATATTCTTTTCTGTACACTGCCCTCTCTAGTGGTCAGTTATATACCTGATGTACACTGTCCTCCCCAATGGTCAGTTATATACCTGTCTATACACTACCCTCTCCAATGGTCAGTTATATTCCTGTCCGTACGCTGCCCTCCCAATGGTCAGTAATATTCCTGTCCGTACCCTGCCCTCCCCAATTGTTAGTTTTACACCTGTCTACACACTGCCCTCTCCAATGGTCAGTTATATACCTGTCTGTACACTGTACTCCCCAATGGTCAGTTATATTCCTGTCCGTACGCTGCTCTCTCCAATGGTCAGTTATATACCTGTCTGTACACTGCCCTCTCAATTGTCATTTATATACCTGTCTGTACACTGCCCTCTCCAATGGTCAGTTATATTCCTGTCTGTACACTGCCCTCTCCAATGGTCAGTTATATACCTGTCTGTACACTGTCCTCCCCTAAGGTCAGTTATATACCTATCTATACACTGTCTACTCCAATGGTCCGTTATATTCTTGTCTGTACACTGCCCTCCCCAATGGTCAGTTATATACCTGTCATTACAATGCCCTCTCCAATGGTCAGTTGTATACCAGTCTGTACACTGTCATCCCCAGTGGTCAGTTATATTCCTGCCTGTACACTGCCCACTCCAGTGGTCCATTATATACCTGTCTGTACACTGTCCTCCCCAATGGTCAGTTATATTCCGGTCTGTCCACTGTCCTCCCCAATGGTCAGTTATATACCGGTCTGTACACTGTCCTCCCCAATAGTCAGTTATATGCTGTCTGCGGCCTGCCCTCTCCAATGGTCAGTTATATTCCTGTCTGTAGACTGTCCTCCCCAATGGTCAGTTATATTCCCGTCTGTACACTGCCCTCTCCAATGGTCAGTTATATTCCTGACTGTTCACTGTCCTCCCCAATGGTCAGTTATGTACCTGTCTGTACACTGTCCTCCCCAATGGTCAGTTATGTACCTGTCTGTACACTGCCCTCTCCAATGGTCAGTTATATACCTGTCTGTTCACTGATCTCCTCAATGGTCAGTTATATATTTGTCTGTAACTATCCTCCCGAATGGTCATTCTATCCTCCCTGCCTGCACACAGCTCTCTTCAATGGTCAGTTATACACCTGTCTGTACACTGCCCTCTCCAATGGTCAGTTACATTCCTGTCTATACACTGTCCTCCCCAATGGTCAGTTATATACCTGCCAGCACACTGCTCTCTCCAATGGTCAGTTATATAACTGTCTGTACACTGTCCTCTCCAATGGTCAGTTATATACCTGCCTACACTGTCCTCTCCAATGGTCAATTATATACCTGTCTGTTCATTGTCCTCCCCAATGGTCAGTTATATACCTATGTATACACTGTCCTCTCCAAATGGTCAGTTATATACCTGTCTGTACACTGTCCTCCCGAATGGTCAGTTATACACAGCACTGCACACAGCTCTCTTCAATGGTCAGTTATACACCTGTCTGTACACTGCCCTCTCCAATGGTCAGTTACATTCCTGTCTATACACTGTCCTCCCCAATGGTCAGTTATATACCTGCCAGCACACTGCTCTCTCCAATGGTCAGTTATATAACTGTCGGTACACTGTCCTCTCCAATGGTCAGGTATATACCTGTCTGTACACTGTCCTCTCCAATGGTCAGTTATAAACCTGTCTGTACACTATCCTCCCCAATATTCAGTTATATACCTGTCTAGACACTGCCCTGTGCAATGGTCAGTTATATTCGTGTCCGTATGCTGCCCTCCCCAATGGTCAGTTTTACTCGTGTCTATACACTGCCCTCTACAATGGTCAGTTCTATACCTGTCTGTCCACTGTCCTCTCCAATGATCAATTATATACCTGCCTGTACACTGCCCTCTCCAATGGTCAGTTATATACCTGTCTGTACACTGCCCTCTCCAATGGTCAGTTATATTCCTCTCTGTACGCTGCCCTCCCCAGTTGTCAGTTATATACCTGTCTGTACGCTGTCCTGCCCAATGGTCAGTTACATTCCTGTCTACACACTGCCCGCCCCAATGGTCAGTTATATACCAATCAGTACACTGTCCTCCCCAATGGTCAGTTATATACCTGTCTATACACTGCCCTCTCCAATGGTCAGTCATATTCCTGTCCGTACGCTGCCCTCCCCAATGGTCAGTAATATTCCTGTCCGTTCCCTGCGCTCCCCAATTGTCAGTTTTACACCTGTCTATAGACTGCCCTCCCCAATGGTCAGTTATATTCTCGTCTGTACACTGCCCTCTCCAATGTCAATCATATTCCTGTCTGTACGCTGCCTCCTCAGTGGTCAGTTATATACCTGTCTGTATAAGGCCCTCTCCAATGGTCAGTTATATTGCTGCCTGTACACTGTTCTCACCAATGGTCAGGTATATTCCTGCCTGTTACTGTCCTCTCCAATGGTCAGTTATATACCTGTCTGTACACCGTCCTCGCCAATGGTCAGTCATATACCTGTCTGTACATTGCCCTCCACAAAGGTCAATTATATATCTGTCTGTACTCTGTCCTCTCTAATGGTCAGTTATATACCTGTCTGTACACTGCCCTCTCTAGTGGTCAGTTATACACCTGTCTGTATACTGCCCTCTCCATTGGTCAGTTATATTCCTGTCTGTACACTGTTCTACCCAATGGTCAGTTATATACCTGCCTGTACACTGTCCTCCCCAAAGGTCCATTATATACCTATCCATACACTGTCTTCTCCAATGGTCAGTGATATTCTTCTCTGTACACTGTTCTCCCCAATGGTCAGTTATATTCCTGTCTGTACACTGTCCTCCCCAATGGTCAGTTATATTCCTGTCTGTACACTGTCCTCCCCAAAGGTCAGTTATATACCAGTCTGTACACTGCCCTCTCCAATGGTCAGTTATATACCTGTCTGTACACTGTCCCCCCCATAGGTCAATTATATATCTATCTGTACACTGCCCTCGCTAGTGGTCAGTTATATACCTGTCTGTAGACTGTCCTCCCCAATGGTCAGTTGTATACCTGTTTGGACACTGCCCTGTCCAATGATCAGTGATATACCTGCCTGTACAGTGCCCTCTCCAATGGTCAGTTATATTCCTGTCTGTACACTGTCCTCCCCAAAGGTCAGTTACATACTAATCTGTACACTGTCCTCCCCAGTGGTCAGTTATATTCCTGCCTGTTCACTGCCCTCTCCAATGGTCAATTATATACCTGTCTGTAGACTCTCCTCCCCAACGGTTAGTTATAATCCCGTCTGTACACTGCCCTCTCCAATGGTCAGTTATATTCCTATCTGTACACTGTCCTCCCCAATGGTCAGTTATGTAGCTGTCTGTACACTGCCCTCTCCAATGGTCAGTTGTGTACCTGTCTGTTCACTGCCCTCTCCAATGGTCAATTATATACCAGTCTGTAGACTCTCCTCCCCAACGGTTAGTTATATTCCCGTCTGTACACTGTCCCCCCCAATGGTCAGTTATATTCCTATCTGTACACTGTCCTCCCCAATGGTCAGTTATGTAGCTGTCTGTACATTGTCCTCCCCAATGGTCAGTTATGTACCTGTCTGTACACTGCCCTCTCCAATGGTCAGTTATATATTTGTCTGTACACTGTCCTCCCGAATAGTCAGTTATATGCCTGCCTGCACACTGCTATCTCCAATGGTCAGTGAAATACCTGTCTGGACACTGTCCTCCCCAATGGTCAGTTATATACCTGCCTGCACACTGCTCTCTCCAATGGTCAGTTATACACCTGTCTCTACACTGCTCTCTTCAACGGTCAGTTATATTCCTGTCTGTACACTGTCCTCTCCAATGGTCAGTTATATTCCTGTCTGTACGCTGTCCTCCCCAATGGTCAGTTATATACCTGTCTATACATTGCCCTCTCCAATGGTCAGTTATATTCTTTTCTGTACACTGCCCTCTCTAGTGGTCAGTTATATACCTGACTGTACACTGTCCTCCCCAATGGTCAGTTATATACCTGTCTATACACTACCCTCTCCAATGGTCAGTTATATTCCTGTCTGTACACTGTCCTCCCCAATGGTCAGTTATATTCCTGTCGTACACTGCCCTCTCCAACGGTCAGTTATATATCTGTCTGTACACTGTCCTCCCCAAAGGTCAATAATATACCTATCTGTACACTGCCCTCGCTAGTGGTCAGTTATATACCTGTCTGTAGACTGCCCTCTCCAATGGTCAGTTATATACCTATGTATACATTGCCCTCTCCAATGGTCAGTTATATACCTGTCTGTATGCTGAACTCCCAAATGGTCATTAAAAAGCCTGTCTGCACACAGCCCTCCCCAATGGTCAGTTATATTCCTGTCTTTACACTGCCCTCCACAATGGTCAGTTATATACCTGTATGTACTCTGTCCTCTCTAATGGTCAGTTATATTCCTGTCTGTACACTGCCCTCTCTAGTGGTCAGTTATATACCTGTCTGTACACTACCCTCTCCAATGGTCAATTATATTCCTGTCTGTACATTGCCCTCCCCAATGGTCAGTTATATACCTGTCTGTACACTGTCCTCCCCAATGGTCAGTTACATACTAATCTGTACATTGTTCTCCCCAGTGGTCAGTTATATTCCTGTCTGTACACTGCCCTCTCCAATGGTCAGTTATATTCCTAACTGTACACTGTCCTCCCCAATGGTCAGTTATATTCCTAACTGTACACTGTCCTCCCCAATGGTCAGTTATGTAGCTGTCTGTACATTGTCCTCCCCAATGGTCAGTTATGTACTTGTCTGTACACTGCCCTCTCCAATGGTCAGTTGTGTACCTGTCTGTTCACTGCTCTCTCCAATGGTCAGTTATATATTTGTCTGAACACCGTCCTCCTGAATAGTCAGTTATATGCCTGCCTGCACACTGCTATCCCCAATGGTTAGTTATATACCTGTCTGCACACTGCTCTCTCCAATGGCCAGTTATATTCCTGTCTGTACACTGTCCTCTCCAATGGTCAGTTATATACCTGTCTGTATACAGTCATCCCCAATGTTCAGTTATATACCTGTCTGTACGCTGCCCTCCCCAATGGTCAGTTTTACATGTGTCAATACACTGTCCTCTCCAATGGTCAGTTCTATACCTGTCTGTGCACTGCCCTCTCCAATGATCAATGAAATACCTGCCTGTACACTGCCCTCTCCAACGGTCAGTTATCTTCCTCTCTGCACGCTGCCCTCCCCAGTTGTCAGTCATATACGTGTCTGTACGCTGTGCTGCCCAATGGTCAGTTATATTCCTGTCTGCACACTGCCCGCCCCAATGGTCAGTTATATTCCTGTCTATTCGCTGTCCTCCCCAATGGTCAGTTATATACCTATCAGTACACTGTCCTCCCCAATGGTCAGTTATATACCTGTCTATACATTGCCCTCTCCAATGGTCAGTTATATTCTTTTCTGTTCACTGCCCTCTCTAGTGGTCAGTTATATACCTGACTGTACACTGTCCTCCCCAATGGTCAGTTATATATCTGTCTATACACTGCCCTCTCCAATGGTCAGTTATATTCCCGTCTGTACACTGTCCTCCCCAATGGTCAGTTATATTCCTGTCTATACACTGCCCTCTCCAATGGTCAGTTATATACCTGACTGTACACTGTCCTCCCCAATGGTCAGTTATATTCCTGTCGTACACTGCCCTCTCCAATGGTCAGTTATATACCTGTCTGTACACTGTCCTCCCCAAAGGTCAATTATATACCTATCTGTACACTGCCCTCGCTAGTGGTCAGTTATATACCTGTCTGTAGACTGTCCTCTCCAGTGGTCAGTTATATACCTGTCTATACACTGCTCTGTACAATGATCAGTTTTATCCCTATGTATACATTGCCCTCTCCAATGGTCAGTTATATACCTGTCTGTACGCTGAATTCCCAAATGGTCATTAAAAAACCTGTCTGCACACAGCACTCCCCAATGGTCAGTTATATTCCTGTCTGTACACTGCCCTCCACAAAGGTCAGTTATATACCTGTATGTCCTCTGTCCTCTCTAATGGTCAGTTATATTCCAGTCTGTACACTGCCCTCTTCAATGGTCAGTTATATACCTGTCTGTAGAGTGCCCTTTCCAATGGTCATTTATATACTTGTCCGTACACTGCCCTCTCCAATGGTCAGTTTTATACCTGTCGGTACACTGCCCTTCCAATGGTCAGTTATATATCTATCTATACACTGTCCTCCCCAATGGTCAGTTATATACCTGTCTGTACACTGTCCTCTCCAATGGTCATTTATATTCCTGTCCGTACACTGCCCTCTCCAATGGTCAGTTATATACCTGTCGGTACACTGCCCTTCCAATGGTCAGTTATATACCTGTCTGTACACTGTTCTCCCCAATGGTCAGTCATATTCCAGTCTGTACACTGCCCTCTCCAATGATCAAGTTATATTCCTGTCTATACACTGTCCTCACCAATGGTCAGTTATATACCTGTCTGTACACTGCCCTCTCCAATGGTCAGTCATATTCCAGTCTGTACACTGCCCTCTCCAATGATCAGTTATATTCCTGTCTATACACTGTCCTCACCAATGGTCAGTTATATACCTGTCTGTACATTGTCCTCTCAATGGTCATTTATATTCCTGTCTGTACACTGCCCTCTCCAATGGTCAGTTATATTCCTGTCTGTACACTGCCCTCTCCAGTGGTCAGTTATATACCTGTCTGTACACTGTCCTCCCCAATGGTCAGTTATATACCTCTCTGGTCGCTGACCTCTCCAATGGTCAGTTATATTCCTGCCTTTACACTGCTATCGCCAATGGTCAGTTGTATACCTGTATGTACACCGCACTCTCCAATGGTCACTTATATACCTGTCTGTACACTGTCCTCTCAATGGTCAATTATATACCGCCCTGTACACTGCCCTCTCATTGTTCATTTATATACCTGTCTCTACACTGTCCTCCCCAACGGTCAGTTATATTCCTGTCTGTACACTGCCCTCCCCAAAGCAAAGTTATATACCTGTTTGTACACTGTCCTCTCAATAGTCATTTATATACCGGCCTGTACACTGTCTTCTCAATGGTCATTTATATTCCTGTCTGTACACTGCCCTCTCCAATGGTCAGTTATATTCCTGTCTGTACACTGCCTTCTCCAATGGTCAGTTATGTACCTGTCTGTACATTGCTCTCTCCAGTGGTCAGTTACTTACCTGTCTGTACACTATCCTCTCCAATGGTCAGTTATATAACTGTCTGTACACTGCCCTCTCCAATGGTCAGTTATATATCTGTCCATACACTGCCCTTTCCAATGGTCAGTTATATTCTTGTCTGTACACTGCTCTCTCCAGTGGTCAGTTACATACCTGTCTATACACTGCACTCTCTAATGGTCAGTTATATACCTGTCTGTACACTATCCTCCCCAATGATCAGTTATATTCCTGTCTGTTCACTGCCCTCTCCAATGGTCAGTTATATACCTGTCTGTGCACTGTCCTCCCCAATGGTCAGTTATATTTCTGTCTGTACACTGCCCTCTCCAATGGTCAGTTATATTCCTGTGTGTACACTCCCCTCTCCAATGTTTACTTGTATACCTGTCTGTACACTGTTCTCCCCAATGGTCAGTTATATTCCTGCCTGTAGACTGCCCTCTCAATGGTCATTTATATACCTGTCTATACACTGCTCTCTCCAGTGGTCAGTTATATACCTGTCTGTACACTGTCCTCCCTATGGTCAGTTATATATCTGTCTATACACTGCCCTTTCCAATGGTCAGTTATATTCCTGTCTGTACACTCTGCTCTCCAGTAGTCAGTTGCATATCTGTCTATACCCTGCCCTCTCCAATGGTCAGTTAGATTCCTGTATGTACACTGCCCTCTCCAGTGGTCAGTTATATACCTGTCTGTACACTGCCCTCTTCAATGGTCAGTTATATACCTTTCTGTAGAGTGCCCTTTCCAATGGTCAGTTATATACCTGTCTGGTCACTGCTCTCTCCAATGGTCAGTTATATTCCTGCATTTATACTGCTATCGCCAATGGTCAGTTGTATACCTGTATATACACTGCCCTCTCCAATGGTCACTTATATACCGGTCTGTACACTGTCCACTCCAATGTTCAGTTAGATTCCTGTCTGTAAACTGCCCTCTCCAATGGTTAGTTATATACCTGTCTGTACGCTTTCCTCTCAATTGCCATTTATATACCTGTCGGTACACTGTCCTCCCCAATGGTCAGTTATATTCCTGTCTGCACACTGTCCTCCCCAATGGTCAGTTATATTCCTGTCTGTACACTGCCCTCCCCAATGGTCAATTATATTCCTGTCTGTAGACTGCCCTCCCCAAAGCTAAGTTATATACCTGTTTGTACACTCTCCTCTCAATGGTCAGTTATATACCGGGCTGTACACTCTCCTCTCAATGGTGATTTATATTCCTGTCTGTACCACTGCCCTCTCCAATGGTCAGTTATATTCCTGTCTGATCACTGCCCTCTCCAATGGTCAGTTATATTCCTGTCTGATCACTGCCCTCTCCAATGGTCAGTTATATTCCTGTCTGATCACTGCCCTCTCCAATGGTCAGTTATATTCCTGTCTGATCACTGCCCTCTCCAATGGTCAGTTATATTCCTGTCTGATCACTGCCCTCTCCAATGGTCAGTTATATTCCTGTCTGATCACTGCCCTCTCCAATGGTCAGTTATATTCCTGTCTGTACACTGCCTTTTCCAATGGTCAGTTATATTCCTGTCTGTACACTGCCTTTTCCAATGGTCAGTTATATTCCTGTCTGTACACTGCCCTCCCCAATGGTCAGTTATATACCTGTCTGGTCACTGCTCTCTCCAATGGTCAGTTATATTCCAACCTTTACACTGCCCTCTCTAATGGTCACTTATATACCTGTCTGTTCACTGCCTCCCCAATGGTCAATTATATTCCTGTCTGTTCACTGCCCTCCCCAGTGGTCAATTATATTCCTGTCTGTACACTGCCCTCCCCAAAGCTAAGTTATATACCTGTTTGTACACTGTCCTCTCAATGGTCATTTATATACCGGCCTGTACACTGTCCTCTCAAAGGTCATTTATATACCGGCCTGTACACTGCCCTCTCCAATGTTCAGATATATACCTGTCTGTACACTGCCTTTTCCAATGGTCAGTTATATTCCTGTCTGTACACTGCCTTTTCCAATGGTCAGTTATATTCCTGTCTGTACACTGCCCTCTCCAATGGTCAGTTATATTCCTGTCTGATCACTGCCCTCTCCAATGGTCAGTTATATTCCTGTCTGATCACTGCCCTCTCCAGTGGTCAGTTATATACCTGTCTGTACACTGCCCTCTCCAATGGTCATTTATATTCCTGTCTGTACACTGCCCTCTCCAGTGGTCAGTTATATACCTGTCTGTACACTGCCCTCTCCCGTGGTCAGTTATATTCCTGTCTGTACACTGCCCTCCCCAATGGTCAGTTATATACCTGTCTGTACACTGCCCTCTCCAATGGTCAGTTATATTCCTGTCTGTACACTGCCCTCCCCAATGGTCAGTTATATACCTGTCTG
>NC_057747.1:1065813-1068255 GCF_004010195.1 Chiloscyllium plagiosum
TCAGTTATATTCCTGTCTGTACACTGCTATCGCCAATGGTCAGTTGTATACCTGTATGTACACCGCCCTCTCCAATGGTCACTTATATACCTGTCTGTACACTGTCCTCCCTATGGTCAGTTATATATCTGTCTATACACTGCCCTTTCCAATGGTCAGTTATATTCCTGTCTGTAGAGTGCCCTTTCCAGTGGTCATTTATATTCCTGTCTGTACACTGCCCTCCCCAATGGTCAGTTATATACCTGTCTGTACACTGCCCTCTCCAATGGTCAGTTATATTCCTGTCTGTAGAGTGCCCTTTCCAGTGGTCATTTATATTCCTGTCTGTACACTGCCCTCCCCAATGGTCAGTTATATACCTGTCTGTACACTGCCCTCTCCAATGTTCAGTTATATTCCTGTCTGTACACTGTCCTCCCTAATGGTCAGTTATATACCTGTCTGTACACTGCCCTCTCCAATGGTCATTTATATTCCTGTCTGTACACTGCCCTCTCCAATGTTCAGTTATATTCCTGTCTGTACACTGTCCTCCCTAATGGTCAGTTATATACCTGTCTGTACACTGCCCTCTTCAATGGTCAGTTATATTCCTGTCTGTAGAGTGCCCTTTCCAGTGGTCATTTATATTCCTGTCTGTACACTGCCCTCCCCAATGGTCAGTTATATACCTGTCTGTACACTGCCCTCTCCAATGGTCAGTTATATTCCTGTCTGTACACTGCTATCGCCAATGGTCAGTTGTATACCTGTATGTACACCGCCCTCTCCAATGGTCACTTATATACCTGTCTGTACACTGTCCTCTCAATGGTCATTTATATACCGGCCTGTACACTGCCCTCTCAATGTTCATTTATATACCTGTCTGTACACTGTCCTCCCCAACGGTCAGTTATATTCCTGTCAGTACACTGCTCTCGCCAATGGTCAATTATATTCCTGTCTGTACACTGCCCTCCCCAAAGCTAAGTTATATACCTGTTTCTACACTGTCCTCTCAATGGTCATTTATATTCCTGTCTGTAAACTGCTCTCTCCAATGATCAGTTATATACCTGTCTGTACACTATCCTCTCCAATGGTCAGTTATATTCCTGTCTGTACACTGCCCTCTCCAATGGTCAGTTATATTTCTGTCTGTACACCTTCCTCTCAATTGTCATTTATATACCTGTCTGCGCCCTGTCCTCCCCAATGGTCAGTTATATTCCTGTCTGTACACTGCCCTCTCTAATGGTCATTTATATTCCTGTGTGTACACTCCCCTCTCCAATGTTTAGTTCCTGTGTGTACACTCCCCTCTCCAATGTTCCAGTGCGAGCAGCAGCGAAGGTAAGACCGTTTGGTTTTAAAAGTGCTTACCGGTAGCGGGCAGCGGTGTTTTTTTTCTCTCTCTTCACAGAAAGAGCGGGAGCACCAGGGGGAAGTGACGACGACCAGAGGGGCAGCCGGGAAGGAAAGCGGTGAGTATTTATACTCACCCTTCGAAGCCGTCGGTCATTTCCAGTGCGAGCAGCAGCGAAGGTAAGACCGTTTGGTTTTAAAAGTGCTTACCGGTAGCGGGCAGCGGTGTTTTTTTCCTCTCTCTTCACAGAAAGAGCGGGAGCACCAGGGGGAAGTGACGACGACCAGAGGGGCAGCCGAGACACGGAAGCAGTTAGTGTAAGCTTACCTGGGTAGGTTTTTTCCCCCTTTAAAAGCGCGAAGGACCCTCCGGGTCCTGGAGGGGGAGGGGGAGCAGCCCGAAGTCGTGGCCCATATTGGCACCAGCGACATAGGTAGGAGGAGTGCCGAGGATGTTAGACAGGCTTTCAGGGAGCTAGGTTGGAAGCTCAGAGTTAGAACGAACAGAGTGTTGTCTCTGGTTTGTTACCCGTGCCACGTGATAGAGATTCGAGGAATAGGGAAAGAGAACACTGAAATGCGTGGCTACAGGGATGGTGCAGAAGGGAGGGATTCCGGTTTTTGGATAACTGAGGTTCTTTCTGGGGACGGTGGGACCTCTATAAACAGGATGGTCTACACCTGAACCTGAGGGGCACCAGTATCCTTGGGGGGAGGTTTGCTAGTGCTCTTGGGGGGGGTTTAAACTAACTCTGCAGGGGCATGGGAACCCAGATTGTAGCTTCAGGGTGCAGGGCCTGGAGTATAGGGAGGTTAGGAACATGGCATCAATCTCCAAGGAGGGTGCCTGTAAACAGGAAACTGGCTTGAAGTGTGTATACTTCAATGCAAGAAGTATACGAAATAAGGTAGGTGAACTTGCAGCGTGGGTTGGTACCTGGGACTTCGATGTTGTGGCTATTACGGAGACATGGCTAGAACAGGAACAGGATTGGCTGTTGCAGGTTCCAGAATTTAAATGTTTGAGTAGGGGCGGAGGTGGGGGTAAAAGAGGGGGAGGTGTGGCATTGCTTGTCAAAGATAATATTACAG
>NC_057747.1:1069636-1080771 GCF_004010195.1 Chiloscyllium plagiosum
TACACTGTCCTCTCAATGGTCATTTATATTCCTGTCTGTAAACTGCTCTCTCCAATGATCAGTTATATACCTGTCTGTACACTATCCTCTCCAATGGTCAGTTATATTCCTGTATGTACACTGCCCTCTCCAGTGGTCAGTTATATACCTGTCTGTACACTGCCCTCCCCAATGGTCCGTTATATTCCTGTCTGTACACTGCGCTCCCCAATGGTCAGTTATATTCCTGTCTGTACACTGTCCTCTCCAATGTTCAGTTATGTACCTGTCTGTACACTGCCCTCTCTAATGGTCAGTTATATTCCTGTGTGTACACTCCCCTCTCCAATGTTTAGTTGTATATCTGTCTGTACACTGCCCTCTCCAATAGTCAGTTATATTCCTATGTGTACACTTCCCCCTCCAATGTTTACTTGTATACCTGTCTGTACACTGTCCTCCCCAATGGTCAGTTATATATCTGTCTATACCCTGCCCTCTCCAATGGTCAGTTATATTCCTGTATGTACACTGCCCTCTCCAGTGGTCAGTTACATACCTGTCTGTACACTGCCCTCCCCAATGGTCCGTTATATTCCTGTCTGTACACTGCGCTCCCCAATGGTCAGTTATATTCCTGTCTGTACACTGCCCTCTCCAATGGTCAGTTACATACCTGTCTGTACACTGCCCTCCCCAATGGTCCGTTATATTCCTGTCTGTACACTGCGCTCCCCAATGGTCAGTTATATTCCTGTCTGTACACTGTCCTCTCCAATGTTCAGTTATGTACCTGTCTGTACACTGCCCTCTCTAATGGTCAGTTATATATCTGTCTATACCCTGCCCTCTCCAATGGTCAGTTATATTCCTGTATGTACACTGCCCTCTCCAGTGGTCAGTTATATACCTGTCTGTACAGTGCCCTTTCCAATGGTCATTTATTTTCCTGTCTGTACACTGTCCTCCCCAATGGTCAGTTATATACCTGTCTGGTCGCTGCCCTCTCCAATGGTCAGTTATATTCCTGCATTTACACTGCTATCGCTAATGGTCAGTTGTATACCTGTATATACACTGCCCTCTCCAATGGTCACTTGTAAACCTGTCTGTGCACTGCCCTCTCCAATGGTCAGTCGTATACCTGTCTGTACACTGTCTTCCCCAATGGTCAGTTATATACCTGTCTGTACACTGTCTTCCCCAATGGTCAGTTATATTCCTGCCTGTACACTCCCGTCTCCAATGTTTGGTTGTATACCTGTCTGCACACTGCCCTCTCCAATGGTCAATTGTATTCCTATCTCTAACACTGCCCTCTCTGTGCTTCTGCCTATAAAGCAGTTGTGTCAATGTTGTTTATCTTTCTTTGCTCCTGTTCTGTCAGGGAGCTCAATTCTTCAACTCACTGCATTCTTTATCCTCTCAGACTCCAAGTTGCCTTCACTTCTTTAAGATGTCATCAGGACCTTCTGTGCGAGGTACTTATAATCCATTTTAATGTATTATTTCAAACCTAAGGCGGGAAATTGGGCGCAATTGATAGTAGAAACTGAATTGTACAGGATGCTGACCTGGTATATTATGTTGCACGACTGAAGTGGGCATAGCCAGTAATTGATGGAGCAGATAGAGGGTGATGGAGTGGACAGAGAGTGATAAAACAGGGAGAGGAGTGGGTGATAGAGCAGAAAGAGAGAGAGAGAGAATGATGGAATAGAGAGAGAGGGTGATGGAGCGAAGAGAGAGGGTGATGGAGCAGACAGAAATGGTGATAGAACAGGGAGAGTGGGTGACAAAGTGGACAGAGTGGGTGATGGAGCAAGAGAGATCAGGCGATAGAGCAGAGAGTGCGGGCGATGGAATGGATTGACAGGGCGATAGAAGAGAGTGGAGTGGAGGAGTGGGGAGGTGGAGTGGAGAGAGTAGGTGTGGGGAGGGTGTATAGAAAGCAGTGGAGAATGGATAATTTATCGGAGAGAGTATGTGAAACAGTGGGTGTGAGAGCAGGAAGCATATGAGAATGGGTGAAAGAGTGGAAAGGGAGGGTAGGAAACAGTAGAGAACGGGAAGGGGAACAGACACTGAGAGAGAGAGGACAGTGGATGGGGAGCAGGAAAACTGGGTGTGGGTGTGAGGCGTGGGGTAAGTGGTGTTGGTGAGTAGGGTGAGTGTGTGTGGGCAGTGGTTAGTGGGATAGGGTAGAGTGGGTAGAAACAAGGGAGTGGGGAGCAGGAACGGGGTGGTTGGTCAGGCAGCAGGAGTATGAGTGAGATGGGAATGGTTGAGTGAGTTTAATGGGGAAGTGAAGAAGGATAATTGTTGGGAAAAGAGTATGTTGAAGTGTGAGGGGCAGAGTGGGATTAGAGTAAATTAAGACTGAAAAACAGTGACATGATGGTTTTGCCAAATGGCCTGTTTTTGTGCTGGAACTTTAAGTGATTGCTCTTTGACATTGCTCTGTTCTTGTTACAGCATCACTGGATTTTAACAAGAACCTGGCTGCCTAGCAACCTATTTTACCACAGATACCATGCCCTCAGCATCGAATTACTCACCTCTTGTCTTCTTCTGCTCCCCCTACACTAACTGAGCACATGTCTCGGGTCTGACTAAGGGTCTTGGGTCTGAGTAAAGGATGTTGGATTGGAGTGAGGTTTGTTGGGTCGGATCCAGGGTCTCCGATTGAGTGACGTTTCCGGGTGGAGTGGGGGTCTTGGGTCTGAATGAATGGCTCGGCTCTGAGTGAGGGATTTGTGTTTGAGTGAGGGTCTTGGATCTGAATGATAGGTTTGTAGAATCATAGAGTCCTACAGCCAGGAGAAAGGCCCTTCCACCCAAACTGGTCCGTGTCGAACAAAATATCCATCCATGCTAACCCCATTTCCCTGCACTTGACTCATGTCCTTCTAATCCTTTCCTATCCATGTATTTGTCCAAATGCGTTTTAAATGTTGTTAATGTATTTGCCTCAACCACTTCTGCTGGCAGCTCATTCAATATCCATACCACCTTCTGTTCCCATCCATTCCTTCCCCCTTACATTAAACTGATGCCCTCGCATCCTTAATTCCCCAGCCCTGGGATAAAGACTGAGTGCATTCATCTTTGTAAATTTCTTCTGCACTCTTTCCAGCTTAATACAATCTTTCCTATAACAAGGTGACCAAAACTGAACACAATACTCCCAAGTGTGGCCTCACCAGCATCCTGTATAGCTACAACATAACTTCCCAACTTCTATACTCAGTGCCCTGACTGGTGAAGGCCAGTGTGCCAAAAGCCTCCTTCACTGCCATGTCTACCTGGGACTCCACTTTCAGAGAACCATGCACCTGAACTCCTCTGTTCCACTACACTCCTTAAGGCCCTACCATTTACCAAGAAACTCTGACCTTGATTTGACTTTACAAAATGCAAGACCTCACACTTGTCTATATTAAACTCCATTTGCCATTTCTTGGCCCACTTCCCCAGCTGATCAAGGTCCTGCTGCAATTTCTGATAACCTTCCTCACTAGCAACGATACCTCCTATTTTAGTGTCACGAGCAAACTTACTAATCATGCCTTGTACATTCTCATCCAAATCATTGATATCGATAACAAACAGCAATAGGCCCAGTAACAACTCTGAGGCACTCCACTAGTCGAAGAGTGTGGTGCTGGAAAAGCACAGCTGATTGATCTCTTCATTGATCCCTGACAAAGGGCTTATGCTTGACACGCCAAGTCTCCTGCTCCTCGGATGCTGCCTGACCTGCTGTACTTTTCCAATGCCATACTCTCAACCCCGATCTCCAGCATCTGCAGTCCTCACTTTTACGTGCTCCACTCGTCACAGGCCTCCTGTGCAGCAAGATCCTTCCACCATTACCCTCTGCTTCCTACCATCAAGCCAACTGTGTATCCAGTTTGCCAGCTCTTCTTGGATTCCATATGAACTAATCTTCCAGAGCAGCCTACCATGTGGAATCTTATCAAAGGCTTTACTGAAATCCATATAGACAACGTCTATCATCCTGCCCTCGTCAACCTTCCTGATCACTTCATCAAAGAACACTAACAAATTGTGAGGCATGATCTCACATGCACAAAGCCATGCTGACTACTCCTAATCAAACCCTGTCTTTCCAAATGCATGTATATCTTATCCTTCAGAATCTTCTCAAGGAACTTACCACCACAGATGTTAGGCTTACTAGTCTATAGTTCCCAGGTTTATCTTTGCAGCCTTTCTTGAATAAGGACACAACATTCACTACCCTCCAGTCTTCCGGGACCTCACCCGCAATATATCAGCAACAGCTCCGCAATATCTTCACTAGCCCCTTGCTAGTTCTTAGATATATCTAGTCAGCTGGGAGACAGGAGATGGATTAAAACATGTGCTAAATGCTGGCTGCTACTCCGAATAAGGTTTGTCCGGTCTGCTTGCATAATGAAGAGGTGTTAATCCTTTAGTCTTTTAAGTTAGTAAATGTTAGTAAAAAATACTCGGCCTATATGCTCTAAATAAGTTAGAAATTGTAGCTGCACTTAATAAAGAAATAAAGGATATTAAACTGATTACCGAAACTGGGTTGTGAGATTGGTTTATTATTTACCAGTGTGAGTTTCATTCATTCATGCAATTTCACATAAGCACTGTTTTGACAGTTTCTTAAAGGGAAATCGGCCCAGTTAAAAGGTATTTAACAAGTACATAGTAATTGGGAAAAAGAGTTGTGGAGATATGATGGTGGGGATGGTATTGTTCTGTACCCTATACTTATTCAGAGGTAGCAAGGGCTGATAAGCTCTGAAAATGCAGTCATGGGTTTGAAAGGGTTGTTTTAAATTTGGTCTATCTTATGACATTAAAATATACTCCAGAACCATTGTTTTATGAATGAATGAACAAAACTGTGTTATAGTAGGGAGTTATGAATGAATGAAATGGGAACGTGTTCGTTTGTGAGTGGATTAGTAAGCGAGTTATGAATGAATGAACATAAAGCGCTTGTGAGTGGGTTAGTGTAGAATACAATATCTCACATATACATGTCCACTTTTCCTCTTGAGGGATCTTATTCTCTCTCTAGTTATGTTTTTCCTTTAATGTACTTAAAGAATCTCTTTGGATTCACCCTAATCTTCTCTGCCCCCTTTTTGCCCTCCTGATTTCCTTCTTCAGTAAACTCCTGTATCCCCGACATACCTCCAGGGATTCCCAGCTGTCTGTACCTGAGTCATGTCTCCTTTTTTCTGGTCTAAGCCTCAATATCTCTTGTCATCCAGGGTTCCCTATTCCTCCCAACCTTGCCCTTCACCCTCACAGGAACATATTATAGACCTTGAACTCTCGCTATCTCACTTTTAAAGGCCTCCCACTTGCCAGAGGTCCCTTTGCCTGCAAACAGACTACTCCAATCCACCCCTGCAAGCTCCTGTCTAATTCCATCAAAATTCACCTTGCCCCAATTTAGAACCTGAATCTGTGGACCAGTTTTGTCCCTCTCCATAACTATTTTAAGATTAATAGCAGCATGGTCACTGGTCTCAAAGTGTTCCCCCACTGTCACCTCAGTCATGTGTTCTGCTCTATTTCTCAAGGGTCGGTCGAGTTTTGCCCCTTCCTCAATAGGGTCCTCTCTATACGGCTTGAGGAAACTTTCTCAAACACACTTCACAAATTCCACCCCATTTAAGCCCTTAATGCTCTGGCAGTCAATTATAGGAAAATTAAATCCTCTACTTTGCCAACCCTGTTGCTCCTGCAAGTCTCCCCAATCTCCCTGTATAATTCTTCCTCTAATTCCGTTTGACTATGATACAACCCCAATAACGTCACTATCCCCTTCTTTCCAGGGCCCACCTCATGCACCTGTACCATGGTGCCAATCCTGTCCCTTCCTTAGCCATGTTTCTGTAATGGCTATAATATCCCAGTCCTGCATGCCTATCCACGCCCTGACTTCATCGGCCTTACCTGTCAGACCTCTTGCATTGAAACAGATGCAATTTAATTCAACAGGCATTCTTCACTCCCTGTCGTGTTCCAGCCTAACTTGTCACTTGTGTTTGAGTGAGGAGCTTGGGTCAGAGTGGGAGCTTTGTGTTTGAGTGAGGGGTTTGTGTTTAAGTGAGGGGTTTGTGTTTGAGTGAGGGGCTTGGGTCAGAGTGGGGGCTTTGTGTTTGAGTGAGGGGTTTGTGTTTGAGTGAGGAGCTGGGGTTGGTGTGACGGCTCAGACCCAGCTGGGTGAATGGACACAGCTGGTGCTCACTGGGACTGTGGAGCTGTATCCACCAAATGGAACACTGATGTTGTATACATGGACTGATTTAAATTACTAATAAAGTTTGGTCCTGTTTGTTTGACTTTTCCCGAGAGTTTCCCTTTCTAATTTGTTCATCATTATTACTCAGCAGTGGAGGGTCTGCTCTGAGTTGCCACCTTACGGTGTGAGAGATTCCAGATTGCAGCCCAACCAGTTTTTCCAGGAACTGGGATTTGGTGCTGTGGGAGGGGTCAGCTGTTAGGTAGAGCCATGAAAGCCGTGATGACTGTAGTTAGGCCGAGGTCAGAGCTTCAGTGGAAACAATACAGTGAAACAGAATGTCAAATCAGGGTGTTATAATATCTAATCAGATCCGATTCACCAGTCACAGACCCGGCACGATTAGGATCAGTTCCATCACTGACAGAAAACATAGACGTTAGAAGCAGAGAGAGGCCATTCTGCCCTTTGTGCCTGCTGAAGTATTGAAATCATAATGATCTGATTCAGGTCTCAACTCCATTTTTCTGCTTATCTTCCTGCCTCCTGTCATGGCTCCCTTGTCACTGAAAGTCTAACTTAGTCCGGAGCTCCTTCCAGAGGCTCACTGAAGATGTTGACTAGTCTGGTGACGAAACATCTGAAAATGAATATTCCATCCATATTAGAAACATTTTACAACAGGGATATAAGCCATTGAGCCCATTGAGTTTCTATTGGTCATCAAACATTCATCTGTTCTAATCCCATTTTCTGGCACCTGGCCCTTAGCCTTGTTTATATTTGATATAATTTATATATGTATCTATATTTTGCAGATTCAGCCTCTGATGATCTCTGGGGAAGAGAATTCTAAACTCAGCTGACCCTCTGATACCCTAACTTTTAAACTATACCTCCTAGAACTAAATTCCCCCACGAAGGGAAATACCTTCCCAAAATCCACTACCTCAGGCCATCTCAGGGATCTTTTATGTTTCCTTAAGAGCATTTCTCCTTTTGCTAAATGCCAGTGAATACAGGCCCAACTTTCTTAAATCTTTCCTCAAAACAAAATCCCTTCATCCCAGCCAAGTGAAACTTCTCTGATCTGAACTGCCTGCATTGTAATTATATCCCTCCTCAAGTAAGGAGACCAAAACCCTCCAGTCCCACCAAAGCCCCGTGCAGCTGCACCAAGACTTTCTTTTAGAGGCCATGTGTAAGCCTAGTTACTCACTTTACCTGCATGTTTACTTTTATCAGCCATGTACAAGGACACCCAGATCTTGCTATAATGCAGCATTTTGCAGCTTCTCTCAAATGAAATAATAATCTACCCTATTCTACTCAAAAGCAAAATACTGAGATGCTGGAAATCTGAAATAAGAACAGAAAATGCTATAAAATCAAGGCAGCATTTGTAGAGAGAGAAACAGAGTTCTCATTTTGTGTCTGATATTTCCATAACTCATTTCAGACCTGACTGAGTTTCTCCAGCATTCTGTGTTTTTATTTCCGTTTCTATTCTTCCTGCCATGCTGTACAGGTCTATGACTCTACCTCATTCCAGGACAATCAGATCTCCAGGACTGGAACCTTAACCCAGAACACAGTGCCCAAAACTTGTTTGTTTGCAGGTACATTTAAGACCACACTTGAGAGAGGGCACTGCTGCAATCCTGATGAAGAGCTTCTGTTCAGAACGTCGATTCTCCTGCTCCTCAGATGCTGCCTGGCCTGCTGTGTTTTTCCAGCACCGCACTCTCGACTCTGAAATCCATCATCTGAAGTGCTCACTTTCTCCCACTGCTGCCTGAGGCCAGGCTAGAATCTATCTAATAGGGCACTTCTTGAGATCTTTACTTTTTACTTTTGGCAGCCAGCTTTTGGTTTTTAGGGGCTCCTCAATCATTTATAAGGTGTATACCCATTTCAATGCCGTGGGATGTCCCTTCGGGTACATCTACTACCGGCGCTTGGGATGAACACTGTTGTGCCAGTGGACAGTATCACGGTGTAGCAGCACCCCTTTCATCCCAGGGGAAGATGGTGGTACCCTCTCTCCCCACAGGCCCATATTATACCCGCCATCATGGTCTGATTATTGATAAAGGGACAAGCGATGTTTATGATTATACCATTTGCATAGGTTGCTGATCAAGAATCATTGTTTAAGTACAGCGTCATAGTACACTGGGAGATCCCCAAATGAAGTCTCCCCCGCTTGGCGCAATTACACGTTTCTCCCCTGCCTTCCATTAGGTTGTGGTCGGGAGCGTGTCAGTCTTGGGACTGCAGTTAGCCTTGAGTTCGGGTGGTGGCGCGAGATTTGCTCTAATTGCTCCCCCTATCAGGGTCAGGATAGTTGCCGCCCGCGGAAGCAGACAGCTAGCATTTCTCGCCAGGCTCTCTGTGATTGGTTCGGCAATCCACCGTTGGGCTGTGTGCAAGTATATCCAACAAGGGTGGCCAACGTCTAATCTCCAGGGTTGTATTACGGCCAAAGCACATGCTCTGTTCCCTTCACATCGAGCAATGGCCCTTTGCACCTCCCAACCTACTGGCGCTGCATTTACACCATTTATCTCCTGCAGGACCAATTCCACTACTGAGTTAGACTCGCTCTCAGGCCCCGGCCAACTCCCTTCGGGTTCGGGCGTGACATTAATGCCCTCCACCCTGCTTGGGGTTAGGTCCATGACCTGGTTTGGTTGGTTGCCATGCCCTGGTGCTACTATCTTCTGTAGGACTTTCTGCACTGCATCTTGGTGGGGGTGACTGTACCACTATATTCACCTGTCTATACATGTCAGAAAAGGGTCTATCTATTCGCAACACCACCAGACTCCCTCATCGCTCTTCTGAGTCTTGGATATTATGACCCGTGCCCTGGCACCTCCGACCTTGATCATAGAATATCTATTTCCCATGTCAGGTGTCCCTTTGGCCGTGGTGGCTACTACTAAGTGCCAGTAACCGGCGCTGCAAGGATCTCTGCATAAATATTTATTATCCCATTTATAGTCGCCCTGGTTTCTAAATGGCCATGGGTCGCATGTGAAGGTCCCCTTAGTTCCCTCAATTAAGATTACTGTCTGCGGCTGTATCCCAAATGCCCCTGCCCTTATAAAAAGCCCTACCAGGGCGCTCACTAACAGTATGAGCTGGGGTAGCCCCGTATTTGTATGAGGCTTCTAATCGCTACTTGTACTTAATTGGTTCTGGTGCTGTCCAATGTCTCCTCAGGCCCAGCTACACCTTTGCGATAGCTGGCCTGTATCCACGTGGCTCTTTCTGCGATCTTAACTGCTGTCTGTGTTGTGAGGAGCACTTAGATCGTGCAGCTTCCCTCCTGCTGGTTGGGGTAGTGCTGCTTTCACTTGATTCTGTATTTGAGATAAAGGTGCAGAGAGTTTTATACAGTAACACAACATCTCCTCCTCACAGTGGCCTGTTATCTGTCTTACCTTAGGTCTTGTGCCAATTCCTGTGTTGGGCGGTTTACCGAACAAAATCTCAAACGGGCTAAGATTAGCTCTTCCTGTCCTGACATTAGCACAATCGAAAGTGCCTTTGTCCATGTCACCCCTAGTTCCTCACAATTTTGTCAATTTATTTTTTAGGGTAGCATTTTCTCTTTCCACTGCCCCACCGCTCGCTGGGTGGTAGGCACAGTGTTGTCTCATGTTTATTCCCAAATAATCACTGATCTGCTGTAAGGCATTATTCACAAATGGTGTCCCATTGTCACTACTAAGCCTTTCAGGGATGTCCCATCTCAGAATTATCTCAGTTAGCAACGCTTTGGCTACTGCACTGGCATCCTGTTTAGACGTGGAGAACGCTTCCATCCATTTGGAAAACATATCAACTGTTACCAGACAATACCTTTTCCCTTCACTGGGCATTAGTTCAATGAAATCTATCCGTAAATGTTCAAAAGGTTTTTGGGGTTGGGGGTGTGCTGTCTGACTCATCTGTATTCCCCTCCCCACGTTATTAGTGGCACAGATAACACAACGCTCACAATAGTTCTGGGAGTAATGAGTAAATCCCTGAGTGTAGCAGTGTGCCGAAATACTGTCATACATCCCCCTCTTTTGAGACATGGTCCTTCCCATGTGTCAGTTTGGTATAGAATGGAAATAATGATCGTGGTAGACAGGGTTTACCACTGGGGCCACACCATACCCCTTCCCTCACACTGCAACCTGCTTTCATCCACTCACGCTTTCCTTCTGGCCTGGCCTGTGACTGTAACTCCCATATGTCTGCTGTTGGGGTACACATTTTTGTCATACACATGTCAGTCTGATCACTTGGCGGCTGCTGGGCTGCCGTTCTTGCTGCTGAGTCTGCCCTTGCAGTGCCTTGGGAAATAAAATCATTATTTTGTGTGTGGGTTTCACATGTACACAGTGATTGATTTAGGAAACAGGACCGCTTCCAGGAGGTCAGAAATCAGGCCATGGTGTGTGATGGGCTTTCTGGTGGAGATCAAGAATCCCCTGTGCTTCCACAGGGTTCACAATCATGTACGACCCCGAATGCATATCTGCTATTGGTGTAAATATTCACTGTCCTTCCCTTAGCCAATTTACAGGCCTCAGTCAAGGCAATCAGCTCCGTTGCTTGCGCTGACAGATGAGAAGGGAGTGATCCTGCTTTGACTATCTCATGGGTATATTCTACAGCATACCCAACACAATTCTGGCCGGTGTCCTTGCTCCTGAATGCTGACCAGCCTCAAAAAAACTCCACAACTGGATTCTGAAGTGGTGAATCCTGCAAATCTGGTCTGGGGCTGCAAATTTAATTAGTTACAGTGACACAATCATGTGGGTCTCCATCTCCTTCTGTGGGGAGAAGGCTAGCAGGGTTAAGGACATTACATCACTTTATTGTAATGTTAGGC
>NC_057747.1:1083431-1103052 GCF_004010195.1 Chiloscyllium plagiosum
AGAATCAGGAAGGGCTTATGCCCGAAACGTCGATTCTCCTGCTCCTTGGATGCTGCCTGACCTGCTGCGCTTTTCCAGCAACTCATTTTCAGCTCTGATCTCCAGCATCTGCAGCCCTCACTTTCTCTCATCAACTTATACACATCATTGTTACATTGAACATATTGTCCACACTTTGCAATCTCAGCGCTCAATGTAGAGGTGTGACATGTCTCAGTGCCCCTAAGGTTAGTAGAAGAGATTAGCATAAGTGAGTCTTCGTTGCCAAGCATAAAGGAAAGAGGCTTACCTGTACCTTGTGGGCTACCCACCTCCACCTCAGCCTTCCCCTGTCAATCACCCTGCTGTCCAGCCTCCAGGGCCAATTGAGGCTGTCTGTGTGGACACTGTCTCGCCCAGTGGTCCATTGCTCCGCAAACAAAGCACCCGCCAGATCTACCTCTGCCCGCGCCTCTTCCGCGACCACTTCCACGACCTCTTCCTCTTCCGCAACTTCCCCCTCTGCCTCTCTCTCTTCCTGTAGCACCTCCCTCCAACAGCTGGGTGACCATCTGCATCATAGTAAGCTGAGCCTTATGAGCTTGCTGTTCCATCTTTAGTTTCTGCTTATCCTTCTCCTGGATAAGTAATTTTTCAGTATGGATCGCATGTTGTTCTATCAAATTCAGCTTTCCTGTGGTCCCAGGTAATACAGGTGTCTTTTACCTTTTTTGCCATTTTGACCTTCATTCCATTGATGAAGTTATACCTCAGGTGTGCCTCATACGGTGTGATTTCTGCTGCCGTATGTCGTCGGGTGGTCTCAGTCCACTATGGGTGTTATGAACTTCAGTGAGGCGCGTAACGTACTGGGACACGGTCTCACCTTCTCGTTGTTTACACATTGCTATTTTGGTCATGTCCATTCACACTGGGAATGCCTCCCTACAGGCGGTTGCCAGCGCTGCAACGAAAGCATTAACGTCTCCGTTTTCTTCCGCTTGCGGGTTGGCTACTCTGGCATGGACGTATGCAGTTAGCCAGATATACTTGATTTTGGCGACATCGGCACCTAGTTTTTGTCCCAGGAGACATCTCATCTCATGAGACGTGGGACGGAACTCGGTACAGAACTTTGTTACCTCGTCGGCGAACTTATTACCTCCAACCTCACGTGGGTCAAGCAACTGCCCATAGGCCTTCATGGTCCATGGCCGGTGGAGCAACACTGGGCGCCCTTCTGGACCTGTAATTTCAACCATTGGGGCTTGCAGAACTACCTGATTAGACGATTGTTTGCCAATACTCTCACTGTCTGACTCATCATCCCTCAGGGGGAGATCACGAGCAGGCCCTGGATGCCTTTCCATCTTGGAGTGGCTGTCCTTCTTTTGGGCTTCTTGCTTCAATTGGTGACGGGTGTACAAACCCTGAGGTGGTGGCAGCTGCCTTGGAACCTTGGCCAGGCGGATCTCATGGGGAGCTGCAGGTCTCGGAGGGCAGTCATCAAGGTCAGGATCTGGAACAGACTTAAGACACTGTACAGCTTTGTTAGGTTGTTTTCCGCGCGCGTCTGCATGTACACTGGTGTTTGTACATGTATTTGATCGATCCTTTACTTGAGATTTCCTTTCCCTGATAACAGTCTCAGCCTTCCACATGTTATAAGCACTTCAATTAACATGTTCTATCTTTCCCTTCCATTTCTCCTTCTCTCTCTCCTCCATCCTCGACCTCAATATTTCCAATTGCCTTTTACTAAAGCTTCCTCCCTCCGGAAAACCACATTCCTTAATCCACAATTCTAACTGCTTCACAGGCTGTAATTATTTTGCATGTATTTTTGGTTGGCCATTCCAAGTCCTCTGTGGACCCTCTTTTTTGTTTGCTCTTGCCAGAGCCCATTTTCAGCGTTACTGGAAAAGTGTTCAGCTCTCTCTCGCGCGCGGTAACGTTATCTTTTTCCTTTGAATTACTTTTTACCTCTGGAGGTCCCCTCTCACAGTGGGTGCATCCACCTCAATGCTTTGGTTTTTGTAAACCAAGAAACCAGGTACCCGGTACGTCTTTGGCGAGTCCAACTCAGCCAGTGGTGGTTCCAAGTCTAAAGCCACCCTTAAACTCGCTGTCTCTTAAGCACTCTAGAGACAGCAATCCTTTCCCTCGAGATTTGCTCAAATACCACACGAGAATTTAGTGAACCCTTTTCCTGCATCATTTATTCTCTTAGAATGAGTCTCTACGTAGGATTACTTAAGCCACGAGTCTTACCCCAACCCTATTTGATTCGAACCCTGGTGCTAGGGCGATCCACAGATTCCCGGTCCTCTCACACAAAATGGCCAATTCAGCGTTCAAGATGAAGTGAAAGACCTTCAAGGCGCTGGCACCTGCATCTCCTAGGAATCTTCAGAATCTCACCCAGTTGCTCAAGGTTACTCAACTCAACTGCTGGCAAGAGCAAAGAAAAAGCTTTATTTTTAAAACCTCTGCATGCAAGGGGTCAATACACTTGGCAAAGGTGCCTTGTGTAAGGACAATGAGCATAATTAACATACTCTTCTTCTACCATTCTTATCATGCTGTCAAGGGCAAGGAATGGGAAGACTCGAGTTATTATTTTCTCATTCCCTTGCCGTGGACATAACTATCCTTATGTTTTCCCTTAGCTTTTTGCTGAATTCAACTGTTGCAAGGTCAGGTTGAATGTCTCCTTGAATACAGAACTCAGCAAAGTGTTTGCAAAGCTCAGCAAAGTATTACATTTAGCAAAGCACTCTCTTTCAGATTTCACAGTAAATGTTAAATTTGTTAATTTTCCATTACAATCCTGCCCTGGATTTGCCTTTCCAAAATACAGCACCTCACATTTATCTAAATTAAACACAATCTGCCACTCATCAGCCCTTTGGCCCATCTGATCAAGATCCTGTTGTGTTCAGGTAACCTTCCTCGCTGTCCACTTCACCTCCAACTTTGGTGTCATCTGCGACCTTACTAACCATATGTCCTACGTTCACATCCAAATCATTTGCATAAATGACGGAAAGAGATCCTGAGTCTGTAAGGCATTTGGTTTAACAGCCAGGATTGAGTTCTGGGTGATGTAGTCAATGTCTCCCCTTGGCCATGCTCTTGCCTTCCCTTAAAGAAACTGGCCCATGAAGGGCTGCAGATGCTGCTTCCAGAACACACTGAACCCTGCCCTATGAACAACTGAAGTATCCTCACCTGAGCTTGGTGGAGTGAAGAAGCAGCTAGGTCTCGTGAGTTTCTAAACTGCTTATTTCCCATAGAGAGATGGTCTAACATTGTCTCATACTCAGTTTCCGTGCTCAGTCAGATGTCTGGATTTGCTGAGATGACTTGACAAACTCCAGGCTTTGGAGACTGTTGTCCTCTTTAAAACTGTTTTGGAAAGTAAGAAATGTTTGTTCTTAAAAGGTATGAACATTTTCAACAGGAGGTGGACAAAGGGACAAAGTCATCCTGGCATCATGAGTAGCTCCTTGATGGTCATTTTTCAAAAAGGATGCAGAAAGTTGACTGACAGTGTAAAACCACAGAATGCAAGAGCAGGGGTAGGCCATTTGATCCTGCAAGTCTGCCCTGCCATTCAATTGGATCATAGCCTGTCATCCTACTCAGGACCTTCTTCGTACTTTCTCCTTGTATCTTTTGATCCATTTAATCCTTAGAACTATATCTACATCTTTCTTGAAAGTCTTAAATGCAACAGTTTCCTGTGGCAGAGAATACCACAGGCTCATCATTCTCTACGAGAAGAAATCTCTTCTCATTTCTGTCCTTTATGGCCGAGACTGTGACTCCTAATCCCTGGTCATCAAGAATATCTTTCCTGCATCTGCTTTACTAATTTTGTTTGGATTTTGTAGGTTTCAATAAGATTCTCACTCATTGCTCTAAACTCTAGTGAATATAGCCTGTACGTTTGTTCAACTATTCCAGGAATCAGAGTGCGGCGCTGGAAAAGCACAGCAGGTCAGGCAGCATCTGAGGAGCAGGAGATTTCAGGCATAAGCTCTTTACCAGGAATGCCTTTCTGATGATATTCCTGATGAAGGGTTTATGCCCGAAACGTTGACTCTCCTGCTCCTCAGATGCGACCTGACCTGCTGTGCTTTTCCAGTGCTGCACTTTTTGACTCTGACCTCCAGCATTTGCAGGCCTCACCTTCTCCTATTCTGGGAATCAGTCTGGTAAACCTTCTCTGCACTGCATCCAGAAAGTCCATCCTCAGATAAGGACACCAAAAATATACGCTGTACTCCAGGTGTGGTCTCACCATAGTTGGAGCAAGCCATCCCTGCTCCTGTACTCAAATCCTCTCGCTGTGAATGCTCACATATTATTTCCTGTTTTCTCTGTCTGCTGTACCTGCAGTTTACTTTCAGTGATTGGCACATGAGGACACCTAGGTCTTGTTGCATCACTCTGTTCTCCAATTTATTGCCATTCAGATAATCCACCTGCCTGTTTTTGCTGCCGAAGTGGATAGCCTCACATTTATCCACATTTTACTGCACCTGCCATATATTTGCTTACTGCACAATGAAGCTTCTCTGCAACTTCCTCACTGCATACTCTCCCCCTGAGCTTTTTGGTGTCTGATTTAGATAGTTTCCTTATCTAAATCAGTAACGTAGATTGTGAATAGCTAGGGTCTAAGCACTGATTCTAGTGGTACCCCACTGATCATGCCATTCAGAAAAAGACCCATTCATTCCTAATCGTTGTTTCCTGTCTACTAACCAGTTTCATATCCATGTCAGTAGAAAGTCCCCAATCTCAACACTTTAATTTTTCATACTAATCTCTTATATGCAACCTTTACTGAAAATCTTCTGAAAATCCAAATAAAGCACATCCGCTGGCTCCCCTTTATTTACTCTACCTCCTCAAAAAATTCAATGCAAAGCACAATTTCCCCTTCATGAATCCGTGCTGACTCTGTCCAATCCTGTCACTATCTTTCAAGTGCTCTGCTTCTAAATTGAGTCATAGAGTCATAGAGATGTACAGCATGAATATCTCAACCCAATCTAGTCCCACCTCCCAGCACTTGGCATATATCCCTCCAAACCCTTCTTATTCATATACCCATTCAGATGCCGTTTAAATGTTGCAATTGTACCAGCCTCCACCACTTCCTCTGGTAGCTCATTCCACACACGCACCACCTTCTGTGTGAAACAATTGCCCCTTAGATCTCTTTTATATCTTTCCCCTCTCACCCTAAACCTATACCCTCTAGTTCTGGACTCCCCCATCCCAAGGAAAAGACCTTGTCTATTTACCTATCCATACCCCTCATGATTTTGTAAACCTCTATAAGGTCACCCCTCAGCGTCCAACACTCCAGGAAAAACAGCCCTAGCCTATTCAGCCTCTCCACATAGCTCAAATCCTCCAACCCTGGCAACGTCCTCGTATATTTTTTCTGAACCCTTTCAAGTTTTACAACATCATTTCGATAGGAAGGAGACCAGAATTGCACACAATATTCCAAAAGTTGCCTAACCAATGTCCTGTCCAGTGCAACATGACCTCCCAACTCCTGTACTCAATAAGGTAAAAACAAGGACTGCAGATGCTGGAAACCAGAGTCTAGATTAGAGTGGTGCTAGAAAAGCACAGCAGGTCAAGCAGCTACCTTCCCCCACCCTCCTCTCTAACCTATCACCTCCATCCCCACCCCCATTCATCTATTGTACTCTATGCTACTTTCTCCACGCCCCTACCCCCCTCTCATTTATCTCTCCACTCTTCAGACTGCATGCCTGTATTCCTGGTGAAGGGCTTTTGCCCGAAACGTCAATTTTCCTGCTCCTTGGATGCTGCCTGACCTGCTGTACTTTTCCAGCACCACACTAATTTAGGCTCCTGTACTCAATACTCTGGCCAATAAAGGAAAGCATACCAAACGCTTTCTTTACTATCCTATCTACCTGTGACTGTACTTTCAAGGAGCTATGAACCTGCACTCTAAGATCTCTTTGTTCATCAACTTTCCGTCGGACCTTACCATTAAGTGTACAGGTCATGCTCTGATTTGCTTTCCCGAAATGCAGTACCTCAAATTTATCTAAATTAAACTCCATCTGCCACTCCTCAGCCCATTGACTCATCTGATCAAGATCCCGTTGTAGTCTGATGTAACCTTCTTCGCTGTCCACCACACCTCCAATTTTGGTGTCATCTGCAAACTTATTAACTATACCTCTTTAGCTCACTTTCATATCATTTATGTAAATGATGAAAAGTAGTGAACCCAGCACCAATCCTTGTGGCACTCCACTGGTCACAGGCCTCCAGTCTGAAAAATGACCCTTATCCACCACCTTGTCTACTACCTTCGAGCCAGTTCTGTATCCAAATGGCTAATTCTCCCTGTATTCCATGAGATCTAACCTTGCTAATCAGTCTCTCATGGGAAACCTTGTCGAATGCCTTACTGAAGTCCATATAGATCACATCTACTGCTCTGCCCACATCAATCCTCTTTGTTACTTCTTCAAAAAACTCAATCAAGTTTGTGAGACACGATTTCCCACACACAAAGCCATGTTGACTATCCTAATCAGTCCTTGCCTTTCCAAATGCATGTAAATCCTGTCACTCAGGATTCCCTCCAACAACTTTCCCACCACTGACGTCAAGTTCACTGGTCTATAGATACCTCACTTGTCCTTACCACCCTTCTTAAACAGTGTCACCACATTAGCCAACCTCCAGTCTTCCAGCACCTGTGACTATCGATCATACAATATCTCAGCAAGGGCCCAGCAATTACTTCGCTAGTTTCCCACAGAGTTCCCACCTAGAACAAAAAACAAAGAAAATGTACAGCCCTGGAACAGGCCCTTTGGCCTTCCAAGCCTGAGCCGATCCAAATCTACTGTCTAAACTTGTCGCCCAATTTCCTCTGCTCACCTACTCATGCATCTGTCCAGATGCATCTTAAATGAATCTACCGTGCTTGCCTCTACCACCTCTGCTGGCAACGTGTTCCAAATGCCCAGCACCCTCTGTGTGAAGTACTTGCCGCGTGTATTCCCCCTTAAACTTTCCACCTCTCACCTTGAAAGCGTGACCTCTCATTATTGAATCCCTCACCCTGGGAATGGCTGATCTCTATTCACCCTGTCTCCAGCCTTCATGAATTTGGAGACCTCAATCAGGTCCCCCCTCAATCTCCTTTTTTATAATGAAAACAAACCTAACCTACTCAATCTCTCTTCATAGCTAGCACCTTCCATACCAGGCAACATCCTATTATGTCACACTGAAATGAAGAACTTTGCAATTCATCCATGTGCTCTTTAAACCATTGCCATTGCCTATTCTGCTAACATCCCTTTAAATGGTTTGGGATTGTTTAATTGTTGCCCAATATTTCACAGCCAACTTGTGCCGTGACCCAATGTAATTTCCTTTACCAAGCCTCAGAAACAACTGCAGGCATATCATTTTTATACATAAATGATCTGGAAAAGGGCATTGGTGCTCTGATCAGTAAGTTTGCAGGCGACACGAAGATTGGTGGAGTAGCAGGAAGCATAGGGGACTGTCAAAGAATACAAGAGAATATAGATAAACTGGAGAGTTGGGCGGAAAAGTGGCAGATGGAGTTCAATCCAGACAAATGTGAGGCGATGCAGTTAGGCAAATCTAATTCTTGAGTGAATTATACAATGAACGGAAGAGCCTTGAGAAAACTTGATGAGAAGGGAGATCTGGGAGCTCAGGTCCATTGCACCCTGTAGCTTGCTGCACTGATGGATAGAGTGGGCAAGAAGGCATGTGGGATGCCTGCCTTCATCGGACGGGGTATTGAATATAAGAGCTGGCAGGTCATGCCACAATTATGCACAACGTAGCTTCAGCCACACTTAGAATACTGTTTACAGTTCTGGTCACGACATTACCAAAAGCAGGAGCTGGGAAATGTGGATTGGGGGCAGCTATTTGAAGGGAAGTCCACATTTGATATGTGAGAGGCTTTCAGAGATAGGTTAAAGATAGTGCAGGATAGGCACGTTCCTTTGAAAACAAGGGATAGGAAAGGCAAGATTCATGAACCGTGGATGACAGGAGAAATCATGTGACTAGCCAAGAGGAGAATGGAAGCCTACATAAGGTCCAGGCAACTAAGAACAGAATGGGCTTTAGAGGAATATCAGGAGATAGAGTGGTCAAGAAGGCATATGGTATGCTTGCCTTCATTAGATGGGGTATTGAGTATAAGAGTGGGCTGGTAATTTTAAAATTGTACAAGACTTTGGATCAACCGCATTTAGAATACTGTGTACAGTTCTGGTCACCACATTACCAAAAGGATGTGAACGTTTTGGAGAGGGTGCAGAGAAGGTTTACGAGGATGTTGCCTGGTATGGAAGGTGCTAGCTATGAAGAGAGGTCGAGGAGGTTAGGATTGTTTTCATTAGAAAAAGGAAGATTGAGGGGGAACCTGATTGAGGTCTACAAAATCATGAAGGGTATAGATAGGGTACATAGAGATAAGCTTCTTCCCAGGGGGAGAGATTCAATAACAAAAGGTCACGCGTTCAAGGTGAGAGGTGAAAAGTTTAAGGGGGATACACGCGGAAAGTACTTTACACAGAAGGTGGTAGGTGCCTGGAACACGTTGCCAGCAGAGGTGGTAGAGGCAGGCATAGCAGATTCATTTGAGTAGGTGGGGAGCAGACGGATACAGATGCTTAGGAATTGGGCAATAGATTTAGACAATGGATTTGGATCGGCACAGGCTTGGAGGGCCGTAGGACCTGTTCCAGGGCTGTAAATTTTCTTTTCTGTTACATCACTGTTTACCATAATGAAGAATTCTATTCTATTGTGGACATGCTTCCCAAAGGCTTACATGCAACTAGGTTGTCAGTTTTTCCTTTGTAACACAATACCCAGTCAAGGATGGTATTTCTCAACAAAAACGAAAGCACTGCGGACAAAAACAGAAATTGCTGGAGAAATCCAGCAGGTCTGGCGATATTAGATTAGATTAGATTACAGTGTGGAAACAGGCCCTTCGGCCCAACAAGTCCACACCGACTCGCCGAAGCGCAACCCACCCATATACCTACATTTACCCCTTACCTAACACTACGGGCAATTTAGCGTGGCCAATTCACCTGACCTGCACATGTTTGGACTGTGGGAGGAAACCAGAGCACCCGGAGGAAACCCACGCAGACACAGGGAGAATGTGCAAACTCCACACAGTCAGTCGCCTGATGCGGGAATTGAACCCAGGTCTCTGGCGCTGTGAGGCCAGAGATGCGGGTGGAGAGATAACAGCATTAACACTCCGGGTGGAGTGACATTTCTTTAGAACTGTTTTTTCCTAGTTAGTTCTTCAACGATTTGGTCCATAATACTATCCTACCTACACTCCAAGAATTCCTACTTTAAGTTATTGTAGCTAATTTGATTTGCCCAATCTACAAGCAGATTGAAGTTCCCATAATTGCAGCCATACATTTATTATTTATATTATTTTTTAATACCTTCCCAATCTGATTCCTACAGTTTGGGGTCCACATGCAACACCAGCCACTTGGTGTTTCTTAGCTCAGTGCATCCAAATTGTACTTCACTGATGTTAATATCTTTCCTCACAACTGCATTAATTTCCTTTTTAATCAGTGGTGCCGCACTTCTCCAACTGCATTAATATATTCTCGGGGACATCAGACACAGTTAGTTGCCGCCAATAGAAACGGGATTAGAGACAAAAACACTGCAGATGCAGGAATCCAAGGGAGACAAGCAGCAGGCTGGAAGAACACAGCAAGCCAGGCAGCACCAGGAGGGAGAGGAACACAGCAAGCCAGACAGCACCAGGAGGGAGAGGAACACAACAAGCCAAGCAGCTCCAGGAGGGAGAGGAACACAGCAATCGACCTTTGCAACTTTCACAAGACTGATCCATTCCATGCCAACAACCTGTTCCCTGTCTCGTACCAGTGAATGATCCTCAGTTATCACAGTCGGACATGTGTTTTGTCTTGTTAGCTAATGTATCATATCTAAACTGCTGCTTAAGAAGCTCAATAAGCTATCTGGAAATCCCTAACAAATGGTTGACTGCTGATATGAGGTTACTATGATCATGAACCACCAAAATCAATGTGTCCTGAGTGTGATATTACAGAATGGAAGGGATAATCTTCTGAAGAGAGAGTGTAGGAAATTAGGCAGAAGGATAAGAAGTACATCCTTGAGGATAACAATATCTGGATTACTTCTAGTACCATGTACCAGTGAGAGGAGGAATGGTTGGAAGTTTGCTCACTGAGCAGGTAGATTTGTTCTCAGATGTTTTGTCACCATGCTGGGTTAAGATAATCAGTGAGCCTCTGATGAAGCGCTGGTGTTCTGTTCCACTTGCTATTTATGTGTCTTGGTCTGTTGTGGTGCGTGATATCACTTCTGAAGAAACAGACCAAGTCACATAAATAGCAAATGGGACAGAACACCAGCGCTTCATCAGAGGCTCACTGATGATTAGATTACAGTGTGGAAACAGGCCCTTCGGCCCAACAAGTCCACACCGCCCCGCCGAAGCCTTACGTTTACCCCTTACCTAACACTACGGGCAATTTAGCATGGCCAATTCACCTGACCCTGCACATCTTTGGTCTGTGGGAGGAAACCGGAGCACCCGGAGGAAACCCACGCAGACACGGGGAGGGTCTCTGGCGCTGTGAGCAGCAGTGCTAACCACTGTGCCACCGTGCCGCCCACCGTGCCGTGATGATGTTAACCCAGCATGGTGACGAAACATCTGAGAACAAATCAGTGAGCAAACTTACAACCTGCTTCACAAACTGAGCTACAAATCTTCTCTAAAATCACAAGTAATAGGAGGATAGAGCAGATGAATGCGTGGCTGAGGAGTTGATGAAGGGGGCAAGGATTTGCATTTTTGGATCATTGGAATCTCTTGAGGTAGAATTGACTGACATAAGGAGGATGGGTTGCACCTGAATTGGAAAGGGACCAATATGTTGGTGGGAAGAATTGCTAGTGCTATGCATAACGTAGAACATAGAACTTTACAGCACAGTACAGGCCCTTTGGCCCTTGATATTGCATTGACTTGTGAAATTAATTTGAGGCCCATCTAACTTATACCGTTCTATTATTATCCACATATGTGTTCAATGCCCTTAACGTCGGCGAGTCTAATGCTGTTGCAGGCAGGCTGTTCCACACTCCCACTACTCTCTGAGTAAAGAAACTACCCCGATATCTGCCCTAAATCTATCTACCCTCAATTTAAAGCTTTATCACCTCCTGTTAGCCTTCACCATCCGAAGAAAAAGGCTCTCACTGTCCACCCTATCTAACTCTCTGATTATCTTATACCTCTCAATTAAGTCGCCTCTCAACCTTCTTCTCTCCAACAAAAACAGCTTCAGTTCTCTCAGCCTTTCCTCATAAGACCTTCCTTCCATACCAGGCAACATCCTAATAAATCTCCTTTCAACCCTTTCTAAAGCTTCCACATCCTTCCTATAATGCGGTGACTAGAACTATACACAGTACTCCAGTGTCTTGTACAGCTGAAGCATGACCTCGTGGCTCCAAAACTCAATCCCCCTCCCAATAAAAGCCAACACACTATATGCCTTCGTAATAACCCTATCAACTTGGGTGGCAACTTCCAGGACCAGATGTCTCTGTTCATCTACACTACCAAAACTTTTACCATTAGCCCTGTACTCTGCATTCCTGTTACTTCTTCAGAAGTGAACTATCTCACAATTTTCCGGGAGGCTTTAAACAAATAAAGGCCAGGGGACCCAAAGAGCTAATGAGAAAAGAGATAAATCTGCAACTAGTACAGTTAAGGAGAGGAGAAAGTCAAGTAGCCAAGGCAGCCAAAAGCAAGGCGGAGAACAAGGTAAGACTGATCAACTATTTCAATGCCAGAGGCCTGACTGATAAGGCAGGTGAACTCAGGGAATGGTTGGGAATATGGGACTGGCAGCTTAATGCTTCAGGGTATAGGTGCTATGGGAAGGATAGAAAGGGGGGAAGAGAAGAGGGGGAGTGATGTTTTTGGTTGGAGTAACGTTACAGATGTACATTCCTGGGTATATGCTCAGGGATGTTATTTGGTTAGAGCTGAGAAATAAGAAAGGGATGATCACCTTATAGGGATTGTACTGTAGGCCCCCCCAATAGTCAGTGGGAAATTTGAAAAGCAAATACGTAAGGAGATCCCAGCTATTGGTAAAAATAATAGGATTGTAACTTAGGGGATTTTAACTTTTGAAACATAGACTGGGACTGCCATCATGTTAAGGGCTTGGATGAAGAGCAATTTGTTAAGTGTGTACAAGAAAAAATTTTTTATTCAGTATGTGTATGTATCTATTAGAGGAGCAGCAAATCTTGACCTTCTCTTGGGAAATAAGCCAGGGCGAGTGACTGATGTGTCAGTGGGGGAATTGGAGTAAGGTCAATTTTGACAATATTAGTCAGAAATGTTCAAACATTGATCAGTCGATGCTATTCATAGGTAAAGAAATTGTTAAAAAGTGGGCTCTTCAAAAATGCGATAATGAGAATCCATTGGCAGTGTGTTCCTCTTAGGGTGAAGGTCAGGTTTAGTAAGTGTTGGGAATGCTGGATGACTACAGAAATTGAGGCTCTGGTCAAGAAAAACATGGAGGCATATATCCGGTATCGACAGCTGGGATTGATTGAAGGCCTAGAGGAGTATAAGGGCAGTAGGAGTATATCCAAGGGAGAAACCAGGTCAGCAAAAAGGGGACATGAGCAGCTTTGGCAAATAGGGTTAAGGAGAATCCAAACAGATTCTACAAATACATTAAGGACAAAACAGTAACTAGGGAAAGAATAGAGCCCCTTAAAGATCGACAAGGTGTGTATGTGTGGAGTCATAGGAGATGGATGAGATACTAAAAGAGGATTTTGCATCAATTATTACTGTGGAGAGGGATATAGAAGCTACAGACTTGGACAAATAAATAGTGATATCTTGAAAAGTGTCCATAATACAGAGAAGGAAGTGCTGGGCACCTTAAAATGCATAAAGGTGGATAAATCCCGAGGACCTGATCAGGTGTATCCCAGACCTTTGTGGAAGCTGAAGAAGTGCTTGTTGGGTCCTTTGCTGAAATATTTATATTATCGATTAGTCATATGTGGGAGCCAGGGGACTGGAGGGTGGCTAATATGGTTTCATTTTTTAAGAATCGTGGTAAGGAAAACTAGGGAGCTATAGATCAGTGAGCTTTGCATCAGTGGTGGGTAAGTTGTTGGAGGGTATTCTGAGGGTCAGAATTATATGTATTTGGAAACACAAAGACTGATTAAGGATAGTCAACATGGCTGTGTGTGTGGGAAATCACATCTCACTAACTTGATTGAATTTTTTGAAGAAGTGTCAAAGATGATTGATGTAGGCAGAACAATGGAGGCTGTCTATATATCACTTCAGCAAGGACTTTGGCAAGGTTCCACATGGTAGGCTGGATAGATCTCACGGAATCCAGGGAGCGCTAGCCATTTGGATACAAAATTTGCTTGAAGGTTGGATTCAGAGGGTGATGAAGAAGGTTTGTTTTTCAAACTGGAGTCCTGTAACCAGCGGTGTGTCACAAGGATCGGTGCTGGGTCCACTGCTTTTTGTCATTTATATAAATGATTTGGATGTGAATATAAGAAGAATGATTAGTAAGTTTGCAGATGAACCACAATGGATGGTGTACTGGTCAGTGAAGAAGTTAGAATACAATGGAACCTTGGTCAGATAGGTTGATGGACTGAGGAGTGGCAGATGGAGTTTAATTTAGGTAAATGTGAGGTGCTGCCTTTTGGTCAGGTAAATCAGAGCAGGATTTACATGCACAGCAGTGTCCTGAGGAGTGTTGCTAAACAAAGAGATGGGGCACAGGTTTATAGTCCCTTCAAAGTGGAGTCACAGGTAGAATGGTTAGTGAAGAAGGGGTTTGGTACACTTGTCTTTATTGGTCAGTGCATTGAGAATAGGAGTTGGGAGGTCATGGTGTAGCTACAGGACATTGGTTAGGCCACTTTTGGAATACTGCAATCACATCTGGTCTCCCTGTTAAAGGAAAGATGTTGTTAAACTTGGAAATCTTTTCTGAACGTGTTCAAGAATGTTTCAAGAGTTAGGAGAATGTGAGATATAGGGAGAGGCTGAATAGGCTGAGGAAGTCTCGGAGAAGGGTTATACCTGAAATGTTGACTTCTCCACCTCCTGGTGCTGCCTGGCTTGCTGTGTTCTTCCAGCCTCCTGTTTGGCTATTTTCCGTGAAGCATTGGAGGCTGAGAGGTTGTAGAGGTTATAAACCTTACAGAGGTTTACAAAATCATGAGGAGTATGGATAAGTTGAATAGCCAAGGTCTTTTTTCCAGGGCAGGGAAGTCCAAAACTAGAGGGCAGAGGTATAAGATGCAAGGGGAAGGATTTAAAAAGGGCATGAAAGGCAACTTTTTCGTACAGAGGATAGCGAGTGTATGGAATGAACTATCAGAGGAGATAGTGCAGGCTGGTGCTTTTAAACATTTAAAAGACATCTGGATGGGTACGTGAATAGGAAGAGCTTAGAGGGATATGAGCCAAATGCTGGTAAATAGGAATAGATAAATGGTCAGCATGGATTAGTTGGTCTGAAGAATGTGTTTCCGTGCTGTACAGCTGTATGGTGTGTAAGTGAAGGTTTAGTTGGCTTTGAATTGGAGAAGCTGAGGAGCAGCATCAGGCTGACTGTGTGTTGCCTAATAAATGTTGGCCAGCCAACAATGCCCACATCCCATGGATTAACAAAAAAAATCTTCCAAAATCCCCTGGATACTGGAAACCTTCCAAATCCCCCTGGATTTAGGAATGCTGCAAATGTAACAGCTTTAACTAAGAAGGAGAGAGACAGAAACTACTCATCCAATAGTTTAACAGCTGTCAAAGGGAAAGGACTAGAATCCACTATTAAGGCAGGAATTTAGAGAAATTAACTTTAAAAAAAGACTACTTGTTTTACTTCCAAGTATAAAAATGGCAAATATTCCAAGAAATTTGGATCAATGATGTGCTAATGCACATGGTGGTATTACCCAGGTCATAGAGATATACAGCACGGAAACAGACCCTTCGGTCCAACTCGTCCATGCCGACCAGATATCCTAATCTAATCTAGTCCCATTTGGTCCATATCGCTCCAAACCTTTCCTATTCATATACCCATCCAGATGCCTTTTAAATGTTACAATCGTACTAGCCTCACCACTTCCTCTGGGAGCTCATTCCATACATGCACCACTCTCTGTGTGAAATAGTTGCCCCTTAGGTTCCACTCAAACCCTAAACCTAAGCTCTCTAGTTTCTGGACTCCCCAGTCCAGGGGAAAGACCTTGTCTATTTATCCTATCCATGCCCCTCATGATTTTATAAACCTCTATAAGGTAACCACCCAGCCTCCGACAGTCCAGGGAAAACAGCCCCTGCCTATTCAGCTTCTCCCTATAGGTTAAATCCTCCAACCCTGGCAACATCCTGGAAAATCTTTTCTGAACCCTTTCAAGTTTTACAACATCCTTCCTATTGGAGGTAGACCAAAATTGCACACAGTATTCCAAAGGTGGCCAAACCAACATCTTGTACAGCTGCAATGTGACCACCCACCTCCTGTACTCAATGATTTGACCAATAAAAGTAAGCATAACAAACACCTTCTTCACTATCCTATCTACCTGCAACTCTACTGTCAAGGAGCTATGAACCTGCACCCCAAGGTCTCTTTGTTCAGTAACACTCCCCAGGACCTTACTATTAAGTCTCGCCCTGATTTGCTTTTCCAAAATGCAGCACCTCACATTTATCTAAATTAGACTCCATCTGCCACTCCTCAGCCCATTGGACCATCTGACCAAGATCCCGTTGTAATCTGAGGCAATATTCTTCACTGTAGTGACACCTGCAATTTTGGTGTCATCTGCTCACTTACTAACTATATGTTCACATCCAAATTATTTATATGAATGACAAAGAGCAGTGGACCCAGCACCGATCCTTGTGGCGCTCCACTGGTCACAGGCCTACAGTCTGAAAAGCAACCTTCCACCACCACCCTCTGTCTTCTACCTTTGAGCCAGTTCTGTATCCAAATAGCTAGTTGTCCCTGTATTCCATGAGATCTAACCTTGCTAACCAGTCTCCCATGGGGAACCTTGTCAAGTGCCTTACTGAAGTCTATATAGATTATGTCCACCACTCTGCCCTCATCAATCCTCTTTGTTACATCTTCAAAAACTCAATCAAGTTCATGACACATGTTTTCCCACGAACAAAGCCATGCTGACTGTCCCTAATTAGTACTTGCCTTTCCAAATACATGTAAATCCTGTCCCTCAGGATCCCTGCCTTGTCCTTACCACCTTTCTTAAAAGGTGGCACTACGTTAGCCAACCTCCAGTCTTCTGGCACCTCACCTGTGACTATCAATGATACAAATATGTCAGCAAGAGGCCCAGCAATAATTTCACCACGTTAGCCAACCTCCAGTCTTCTGGCACCTCACCTGTGACTATCACTGATACAAATATGTCAGCAAGAGGCCCAGCAATAATTTCCCATAGAGTTCTAGGGTAGATCTGATCAGGTCCAGGGGATTTCTCCACTTTAATGCATTTCAAGACATCCAGCACATCCTACTCTGTAATATGGACATTTTTCAAGATGTCGCCATCTATTTCCCCACATTCTATATCTTCCATGTCCTTTTTCACAGTAAACACTGATGCAAAATACTTGTTTAGTATCTCCTATCTATTGCACTTGTCCTTCTAGACAGAAGTGGGCCATTGGTGTGGAAGGTAGTGCCTAAGGATCTTTGGAGGATTTCATCAGTGCATCTTGCAGATAGTGCACACTGCTGCTACTGAGCATCAGTGGTGGAAGGAGTGGATGCTTGTGGATGTGGTACCAATCTCAGTGGGCTGCTTTGTCCTGGATGGTGTCAAACGTCTTTATTGTTATTGAAGTTGCAACCATCCAGTATTCCATCACACTCCTGTCTGGCACAGGCTTTGGTTTCTTAGCAATAATCTATTCACAAACACCCAGATCATAAAACATAGCAGCAGAAGTAGGCCATTCAGCCCATCGAATCTGCTCTGCCATTCAATTAGATCATGGTTGATGATCTGGCCTTGTAAATACTTAGTGACTCAGCCTCTACAGATCGCTGCGATAAAGAATTCTACAAATTCCACAAACCGTTAGAGAAGAATATTCTTCTCATCTTTGTCTTAAATGGACAATTTCTCATTCTGTGGTTCAGCTGTCTGATCCTAGATTACCCCACAAGTGGAAACAAGATCTCCACATTTACCTTGTTGTTGTAACACAGAGATAGACAGAGAAACCAAATCAGACTTTCGACCTCTGTATTTGCAGCGCAGTCAAATTAAACCATCAAAGACCACCAATAGTTACTCCAACAGTTCCTGATCAGACTTTTGAATAAACCAGACTGTGTGAATAGTTCATTCCGGATACCAGTTTTGTATCTTAAACAAAAAAACAACTATTTATTAAATACGCAAGAACTTTAGCAGAGAGAAAATTAAACAACATGGTAATCTCATTATGTCCATACTTTAAAAACCAAAGCATTTGTCTCCAGCCCCCATTCAGACAAAAGATAGAGAAATAAAAACAGTTAAGGGATGAACAAGATAAAATAACAACATTGACCAGATTATTTAAATGATGTATTGTTTCACAGGGATAGGTGTGGGCTCCTTTTGTTGCTTTTCTGGAACTACTTATCAGGATCACCTTCTCAGTTTGTGCAAGTAAAGGTTGTTATGCCTCTAACTCAGCTTTCTATTCTTTGGGCTTCTAAAAGCTGGTGGGGGAAGATAAGGAGCTTTCAAATCTTCATGTTTTGCTGTCAGCAGCCAAGTTCATCTCCTCCAGGAACCATAGTTCAACCACAACTCTGACTCTTGTTCCACCTGATAGACTAATGACTTTTCCTGAAGTCTCAATTGCCATTCAATATGTTCCATCTGCTTAAACAGTGTTCCAGACTTGCCGGAACCAATTCCTGGGTATTGACCTTATTAATAACTGCCTGTAGAAACCCTTCTAATCAATAATCAACCCGCAATTAACCTCGAGGGCAGGCCTCATAAAACAAACAAAAGTTTATTTGTTCTGCTTTTTCCTTTTGCTACAAGTTTTCCAAAGTCCACAAGTTATTAGAGTCATAGAGATGTACAGCATTGAAACAGACTCTTCGATCCAACCTGTCCATGCCGACCAGATATCCCAACCCAATCTAGTCCCACCTGTCAGCACCCGGCCCATATCCCTCCAAACCTTTCCTAATCATATACCCATCCAAATGCCTCTTAAATGTTGCAATTGTACCAGCCTCCATCACACCCTCTGGTAGCTCATTCCATACATGTACCACCCTCTGCGTGAAAAAGATCTCTTTTATGTCTTTCCCCTCTCACCCTAAACAGTGGCCTAACCAATGTCCTGTACAGCTGCAACATGACCGCCCAACTCCTGTACTCAATACTCTGACCAATAAAGGAAAGCATGCCAAATGCCTTCTTCATTATCCTATCTACCTGCGACTCCACTTTCAAGGAGCTATGAACCTGCACTCCAACGTCTCTTAGTTCTCAGTTCGTAACTCCCAGTTCACAGCTGGGAATCAAAATTGATTAAAAAAAATGAAGAATCAGTGAGGGGTCTAACTTTGTCAAGCCCCCCAAGACTCTTATATGTTTCAATAAGATTGTCTCTCATTCTTCTATATTCCAATGAGTACAGACCTAACCAGACCTCACTCTCTCCTCATAAATAAATCTCTCCATATCTAGGATCAATCTAGAGAACCTTTCCTTGACTAGTTTCAATGCCAGTATTTCTTTCCTTAGCTAAGGGGACCAAAATTGTTCATAGTTTACTAGGCATGGTCTAACTAATGCCTTGAAAAGTTTCAGGAAAATGTCCCTATTTTTATAATCCTTTCATTATTTTTATTCATCGGGTATGAGCATCACTTGCTTGACCAGAATTTATTGCCCATTCCTAAATGCCCACAGAGTAGTTCAGAGTGAATTGTCATGGGTTTGGATTTATAGGTAGACCAGATTAGGCTAAAACAGTAGATTTCCTTTCCTGCCGGAAATTAGTGTAGCAGATGGATTTTTAATAATAATCTGCTGTGTTTACATGTTCATTATTAGGCTGGCTGTCTATTGCAGATTGTTATTACAACATCTGCCAAAGTGGGATTCAAACCCATACCTCCAGAACACTGGCCTGATATTCTGGATTACTAGGAGAAAGTGAGGACTGCAGATGCTGGAGATCAGAGCTGAAAATGTGTTGCTGGAAAAGCGCAGCAGGTCAGGCAGCATCCAAGGAGCAGGAGAATCGGTGTTTCGGGCATAAGCCCTTCTTCAGGAATGAGGAAAGTGTGTCCAGCAGACTAAGATAAAAGGTAGGGAGGAGGGACTTGGGGGAGGGGCATTGGAAATGCGATAGGTGGAAGGACGTCAGGTGAGGGTGATAGGTCAGACT
>NC_057747.1:1104375-1108944 GCF_004010195.1 Chiloscyllium plagiosum
GTCGGCCGGGGCAGTCAGGTTTGTGGATTTTGGGCAGGAGGTAGAAACGGACCGGTGCGGGGTTGTGGGACTATGAAGTTGGAGGCGGTGGATGGGAGATCCCCTGAGGTGATGAGGTTATGGATGATCTGGGAGATGATGGTTTGGTGGTGGGAGGTGGGGTCATGGTCAAGGGGGCAGTAGGAGGAGGTGTCTTCGAGCTAGTGTTTAGCCTCAGCGGTGTAAAGGTTGGTGCGCCAAACTACTACCGCGCCTCCCTTGCCTGCCAGTTTGATAGTGAGATTGGGGTTGGAACGGAGGGAGTGGAGGGCTGCACGTTCCGAGGGTGAGAGGTTGGAGTGGGTGAGAGGGGTGGAGAGGTTGAGGCGGTTAATATCGCGGCGGCAGTTGGCTATGAAGAGATCGAGGGCAGGTAAGATTCTGGATTACTAGCCAAAGATCTCCCCTCAATGTAATGATCAGTACAGGGATCAAACCTGCAACCTTATTGTTATTAACACCAAGCTCAAACCAACTGAGCTAACTGGCCAAGACAGTCTTTCCCTTTAAAATAAATGCCAAATTCTATTTGCCTTCCCTATTACCTACTTCTTGTGATTTATGTGCAAGGATTCCAAAATTCATTTTTGCTGCAGCATTCTGCAGTCTTTCTCCATTTAAGTAACAACAGGCTCCTCCTTCTTTCTACCAAGTGCATAACCTCACATTTTTCTGTATTATTATCCATACATCGATTATTTTTCCTACTCAATTAACCTGTTTATATCCTTCTGCATATTTTTGTGTCATTCTCATCCCTTGCCTTCCAGCCTGTTTTTGTATTAACTTGGCGAAGGTATATTCATTTCCCTCACCCAAATCATTAATATAAATAGTAAATAGTGCTGATTCCACTAGTTATAGATTGCCATTCTGCAATTACATATATTATAACCAACACATTGGGCACTTTTTGAGTCATGTTAGATGTAATATCTTATCGAACAGTTACTTTAGAAGACTTTGTGAGTTAAAATATACATGCATTTGGAAAGACAAGGTTTGATTAGAAGTAATTGACATGGTTTTGTGTACAGGGGGATCATGCCTCACAAATTTATTGGAGTTCTTTGATGAAGTGACCAGGAAGGTTTACAATAGAAGTTGACTATATGGATTTCAGTAAGGCGTTTGATAAGGTTCCACATGGTAGGTTGCTCTGGAAGGTTAGATCGTATGGAATTCAGGGGGAGCTGGCAAAGTGGATACACAATTGACTTGATGGCAGGAAGCAGAGGGTAATAGTAGAAGGATGCTTGTTGGACTGGAGGCCTGTGACTAGTGGAGTGCCTCAGAAGTCGGTCCTGAGCCCATTGCTGTTTGTTATCTACCTCAATGATTTGGATGAGAATGTACAAGGTATAATTAGTGAGTTTGCAGATGACACTAAAATAGGCAGTATCGTGCACAGCAAGGAAAGTTATCAGAAATTGCAGCAGGAAGTTGATCAGCTGGGGAAGTGGGCTGAGCAATGGCAAATGGAGTTTAATACAGATAAGTGTCTTGGAAAGTCAAATCAAGGTAGAAGTTTCATGGTGAATGGTAGGGCCTTAAGGAGTGTAGTGGAACAGAGGAACCTTGGAATTCAAGTGCATGGTTCTCTAAACATGGAGTCCCAGGTAGACAGGGCAATGAAGCCAGCTTTTGGCACATTGGCCTTCATCAGTCAGGGCATTGAGTATAGAAGTTGGGAAGTTATGTTGCAGTTATACAGGACGTTGGTGAGGCCACACCCAGAGTATTGCGTTCAGTTTTGGTCACCTTGCTATAGGAAGGATGTTATTAAACTGGAAAGAGTGCAGAAGAAATTTACAAAGATGTTGACAGGACTCAACAGTCTGAGGGAGAGGTTAGACAAGTTCGGACATTTTTCTTTAGAGCGTATGAGACTGAAGGGGAATTCTTATAGAGGTGTATAAGATCATAAGAGGCATGGATACGATGAATGCACTCAATCTTTTTCCCAGCGTTGGGGAATTGAGAACTAGAGGGCATCAGTTTAAGGTTAGAGGGGAAAGAATAAAAGGGAACCTGAGGGGCAACTTTTTTTACACAGAGGGTGGTATGCATATGGAATGAGCTGCCAGCAGAAATTATTGAGATGGGTACATTAACAACATTTAAAAGGAATTTGGACAAATACACGGATAAGAAAGGATTAGAAGGGTATGGATCATGTGCAGGGAAATGGGGATAGCATGGATGGATATTTTGGTCGGCATGAACCAGTTTGGGCCAAAGGGCCTGTCTCTGGGGTGCTGTAGGGCTCTATAACTCGAAACACCTTTTAGAACTTCAAATGAATTGCATTGACAGCTTCCACTTTATCTATCCTGCTTGTTACCTCCTCCAAAGAAATTCTAATAAATTTGTCAGATACGATTGTCAGCTAGACTGACTCTGCTTCATGATATTATGTATTTCTAAATGCTCCATTATTACATCTTTATATTCATCTTTAACACTTTCACAATGACAGATGTTAAGTATGTTGGCCTCTCGATCCACACTATTTCTCCACTTCCACTCATTTCTCACTCTGGAAAATGTACTCTTTGCGGTAAATTTTGCTGAAAGCATTATTATCTTCCTCTTGTTGTGCCTGACACACAGTGTGTTTTAACGCTTATACCAGCAAATAAAATGCAATTGAAACTATAACAACAAAATATATGATAAATTAAGAATTTATTCTCCAAATCTGTCTGTGCTTTAACCTAATTCTGGATGACCATATACCACTACACCAGAACATAGCCTGACTCTGTGCGGTGATGGTCATCTGGTCTTCTCCTGATGCTCTCAGAGGTGCCTTCTCTCCTCGGTGATTATTCTCGAGTTACCGCTCTCCAGTTACCACTTGACTTACCGCTCCTGAGGGTAGTGTTGTAGTGATCCGTATATTTCAAAGTCTTTGTGCCCTTTTGGGAGGGTCTTGAGTATCCTCCAATAGACTGATCAGGCTCGATCACCCTGATTGATCGGACTTAACCAGGTGTGGACATGTTGATGGCAGGGTGGCCCTTAGGCTGGAGATGCTGGGTGCACGGACCCTCCTCCAAATAAAGGTGTGAGGCACCTCCGTGTCTGGTACACACCCCGATGTTTCCGATCACTCTGAGGACAATGTCCATTGCCTTGATTCAGACCCAAATTCGGGTGTGTATCTGCTGCTACCAGGTTAGTTGCAAACTGTTTGTTGGTAGCTGCAGCCTGTCTGGATCCTGCGACAAATTTATTCACACAGTCACTTTGGTCAAGGCTGGGTTCCATCTCCCAGCATGCTATAATCATTGTCCATATTTTGTAACTCCATGGTAAGTTCATCATTTATCCATCACATGTTCATTATTTTGAGTGTCCCTTTAGGCCACAGTCCCTCCACTTGATCCTGAAAGTGAAACCCGATGGATCACTTAATAAGCTCCAATCTCTGTGCGGTGACTACATCACCAGCCAAGTTCAAGCAAAGCACAATATATAGTTAAGCAACTAAACTGTTTCAGATGGCATACGAGAAAATCATACTAACTAAGATCAAACAAACATAGTGACCTAAATAAATAAGGGGAAATGAGCAAATAAAAAACAAATTAATAATGAAAATTGTAAAAATTAAACAAATGTTATAAAACTAGACAAAAACAAACAAAAAATTAACAAGTACAAAAAAATTTGTACTGAAACAAACGTTGAACACAGAATAGTACTGCAGAGCGGAAGCCCGTCAGCCCTCGATGTTGTGCCAACCTTTTATCCTACTCTAAGATCAAACTAACCTATATACCCTTCATTTTACAATCATTCATGTGATTCAACGCAAGAATCACTTAAATGTATCCGACTCTACTCCCACCACTGGCAGTGCATTCCACACACCCACCAATCTCTGTGTAAAGGACCTACCTCTGACAGCTCCCCTAAACTCTCCTCCAATCACCTTAAAATTATGCCACCTTGTGATAGACATTTCCACCCTGGGGAAAAGTCTCTGGCTATCCACTCTATCGATGCCTCTCATCATCTTGTACACCTCTATCAAGTTACCTCTCATCCTTCTTCGCTTCAATGAGAAAAGCCCTAGGTCCCGCAACCTTTCTTCATAAGACATGTCCTCTAGTCCAGGCAGCATCCTGGTAAATTTCCTCTGTACCCTCTCTAAAGCATCCTATAATGAGGTGACCAAATGGAGCATAATATTCCAAATGTGGACTAACCAGAGCTTTACAGATCTGCAGCATAACTTTGTGGCTCTTAAACACAATTCTGCTGCTAATGAAAGCCAATACACCATTTGCCTTCTTGACAACCCTATCAATCTGGGTAGCAACTTTGAGGGATCTATGGACATAGACCCCAAAATCCCTCTGCTCCTCCATACAGGTTTAATTCATCAGGTGGTTGATGAAGGAGCAGCTCTGAAAGCTAGTGCTTCCAAATAAACCTGTTGGACTATAACATGGTGTTGCGTGATTTTCAACTTTATTTGCATTCCACGCGGTCATGGTTATCCTGGGGAGAGATCAAGGT
>NC_057747.1:1109444-1112345 GCF_004010195.1 Chiloscyllium plagiosum
ATGTTGTTCCCTTGTTCAAGAAAGGGAGCAGAGACAACCCTGGTAATTAAGACCCGATAGCCTTACTTCAGTTGTGGTTAAAGTCATAGAGTCATAGGGATGTACAGCATGGAAACAGACCCTTCGGTCCAACCCGTCCATGCCGACCAGATATCCCAACCCAATCTAGTCCCACCTGCCAGCACCCGGCCCATATCCCTCCAAACCCTTCCTATTCATATACCCATCCGAATGCCTCTTAAATGTTGCAATTGTACCAGCTTCCACCACATCCTCTGGCAGCTCATTCCATACACGTACCACCCACTGTGTGAAAAAGTTGCCCCTGAGGTCTCTTTTATATCTTTCCCCTCTCACCCTAAACCTATGCTGGAAAAGAACAAAGAACAAAGCAAATTTACAGCCCAGGAACAAGCCCTTCAGCCCTCCAAGCCTGAGCTGGTCCAAATCCACTGTCTAAACCTATCTCCCAATTCCTAAGCATCTGTATCCGTCTGCTCCCACCTACTCATGCATCTGTCCAGACGAATCTTAAATGAATCTACCTGCCTGCCTCTACTACCTCTGCTGGCAATGCGTTCCAGGTACCTACCACCCTCTGTGTAAAGTACTTGCCGCGTACATCCCCCTTAAACTTTTTACCTCTCACCTTGAAAGCATGACCTCTCGTTATTGAAACCTTCACTTTGGGAAAAAGCTTATCTCTATCTACCCTGTCTATACCCTCCATGATTTTGGAGACCTCAATCAGGTCCCTCCTATTTTCTAATGAAAACAATCCTACACAAACTCTCTTCATAGCTAGCATCTTCCATACCAGGCAACATCCTCGTAAACCTTCTCTGTACCCTCTCCAAAGCGTCTACATCTTTTGGTAATGTGGTGACCAGAACTGTACACAGTATTCTAAATGTGCCGATGTCTTGTACAATTTTAACATGACCTGCCAGCCCTTATACTCAATATCCTGTCTGATGAAGGCAAGCATACCATATGCCTTCTTGACTACTCTGTCCACCTGTGCAGCCACCTTCAGGATACAATGGACCTGCACTCCCAGATCTCTCTGCTCATCAACTTTTCTCAAGGCTCTTCCATTCACTGTGTCATTCGCTCGAGAATTAGACTTCCCAAAATGCATCACCTCACATTTGCCTGGGTTGAAATCCATTTGCCACTTCTCTGCCCAACTTTCCAGTCCATCTATATTCTTCTGTATTCTCTGACAATTCCCTGTGCATTCTGCTACTCCACCAATTTTCATTTCATCTGCAAAGTTGCTGATCATACCAACAGTGCCCTCTTCCATATCATTTATGTACATCACAAACAACAGTGGCCCCAGCTCTGATCCCTGTGGAACACCGCTGGTTACCTTTCTCCTTTTCAAAGAAACTCCCTTCAACTGCTACTCTCTGTCTCCTGTTGCTCAACCAGTTCTTTATCCACCTAACGAGAATACCCTGCACACCATGTGACTTCACTTTCTCTATTAGTTTACCATGGGGAACCTTATCAAACACCTTACTAAAGTCCATGTATATGACAGCCCTTCCTTCATCTATCAACTTGGCCACTTCCTCAAAGAATTCTATTAAGTTGGTAAGGCAAGATCTCTCCCGCATAAAACCATGTTGTCTATCACTGGTAAGTCCATTCTTTTCCAAATATAAATAGATTTTATCCCTCAGTACTCTCTCCAGCAACCCTCCCACTGCTGATGTCAGGTCACTGGTCTATAGTTACCTGGAATATCCCTACTACCTTTCTTGTACAGGGGGACAACATGAGCAACCCTCCAGTCCTCTGGCACCTTACCTGTGTTTAAGGATGCTACAAAGCCATCTGTCAGGGCCCCAGCTATTTCCTCTCTTGCCTCCTTTAGCAATGTGAGATAGATCCCATCCGGTCCTGGGGATTTGTCCACCTTAATAACCTCGAGCCTACCCAACACATCTTCACTACTTATGTCAACGTGATCCAGACTAATCAAACTTCTATCTCTAATCTCAACATTCATCATGTCCCTCTCCTCAGTGAACATTGATGCAAAGTAATCATTCAGAATCTCACCCGTTTTCTCAGGTTCAACACACAGCCTTCCTTCATTATCCTTTAGTGGTCCAATTCTTTCTCTAGTTACCTGCTTGTTTCTTATATAAGAATAAAAAGCTTTGGGATTCTCCTTAATTCTGCTTGCTAAAGCTATTTCATGACCCCTTTTAGCCCGCTTGATTCCTCATTTAAGAGAGGTCCTACTCTCCCGATATTCCTCCAGAGCCAATTCTGTTCTTAGCTGCCTGGACCTTATGTATACTTCCCTTTTCCTCTTGGCGAGTCCTACAATTTCTCCAGAGTCTAGATTAGAGTGGTGCTGGAAAAGCACAGCAGGTCAGGCAGCATCTGAGGACAAAAGCCCTTCATCAGGAATAGAGGCAGGGAGCCTGCAGAGTGGAGAGATAAATGAGAGGGGGGTGGAGAGAAAGTAGCATAGAGTATAATAGGTGAATGGGGGTGGGGATGAAGGTGATAGGTCAGAGAGGAGGGTGGAGTGGATAGGTGGAAAGGAAGATCGGCAGGTAGGACAGGTCATGGGGACGCTGCTGAGCTGGTAGGTTGGAGCTGGGGTGAGGTGAGGAAAGGGGAAATGATGAAACTGGTGAAATCCACATTGATACCATGTGGTTGAAGTGTTCCGAGGCGGAAGATGAGGCGTTTTTCCTTCAGGCGTCGCGTGGTGAGAGAGCGGCAGTGGAGGAGGCCCAGGACCTGCATGTCCTCGGCAGAGTGGGAGGGGGAGTTGAAATGTTGGGTCACAGAGCGATAGGGTTAATTGATGCGGGTGTCCTGGAGATATTCCCTAAAGCGCTCTGCTAGGAGGCGTCCAGTCTCCCCAATGTA
>NC_057747.1:1115453-1127123 GCF_004010195.1 Chiloscyllium plagiosum
GGGGGGGGGGGGGGGGTGATGGTTGAGGGGGCGGTAGGAGGAGGTGTCTTCAAGTTGGCGTCTAGCTTCAGCAGTGTAGAGGTCAGTGCGCCAGACTACCACTGCGCCCCCTTTATCTGCTGGTTTGATGGTGAGGTTGGGATTGGAGCAGAGGGAGTGGAGGGCTGTGCGTTGTGAGGGTGAGAGGTTGGAGTGGGGGAAGGGGGTAGACAGTTTGAGGTGGTTAATGTCTCGGTGGCAGTTGGAAATGAAGAGATCGACGGTAGGTAATAGGCCAGCGCGGGGTGTCCAGGTGGATGGAGTGTGTTGGAGGTGAGTGAAGGGGTCCTCGGAAGGTGTGCGGGAGTCCTGATTGTAAAAGTAAGCTCAGAAGCGGAGGCGGCAGAAGAAGTGTTCGACGTCACGACGCGTATTAAATTCATTGATGCGTGGGTGGAGGGGGATAAAGGTGAGGCCTTTGCTGAAGACTGATCGTTCATCCCCAGTGAGGGGGAGGTTTGGGGAGATGGTGAAAACTCGGCAAGGCTTCCAGCATCTGCAGTCCTTGTTTTTACCTGTACGATTTCTCCTGTCATCTACGGTTCAAGAATCTTGCCAGTCCTATCCTTTGCTTTCAACGGGATATGCCTTTCCTGCACTATCTTTAACCTAGGATGGCACGGTGGCTCAGTGGTTAGCCCTGCTGCCTCACAGTCGCAGGGCAAACTGGAGTTTGCATTCTCCCCGTGTCTGCGTTGGTTTCCCTCCCACAGTCCAAAGATGTGCAGGTCAGGTGAATTGGCCATGCAAAATTGCCCATAGTGTTAGGTGCATTAGTCAGAGGGAAAATGGGTCTGGGTGTGTTACTCTTTAGAGGGTCGGTATGGACTGGTTGGGCCAAAGGGCCTGTTTCCACACTGTAGGGAATCTAAATCTATCTTTGAAAGCCTCTCATGTATCAAATGTGGACTTGCCTTCAAATAGCTGTGTCCAATCCACATTTCCCTGCTCCTGCCTAATTGTGATATAATTGGCCTTGACTCAGTTTAGTACTCACCCCTTAGGACCACTCTCATCTTTGTCTACGAGTATTTTAAAACTTACAGAATTGTGGGTCATTGTTACCAAAAAAATCCCCCGCCACAAATTCTATCACCTGGCCTGGCTCATTCCCATCACCAGGTCCAATATGGCCCCTTCCCTCATCAGACTATTGACATATACTGCTCTAGAAAACTCTCCTGGAGGCTTCTTACAAATTCTGCCCCATTCAGACCTCTGACAATAAGTGTATCCCAGTCAATATTGGGAAAATTAAAATCTCCCATCACCACCACCCTCTTGCCTCTGCATCTTTCCACAATCTGTTTACCTATTTGCTCTTTACAACACTCACTGTTGGGAGGCCTGTAGTACAGCCCCAACAACGTAACTGCACCCTTACTTCTCAGCTCCACCCATAATGCCTCACTACTCAAGCCCTCCATAGTGTCCTCCTTTAGCACAGCTGTGATATCATCCCTGACCAGCAATGCAACTCCACCTCCCCACCTTTTACTTCCCTCCCTGTCCTGTCTGAACCGTCTATATCCTGGAACATTTAGTTGCCAATCATGCCCTTCATTCAACCAAGTCTCTTGATTGCAAGAATGTCATACGCCCAGGCACCAATCCAAGCCCCAAGTTCATCTGCCTTACCCACTATACTCCTTGCATTAAAGTATAAGCACTTCAGGCCATCAGTTCTTTTGCGTTCATCTGCTCTCTGCCTACTCTTCCCCTTATTAATACTATCTTCATGATTCTTTTTCAGTCTCCAGTTTCCACCTCGCTGTCTACTTGTTTTCTCTTCTGGTTCCCAACCCCTGCCACATTAGTTTAAAACCTCCCCTTGTCTTCTCTTCTGGTTCCCAGCCCCCTGCCACATTAGTTTAAAACCTCCCCAACTGCAGCAAAAACTCCCCAAGGACATTAGTTCCAGTCTGGTTCAGGTGCAACCGTCCAATTTGTAACAGTCCCACCTTCCCCAGAATTGGTCCCAATGTCCCACAAATCTGAACGCCTCCCTCCTACATCATCCCTCCAGCCATGTGTTCATCCTGTCTATTCTTTCATTTCTATCCTAGCTAGCACGTGGCACTGGTAGCAACTCTGAGATCACTATCTTTGAGGTCCTCCTTTTTAACTTCTCTCCTAGCTCCCTGAATTCTGCTTTCAGAACCTCATCTCATTTTTTACTTATATCATATATTTCTTATATATTAATACAACCGACTGTTCAGCATCCCCTTTCAGAATGTTCCATAGCCAATCGGTGACATTCCTGACCCGAGCAATTGGGAGGCAACATACCATCCGGAAGTCTCTGTTTCTACCGCTTAAGATTAGATTCTCTACAGTGTGGAATCAGGTCCTTCGGCCCAATCAGTCCACACCGACTCTCTGAAGAGTAACCCACCCAGACCCATTTCCCTCTGACTAACGCACCTAACACTATGGGTAATTTAGCATGGCCAATTCGCCTGCCCTGCACATCTTTGGAGTGTGGGAGGAAACCGGAGCACCCGGAGGAAACCCACACAGACGCGGGGAGAATGCGAAAACTCCAAATAGATAGTCACCCGAGGCTGGAATTGAACCTGGGACCCTGGTGCTGTGAGACAGCAGTGCTAACCACTGAGGCACCGTGCCGCCCACCTATCTACTCCCCTTACAATAGAATCCCCTATGACTATGGCCCTATGAGTCTTTTTCCCGCCCCCTTCTGAACAGCAGTGCCTGCCACAGTGCCATGATCTTGGCAACTGTTGCCCTCCCCTGGTGAGCCATCTCTCCCAACAGTAACAAAATGATATACCTGTTATTAGAGATAGATAGGATTTATAATCATCTAGAAAGGAATAAGTTGATTAGGGTTACTCAACAAGGTTTTGTGAAGGGCAGGTCATTATTGAGTTCTTTAAAAAGGTTCTAGGAGAAAGTGCGGACTGCAGATGCTGGAGATCAGAGCTGAAAATGTGTTGCTGGAAAAGCGCAGCAGGTCAGGCAGCATCCAAGGAGCAGGAGAATCGACGTTTCGGACATGAGCCCTTCTTCAGGTGACCAAGTAGGTGGATGAGGATATAGCAGTTGATGTGGTGTATATGGATTTCAGTAAAGCATTTGATAAGGTTCCCCACAGTAGGCTATTGCACAAAATACAGAGGCATGGGATTGAGGGTGATTTAGCGGTTTGGATCAGAAACTGGCTAGCTGAAAGAAGACAGAGGGTGGTGGTTGATGGGAAATGTTCATCCTGGAGCTCAGTTACTAGTGGTGTATCGCAATGATCTGTTTTGGGGCCACTGCTGCTCGTCATTTTTATAAACGACCTGGATGAGGGCATAGAAGAATGGGTTAGTAAATTTGGGCATGACAGTAAGGTCGGTAGAGTTGTGGATAGTTCCAAAGAATGTTGTAGGTTACAGAGGGGCATAGATAATCTGCAGAGCTGGGCTGAGAGGTGGCAAATGGAGCTTAACGCAGAAAAGTATGAGGTGATTCACTTTGAAAGGAACAACAGGAATGCAGAGTACTGGGCTAATGGTAAGATTCTTGGTGGTATAAATGAGCAGAGAGATCTCTGTGTCCATGTACATAGATCCCTGAAAGTTACCACCTTGGTTGATAAGGTTGTTAAGAAGGCATACGGTGTGTTAGCTTTTATTAGTGGAGGGATTGAGGTTTGGAACAACGAGGTCATGCTGCAGCTGTACAATGCTCTGGTGCGGTCGCACTTGGAGTATTGTGTACAGTTCTGGTTTACATAGGAAGGATGATTAGGAAGGAGACCACATTTTAGGAAGGATGTGGAAGCTTTGGAAAAGATTCAAAGTAAATTTAGTAGGATGTTGCCTGGTATGGAGTGAAGGTCTTGCAAGGAAAGGCTGAGGGACTTGAGGCTGTTTTCGTTAGAGAGAAGGTTGAGAGATGACTTAATTGACTCTACCGTTCAACCATTTTACAGGGAGAGGAGGACAAACCTCAAATCCCAGTTCCACGTATGACAAGACAGTGACAATGACATTTGTACATTAGACAAGGGACATAGCTTTAAATTGAAGGGTGATAATTATAGGGCAGATGTCAGAGATAGTTTCTTTACTCAGAGTAGTAGGGACATAGAACGCACTGCCTGCAACAATAGTAGGCTCGCCCACTTAGGGCAATTAAATGGTCATTGGATAGACATATGGACGAAAATGAAATAGTGTAGGTTAGATGGGCTTTACATTGGTTTCTTGAGAAATCTAGCAGAGCATGAAACAGGCAGCCTGTCAAGTGCGAACTAAAAGCTAGACACCTTAGTGGAAACTCACAGACCCAGTTATGGTGATAGCCAAGACTAATTGCTAGTTCCCAAAACACCATATTTTGACTAGGCTCCTAGATTATAATGGTTAATCAGCTGACTGGAGTCTTTATGTGGGAAGTCTGGGGTAGTAAGATTGGCCTAGCTTTGAGAAAGATGATAGATGATGAATGTTATATTTTGTATTGAGCCATTCCGACAATAGTAAAGTCATGGTTAGGTTGAGAGTGGATCAGGCCATCAGCACAAGGTTCAAACTCTATTCTGGCTGAGCTAGATTAGGGCTGCTGCTCTGTTGCCATACTGCAGGAAAAAAAATCTCAGCACTTTTTTGTGGTTTGACAAATAATCACCAAAGAACTCAAGGCATGATTGGGTGAAATGTAACCAGGGGTTTGTCTGTGTAAAGAGATTGTAAGAAATGATCCCCCAAGGTCAGCACCTGTATAAGTATCACATTGCCACATTAATTGATGAGATAATGCCCAGGGTACAACCATAGGCTCAGATGTAATGCTAATCTTCTGCATTTGATATTACAGTTCAGACTTGACTCAGTTCAACAAAATAACATGTAAATGTTTCTGTTGTCCTCTGGCCTTTATCCTGAAGTTATTTTCAGGGTCTTCCTTGTTTCTAGTTTATTGACATTACTAGGAATGTCAACATCCTGTATTTTTGCCTTCTATTAGGTCTGTCTCTTCCTGCTATGTACACAATCACTCAAAGGTAGGAGCAGCAATAGGACACATAGCCCCTCAAGTCTACTCTGCTGTTCCAGGTCATGACTGGTCATCTACATGAGATACTGCACTATCTCATCAGCATCAAATAAAAGCAAAACATTTTGGATGCTGGCAATCTGAAGTAAAAACAGGCAGTGCTAGAGAAACTTAGCAAGTCTGAAAGTGTCTGCACAGACAGAAACAAAGTTGACATTTCAAGTCCAGAACCTTGAACATTCAAAACATTAACCCTGTTTTTCTCTCTACAGACACAGCTGGATCTTGAGCTTTGCCAGCACTTTGTCTTTATTTGAGAAATCTACTGATTAAGAATATATTCAACACTGAGCATCGACTGCAATTTGGGTCAGACATTTACAAAGATTCACCATCCTCAGGGTGAAGAAATTCTTCCTCGTTTCAGGCCTAAATAGGTCACCTCTTATTCTGAGACTGTGTCCCTTGGTTCCAGAGTCATTAGTCAGGGGAACATCCTTTCCTGAAGTGGCAGCCATTCCTGTGGGGACTCTGAGATTTTTTTATTATTTTTATTAAAAACCTTTTCCAAATCTTTTACAAAAACAACTACATTTATTAAAAAAAACAAATACAAAAGGATAGAGGTAGTACAACTGAGTCATATCACAATACTATTAATAATAGAACACCAGGACAAACATATCTACTTAAACTAAATTACAATCAAATTAAATAAAGGTTAAATTAAGTTTAATTCAAGTTAAAGTAAATTGAATTACATCACATTACCTTATTCTATTTCACTCACCACACCTCCACTGAAGCTCCCATCCCTGGGAGCACCAGTCATTGTACCTGCATTTTCACAGCTTCCCCCTCCCAGGGCCCCACAGGCCGCCCAATCCAACTTCCACGGCTATACCACGGCCCTGGTTAATATTGCCAAAAGCCTGTGTCTATATAATTTAGAAAGGGCTGTCACGTCTTCTGAAACCGCTCCGTTTTGTGGTGCACCATATTTGTAAGGTAGTCTTGGATGAGATGCTCCATCACCAGCCTGTACCATCCCAGAAGACCTAGGGGATTTTCCGACATCCAATTCATTAGAATGTTCTTCCTCACAGTGCGTAAGAACGTTACTCAACCTCTTCCTCTGTTTCACCCAGAGAGAGCAAGTTTGGCAACCCCGGGAGAAGAAATACCGGATTCACCTCAACTTCAATTCCCAGGATTTCCTTAAGCTCCCTTACTATGGCACTCCAGTATCTCTGGATCTTGTAACATGACCAAAAGCGGTGTATAAGAGTGTCTATATTAATTTTACTTTTGGGGCATCTGGGAAATGCTCCTCTCTTGAATTAGCTAGCCTCTCTAGCACCATATGAGCCCTATGTAAAATCTTCAATTGCATGGTCTGCACTTCGTTACACATCAAGATTTTCTTTATATTTTCCAATATATTTTACAATGTTTCTAATGAAATATCCTCTCCTAGTTCCCGATTCCAAGTCCCACAGAGTCTCTCCATATTTCCTAAGGTAAATGTAGGGGTAAATGTAGGGGTGGGTTGCGCTTTGGCGGGGCGGTGTGGACTTGTTGGGCCGAAGGGCCTGTTTCCACACTGTAAGTAATCTAATCTAATCTAACCCCCTTTCTATAAATGATGCAAAGTACTAACCAGAAGAGTCCCTGTGCACCAGAGCACTCTTTTCTCCATTTCTGACTTGTAAGGCTGAGCCAGGAGCGTGGTCTTCCTCTGTATATAATCCCTTATTTGAAAGTACTGGAAAAGGTCCCTATTAGACAATCCATATTTCTGACTTAGTTGACTAAATGACATCAAAACCTCCCCTCGAATAAGTCTCCCAGACAGGAGATTCCCTTATTCTCCCATGCCTTAAAGCCGGAGTCCATTGCCCCAAGTTTAAATCCTGGGGCTCCTGCCAATGGGGTAAATGGCAAGGTCTTAAGGCAATTGCCCTCATTATCCTCCAGGCTTTCGTCACATTCAAAATGATTGGACTCTTGCACTGCTCGGTCACAGATTTTGCCTTCTCCATGAATAATAGATTACCTAGGGGACATCTCGACTGTGAGGCTTCAATGTCAAGCCATATCAACCCCGAATCCTGCCCCCCTCCACCGTACCCAGTCACCGACATATGCTAACAGGGCACTTACTTGATATCTCCAAGTCCAGACATTCCACCCACCCCACCCACCTTGCAGGAGTTACAATTGAGTAAATTTAATTAGGGGCACTTGCGATACCAAATGAAGTACCCAAGCCAACTACTGAGCCTCCGTAACACTCATCTGAGTAGCAACAATGGGAGCATTCTCACGGGGTACAACAGGCGAGGAAGGATATTCATTTTGATCAGGCTATTCGGCCTAACCATGATAGCAGTAATCCCTCCCACCGCTGCAAATCCTGTTTTATCCTCTCTAGTAATTGCATATAGGTAGCTTTATACAGCAGTGGAAAGCAGAGGTAATAAAAATTCCCAAATATAAAAACCTTTTGATGACCATCTAAATGGGAACTGCATTAATCCCCCCACTGGCATAGCTTCCAATTTTTGTGAAGTTGATTCTGTATCCCAAAAAACTGCCAAATAAATTTAATTATTTGTAATCAATTGGGGTACTGATTTCTCCGGATTGTCCAAAAACAAAAGGACATTGTCAGTGTATAGGGTGGTCTTATGCTCCCCTATTCCCACCCTTGGCGTCACTGTTTCAGGATCCCTCCTGATTGCAATTGAGCCATTAGCCGAGGCTAAGGTAAATAACAGTGGTGACAGAGGACATCCCTGTCAACTACCTCTCCCAATATTAAAGTTATCCGACTTCGTGCCGTCTGTGATGACTGCCGCCTTAGGATTGTTGTACAATAATGCCACCCAGGTAGCAAAGGCTCCCCTGGATCAAAGTGATCTAGAACCACAAACAGGTACGGCCATTCTATCTGGTCAAACGTCTTTTCTGTGTAGGGAGACCACCAAACCCGGGATTAATCTTTGCCGGAATACTTACACCATGTTCAGTACATTCCTGATATTGTTGGAGGAGCGACAGCCCTTGACAAAACTGTCTGATCTTCTTTTATAATATTGGGCAATACCTTTTCCAACCTCAGGGCCGTCTTGGATAGAATTTTAAAGTCCACATTTAACAACGAAATTGGGCTGTATGAAGCACATTCTTTGGGCTCTTTCCCTTTCTTTAAAATGAGGGAGATATTAGCTTCCCTAAGAGAGGGCAGGAGACGATCCCGAGTATATGAATGACTGCACATCCTCGAAAGTGGCTCTGCCAACACATTTATGAATCCCTTATAAAACTCACTTGGGCGGCATGGTGGCTCAGTGGTTAGCACTGCTGCCTCACAGCACCAGAGACCCGGATTCAATTCCCACCTCAGGCGACTCTCTGTGTGGAGTTTGCACACTCTCCCCGTGTCTGCGTGGGCCTGCTCCGGTTTCGTCCCACAGTCCAAAAATGTGCAAGTTAGAAGAATTGGCCAAGTTAAATTGCCCGTAGAGTTAATGTAGGGGAATGGGTCTGGGTGGGTTGTGGGTCGATATGGACTTGTTGGGCTGAAGGGCCTGTTTCCACACTGTAAGTAATCTAATCTGTCTGGCCCCAGTGCTTTGTCACCCTGGAGATGCTTTATTGATTCCTGCACCTCTTGTATCATCAGAGGCGCATTTAACAGTGAGGCCTGTTCCACATTTATACCAGGAAGGTCCAGGTTCTCAAAAGAGAACTGCATTCTCGCTGCACCATCTTCGGCGCCCTCCGACCGCTATAACTCTGGAAAGTATTCTCGCAATCTAGTATTGATCTTCTTCAACTCACGGGTAACTGTGCCAGCCCTCTCTCTGATAGATATAATGGATTGCAAAGCACTTTTCTTTCTAGCCAGATAAACCGGATATATATCTGGCTTATCTCCAAATTCAAATAATCTTAGTTTCGCAAAGGAGACCCTTTTTTTTGTCACCTGTGTGTGCAGTGAGTCAAGAGCAGTCCATGTTTGTCCTTAATTTGCTCATTTACCTGGAATGGAAGGTCCCCTCTTACCAGTATAGCCACTCTTCTACTTTTAGAGCTAAAGGAGGAGAAGAATATCTTGTCATAATCCTCCTGCTGCAGTTTCAGATGTTCCTTATCAGTTAACTGTGTCTCCTGAACCAGAACTATGTCAACACTTTCCTTCTTAAGGCTTGAAAGCAGGTTCTCCCTTTTACATTCCAGGTGCACCACCTGAACAAATCACTAGCCATGGTCATCCAGGGCAGCCCTTGGTTTCCTAAGACGAGGAAGCTTATCTGAGGTGCGGTGAGCAAAAAAAAATTAATTCTGTCAAATCTTAAGACTACTCCTATGAAAACTACTACAGCTAAAAAACTAACAACTACATTTAACTTAAACAAACACACAAATAAACCCCAATCCACTAGAGATCTCCCCCCTTGCCCATAGGGGGCAATCCTCCCAATCCTTGCAACCATCTTGGCTCCTTCCAACTGAGGGAGCTGAGGCCGCGCCCCAGTCTCAGGCAATTCACAGACAAAGAGAACATGTTATTTACATTCCTGAGAGTTAACAATGGACACCCACCCTCCACCCTCTCCACACCTTTTCTCCAAACATCTTAACCAATCCAGACACCCCCAATCCAGAAAAGAACAGCAAACAAAACCCAGATAATAACCAACCCACCAAAATGTTAAATAAATCAGGTTTTACACCAAGGCAGTACAGAATCTATAAAGCCAATAACCACAAAGAGAGTGGCAGAAAGGAAAAGGGGCAGAGAGAGTAAAGAAAAACTATACCATTGTCCATAATGGTGCCCCTGCTCCCCGCTCCCTCTTCTGCCGAATCAAAATTACAAACCGTCCTTCCATAACACTGCCAGGTGCCTCAAGGAATATTGATTGTTTAGGTCCCTTAAACTCCTCTTGACTTCATCAAATGCCTTTCTTTTCTTAATTATGGCTCCAGAGAAGTCTTCAAAGAACATTATTCTTGAGTCTTTGTATGTCAAAGTCTGTGGATCCCATCCCAATTCTCTTGCTGTTTCAATCACAACTGTTTTTCTTTATAGTGCTGGAGTCACACTTGGACCAGGCCGGGCCATGAATCTGACCCAGACCTGCGCATTGCGAACCAGTGGGCCTGCTCCACACTCATCCGGCCCAACTCTACCTCTAGCCCCAGGAACTTCGGGAGCCACTTCTCCAGGAATCCAATGAGATCCTCGCTTTCCTTGCACTCCGGGAAACCCACGAGCCATACAATTTTCCTTTTTTATTTTCCAGGTTGTCCACTTGTTCTTGAAGGACCCGAACCTGGCCTTCCAGCATTCGGATCCGTCCTCCCGAGTCCTCCGCCACAGTCTCTGATGCTGCGGTCCTTTGCTCGACCACTTCCACTCGTCGGTCCAGTGTTTGGTCCCCCTGCTCATGCTTCTTTAGCATGGCAGAGATCAGCTCCAGCACTACCTCAATTTGTTTTTCTTTTTCTCTGAGTTTAACAAACTCTGAGAGTAAATGCTGCTGTCCGGTTGAATCCAAAGGGGCCACCATGGGAGTTTGAGCAATGGCTGCAGGCACCCCTGACCATAGAAGCGGAGTGCCCTGCCTGCTGTACTCGTTTCACCCCATTTCCTTTATTCACCTTCATCCTGATCTTAGAGCTGGTTTTAGAAGCTCGAGATATTCATCAACTGTATATTGTGAATTTTTTCCAGGGGTGGTTAGCGAGCAGGGAGTAAAGGTCCACCTTGTCTGGGCTATGACACAGAGCTCAGCACAGCAGATCTCCCAGACCACCGCCATCTTGGATCTCCCGACTCTAAGATATAATTGGAATGGATTCTGCAGTGTAGCTAGGATGATCACATTATTGAACTGCCTGTACAAGGGTTTGCAAAAAATAACAAAGAAAGGAAACTTAAAGTTGAAATAGTCACTGAGATACATTGCCAAAGAAGATTTAGTTGAGTGGAGATCATTATTCTAAAGAAGATCCCATTGCAAATGTTGCTGAACTTTGAAATACGGAGAAAGTGAGGACTGCAGATGCTGGAGATCAGAGTCAAAAAGTGTAGTGCTGAAAAAGCACAGCAGATCAGGCAGCATTGAAGGAACAGGTGAATTGACATTTCAATCATAATTTGTCCAGGAGGACCAATTCTAATACCAAAAAACCCAGATGGCCTCCTTCTTCAAAGACCGCAATTTCCCCTCAGACATGGTTGACGATGCTCTCCACTGCATCTCCTCCACTTCCCGCTCCTCCGCCCTTGAACCCCGCCCCTCCAATCACCACCAGGACAGAACCCTACTGGTCCTCACCCACCACCCCACCAACCTCCAGATAGATCGTATCATCCTTCGTCATTTCCACCACCTCCAAACAGACCCCACCACCAAGGATATATTTCCCTCCCCACCCCTATCAGCGTTCCGGAAAGACCACTCCCTCCGGAACTCCCTCGTCAAATCCACACCCCCACCAACCCAACTTCCACTCCCGGCACCTTCCCTTGCAACCGCAAGAAATGCAAAACTTGCCCCTCACTTCCCTCCAAGGCCCCAAGGGATCCTTCCATATCCGTCA
>NC_057747.1:1127311-1172295 GCF_004010195.1 Chiloscyllium plagiosum
CTCAGTCCCAACCCTCAGACTCAGCACCGTCTTCTTGACCTGCAATCATCTTCCCGACCTCTCCGCCCCCACCCCCTCTCCGGCCTATCACCCTCACCTTAACCTCCTTCCACCTATCGCATTCCCAACGCCCCTCCAAGTCCCTCCTCCCTACCTTTTATCTTAGCCTGCTTGGCACACCCTCCTCATTCCTGAAGAAGGGCTTATGCCCGAAACGTCGATTCTCCTGCTCCTTGGATGCTGCCTGACCTGCTGCGCTTTTCCAGCAACACATTTTTAAGCTCTGATCTCCAGCATCTGCAGTCCTCACTTTCTCCTCCTTTATTGGTTAGAGTATTGAGTACAGGAAGGTCATGTTGCAGCTGTACAGAACATTGGTTAGGCCACTTTTGGAATATTGCGTGCAATTCAGGTCTTCCTATTGAAAGGATGTTATGAAACTTGAAAGGGTTCAGAAAAGATTTATAAGGATGTTGCCAGGGTTGGAGGATTTGAGCTATAGGGAGAGGCTGAACAGGCTGGGGCTGTTTTCCCTGGAGCTTCGGAGACTGAGGGGTGACCTTATATGAGGGGCATGGATAGGTTAAATAAATAGTCTTTTCCCTGGGGTGGGGAATTCCAGAACTAGCGGGCATAGAGTGAGAGGGGAAAGATATAAAAGGGACTTGAGGGGCAACTTTTTCACACAGAGGGTGGGGCTTGTATGAAATGAGCTGCCAGAGGAAGTGGTGGAAGTTGGTATAATTGCAGCATTTAAAAGACATGCGGATGGGTATATGAATAGGAAGGGTTTCGAGGGATATGGACCAAGTGCTGGCAAATGGGACAAGATTAGGTTAGCATATCTGGTCGGCATGGACAAGTTGGACTGAAGGGTCTGTTTCTGTGCTGTACATCTCTATGACTCTATATGTCTGCTGTCCTTTTCCTTCTAGGTTGAAGTGATCGTGGACTTGGAAGGTGCTGTCTGAAGATCTTTAGTGAATTTCTGCAGTGCATCTTGTAGATACAACACACTGCTGCATTGGTTGTTGGTGGTCCTTCGGCCCTCAATGCTGTGCCAACCTTTCATCCTATTCTGAGGTCAAACTAACCTATATACCCTTCATTTTACTATCATTCATCTGCCTATCCAAGAATGCCTTCAACGTCCCTAATGAATCTGACTCTATATCATCCTGGCAGTGCATTCCACACACCCACCACTCTGTGTAAAAAACCTACCTCTGACATCTCCTCTAAACCTTCTTCCAGTCACCTTAAAATGGACTGCCCCTTCATGACAGCCATTTCCACCCTGGGGAAAGTCTCTGGCTATCCACTCATCATCTTGTACACCTCTATCAAGTCACCTCTCATCCTTCTTTGCTCCAATGAGAAAAGCCCTAGCACACTCATCCTTTCTTCATAAAACATGCCCTCCAGTCCAGGCAGCATCCTGGTAAATCTCCTCTGCACCCTCTCTAAAGCTTCCACATCCTTCCTATAATGAGGCAACCAGAACTGACACAATATTCGAAGTGTAGTCTAACCAGGGCTTCCTGAAGCTGCAGCATAACCTTGCAGCTCTTAAACTCAATTCCCCTGCTAATGAAAACCATATGCCTTCTTAACAAGCCTATCAACTTGAGTGGCAACTTTGAGGGATCTATGGACGTGGACTCTAAGATCCCTCTGTTCCTCCACATTGCTAAGAACCCTGCCTTTAACTCTGTAAATCTGCATTCAAATTTGACCTCCCAAAATGAATCACTTCACTCTTGTCCAGGTTGAATTCCATCTGCCACTTCTCAGCCCAGCTCTGCATCCTGTCAATGTCCCATTGCAACCTACAACAGCCCTCCACAGTATCCACAACCTTTGTATCATCAGCAAACTTACTAACCAACCCTTCCACTTCCTCATCCAAGTCATTTATAAAAATCGTAAAGAGCAGAGGTCCCAGAACAGATCTTTGTGGAACACCACTGGAAGTGACTGAAGTTTCTGAATGTGGTGTCCATCAAGCAAACTGCTTTGTCCTGGACAGTAGAATAAATAGAATCCCTACAGTGTTGAAACAGCCCTTCGGCCCAACAAGTACACACCGACCCCCCCCAAACCCCTGTCCTATATTTACCCCAACTAATGTACCTAAGCTACACATCCCTGAACACTATGGGCAATTTAGCACAACCAATTCACCTAACCTGTACATCTTTGGGAGGAAACCAGAACACCTCTGCGTGAGGAAACCCACACAGACACAGGGAGAACATGCAAACTCCTGGGTTGGAATCGAACCCAGGTCCCTGGCACTGTGAGGCAGCAGTGCTAACCACTGTGTCACCCTGTGAAGCTCTTGAATGTTTCATCATTATGTGGAGGATAAATCACACAATACCAGGTACCTGATGAAGGAGCAGTGTTCCGAAAGCTCGTGTTTCCAAATAAACCTGTTGGACTATAACCTAGTGTTCCTTCAACATTGGCAGCCATACCTTCAAGCTGCTGAGGACCAATGATCTGGAATGCCCTCACTCACACTCTCTCTCTATCTGATCCCTCTTTAATTCACACTGCAAACTGATCTCAATAGGCAAGCATTTCACCCGTCCTAATATCTCCTTCTTTGTCACAATGTCAGTGAGTGACTGATAAAGCTCCTGGGAAACATCTTGGAAAGATTACTATGTTAAATGTGCTGCACAAATGAGAGATTTTGTTGGTTTTGGAACATTACTAGATATATTTTCTGGCATAAGGGCCACTCTGAATCAGGTTCTGAATGGTGGGATGGGAAAAACCAAAGAAATCAGCCCCAGATGGCACCATTTTGCTGAATAGCTTTCCTCTGAGTGGACACAAAAGCAGAAACACATTTAGAGATAGGCATTTGCGTTAAACACAAAGCGAGTTGAGTGACAGGAAGCAAGTCTGTTACTGAAAGGTTCCTGTCAGAGAGCTCGCTCTGTTTCTCAATGATTTCTTTCAGTTCAGTCACCCAATGTCCCTATGGACTGGTCACAGCATCAGTGCATCTGTCTCTGACCATGCTAAACTGCATTTTGCAGCTGCACAATTATCAACTGCACCATCCAGACCCCAGGTAGAGTAATCCACTGTCACCAAGCTTGGCAATCGTTTTCAACAAGCAGGCATGTTCGGCTGAAGCAGAATTGGCGGCGAGTGCATTCTGAGGGTCAACTTCAGGAGCAATCGCAAACCTTCCAACACAAACATTACATCCATCTCTTTCCTCCTACCTGCACCAAACATTCTTACTGTGTCTCGCATATACACAAGACTAGTTACAGCTCTCTGTTTTTCCAAGAGGAAAATGTAGAGTCTGACACACCAAGTGTACATGAGATGCAATACATGTAGATGCTTGTGACAAAATGTGTCCAATACTGGAGCTGATCTCATAACATTGGACAAGAGATGAAAGTAACTCTTTCCCATTCAATTATTGTTCCTTGACTGGGGTAATCAATAGATATCAATAATCTCTTGAACAATAAAAACAAGGTGAAAGCATGGTTCTACCCCAGCAGGCCTCTCCATATCCCCTTAACCCCAGCAGCTCTGAGCTCCCCAGTAGGACACTGCCAGAAGCCTCTTGATGCCCAGCAGGACACTGACAGATGCCAAAATTCCTTATAAACTGTGTGGCTGTGAGCATGATCCTTGGAGGCCTGCACAGCCAGAAAGAAAATTAGAAGGAATACTACCATCAACCCAATGTTATCCCAAAGAATAATCCCAGCAGCCCATGTTCCTTAGCAGGACACTTCTAGCCGCCCCGTGTTCTCCATCAGGATGATCCCATCAGCCCCTCGTGTTCCCAACGTGACATTCCCATCAGCCATGTTCCCAGTGATACATTCCTAGCAGCCCCATTTTCCTAGCAGGATATTCCCAGCAGGTCTATGTTCCCAGCAGAACATTCCCAGCATCCCCTTGTTCCCAGCAGGGCATTCCCAGCAGGCCTGTGTTCACAGTGGGATATGCCACCCAGGCCTGTGTTTGCAGTGGGATATTCCTAGCAGTCTTGTGTTCCTCTCCAGTTGACAGCTCTATTCCAATATATTCCAGATAGCACTGTCTCAGTGAGATCTCCATGAAACTGAACTTCCTCTTCTACAGGGGTTACAAAATTACTGGGCATCCGATTGTACTTTGTACCCGATTATTATGATGACCAATGACATGGATCCCCGACTCTTCCACTGTTCATAGCTTTTCACCATCTAAATAACTTTCAGATCTAATATCTTCAATTCATAATCTATTACTGCAAACTTATCGCTGCTTAAATCCATCTGTCAGTTTCACTAACTCAATTACGAACATATGAACAAGCCGAGGCCACTCAGCCTTTTCCAGCCTGCTCTCCCAATAAATAACATCATGGTTGATTTGATTTTAACCTCAACTCTACATTCCTGCATATAAGGGCAACCTTTCATCCCCTTGGGGGGGTCAAGAATCTATCTACCCCGTCTTCAAAATATTTAAAGATTCTGCACCCATGGCCTTTTGAGAAAGAGAATTCCAAAAATTCACAGACCTCTGAGAAAAAATGTTTTTCCTCATCTCTGCATTAAATGAGCGACCTTTCTATTTTTAAACTAATGACCCTGGTTCTAGATTCTCCTACAAGAGGAAACATCCTTTTCACATCCCCTCAAGTCCCCTCAAAATGTTAGGCTTCAAATAAGTCACCCCTAACTCTTCTAAACTGCAGAGGACAAAAGTTTAGCCTATCCAGCATTTCCTTATATAAAGTATAATTTCAGATATAAACTGGCAAGCCCTCTCTGAACTGCTTCCAATGCCTTCAATAAGTATGGTGACCTGCACTGTACACAGTATCCTAGATGTGGTCTCACCAATACCCCTTGAACTAACATTCAATTCCTTTTGCAATAAACTATAGCACTGTATTAGCTTCAAAAACAGAAATTGCTAGCAAGCCTCAGCAGATCTGGCACCATCTGTGAAGAGACAGGAGAGTCAAAGTTTTGGGTCCTTCTTTAGATCTAGACACTTCTCTTCATGAAGGGGCAGCGTTCCGAAAGCTTGTGATTTCAAATGAACCTGTTGGACTATAACCTAGCATCGTGTGACTTCTGACCTTGACCACCCCAGTCCAACACCAGCACCTCCACATTACAAACTGTAACCCTAATCAGTGACACAACACTTCTGGTATCTTGCCAACCCGAAAACAATCAATTTATTCTTACTCTCTGCTTCCTGTTAGTAAACCAATCTTCGACCCATGCTAATATCTTACCGCAACACCATGAGTTTTCACTTTCTGCAATAACTTATGATAAGGCACCTATTTACAGTGCCACCACAACATTACAGAACACCCATGTTATGACAGACACATGCATTACAGGACATGTGCATAATCAGAGGACACCCTGTGTTCTCACACGGTACCCACAGTATTAAAGGACAGCCTGCAATAAAATGCAGATTCAAACTTTACAAAGCATTTTAGTAAAATAGAATCCTCATCATCTTACACCAACAATAAATTTAAAGGTTGGACTTTAGATAGTTTGAATAGCTGTGGTCCACTCCCACAGTGTTTGGTTTGATAGGTGTACAAGCATTTGTGGTCAGGGCTCATCATGCTGGCGTAGACTCAGATGCTGCAAAACCCCACAGGATAGATTGCAGTCTCATCACAAAAGCCCAAGCGATCCGTGAGGTCTAATATCCAAAGGAATGGAGTTGAGTGTGCAGATTTCAGAATGGCAGCTCAAGTGAGTTGGTGCACAGCATGAGGCAATGTACTCTGACTGGCAGCTGACAGTAGTGTGCTAGCAGTTTACCCAGACAAGGAGGACCATTCAGCTGCATTGCAAATATTCATCACCCAAGCAGTCAGCTCCACACTGAGTACGCCTCCTACTCTGTAACCCCTGGCTGTGTGGTGTATGAGCTAACTCAAAGTGTTCGATAGCTGGCATGATTTGAAACATACAGACACCAACAGACAGACACAGTCACTCGAACTTTGGCAGATCTGCAGGCAGAAACTGTCAGTTCTCAGGAACCCTTTGGATGTGAGCCAGGAAAATGTCAGAACATGAAAGGTGGTGAAAGCAGCTGTGTCTCAGTGGGTATCACTCCTGCTCTGAGGCACAGCCTTCTGGGTTTAAATCCCACTCCAGAAATTTGAGCACTAAATTCAGGTGGAATTGCAGTAGTGAGGGAGTGCAGCACAGTCAGGGGTGCTATCTTTAGGTTACGATGTTAAATTGAGACCACATCTACTTTGTCAGGCCGGTATTTCACAGGGTGAGATGAAGAGGAACAGAGGTATTTGCTCGTTGTTCTGACCAATATTTATCCCTGAATGAGAAACTATACATCAGATGATCCAGTCATTATCACATTGTCATTTGTGGGATTTTGCAGTGTACACATTGCTGCCATTGCATGTATATTACAACAGTGATGACACTCAAAAAATATTTCACTGGCTGTACAGCAACATGGGATGTCCTGAAATCCTGAAAGATGCTTTATAAAACCAAGCCTTTTCTTTTTACCTTTGTTATGCATATCATAAGCAAAAGCAATCCCCTGAATGGACGTCCTTACATTAGAAACTGTAAGCGAGGGAACATTGCTGGACTGCACTCAGAACTGGCTAATCCAACATTGATTCCAACTCCAAGAGTTCACTGATTTACATGTCACAGTGCCACACTGCTCAGGTATCAGGGATTCCCCAAACCTTATCGTCTCAGGCATGATACCACCCCCATCTTCTTTCTGGGCCTTCATGTGTTATCTAAATTCCTCATTCAAATCAGGCTGACCTGTACCATCCTCTGTGCAAAAGCTGCTGAATTACTGCTTAGAAAGTGTGGCAGAGTGGCAGGGAACTTGGCTCCATCTCCCTGAAGTTAAACCCTGACTCTGAGTCAGTTTCATCTCATACCAGCTGGTTTGTTTTATACGAACTGGGGATGTGGGCACCACTGGCTGGGCCTACAGTTATAGCCCATCCCTAGTTGCCCTTGGAACTGTGCTGGTGAGCTAATCTACATCTACAATCTATTTGAGGTGGCAGGGAGTTCCAGGACTCAGCAACACTGAACTGTTATCAAACCCAGATGAAGTGCTTATGCCCAAAACGTCAATTCTCCTGCTCCTCGGATGCTGCCTGACCTGCTGTGCTTTACCGGCACCACGCTTTTAGACTATTATCAAGTCGGATGGTGAGGGTCTTGGAGGAGAACTTGCCGGTACTGATGTTCCCATGCATCTGTTGTGCTTGTCCTTCTAAATGACAGTTGTTAGTTTGGAAGGTGCTGTCTAAGTAGACTTGGTGAATTTCTGCAGCACATTTTTCCAATGATGCACAGTGCTATTACTGAGTGTCAGTGGTGGAGGGAGCAGATGTTTGTAGATGTTAGGTGTGCAAATCAAATAAGGGGCTTTGTCCTGCATGGCGTTAAGCTTCTTCAGTGTTGCTGGAATTGCTCTTATCCAGGCAAGTAAAGAGTGTTCCATTATACATCTGACTTGCACCTTGTAGATGGGTAATCAGGAGCTGAGCTACTTGCTGCAGGATTCCTAGCCTCTGACATGCTCTTGGGAGTCACAATATTTATATTGCTAACTCAGTCTCATTTCTGGTCAATGGTAAACTCCAGGATGTTGATAGTGGGAGAATTCAGTGACAGTAATACCACTGAATGGAAAGGGACAATGGTTAGCTTCCCCCTGATGGAGATAGTCATTGCATGGCTTTAATGCGGTTCAAATGTTTCTTACATAGAAACATGCAAAATAGGTGCAGGGTAGGCCATTCAGCCCTTCGAGCCTGTTCCAACATTTAATACGGTCATGGCTGATCATGTCATTTCAGTATCCAAATCCTGCTCTCTCTCCAAACTCCTTGATCCCTTTAGCCACAAGGACCATGTCCAGCTCCCCCTTGAATATGTCTAATGAACTGGCCCCAACAGCTTCCTGTGGGAGAGAATTTCACAGGTGCACAACTCTCTGAGTGAAGAATTTCTTCCTCATCTCAGTCCTAAATGGCTTATTCTTAGACAGTGACCCCGAGTTCTGGACTTACCCAACAGTGGGAACATTCTTTCTACATCTAGCCTATCTAGTCCCATCAGGATTTTATATATTTCTATGACACTCCCATCATTCTTAAAAATTCCAGCAAGTACAAGTCCAGTCATTCTAGTCTTCCCTCACGTGGATCACATTGACATAAGTAGGGAAGATGTGTTGGGTAAGCTAGAGGTTATTATGGACAAATCCCAGGACAGGATAGGGTCTATCCCAGGTTGCTGAGGGAAGCGAGAGAGGAAATAGCTGGGGCCCTGACAGATATCTTTGTGGCATCCTTAAATACAGGTGAGGTGCCGGTGGACTGGAGGGTTGCTCATGTTGTTTCCCCCTGTACAAGAAGGGTAGTAGGGATATTTCGGGTAACTACAGAGCAGTGAGCCTGACGTCAGTGGTGGGAAAGTTGCTGGAGAAGGTATTGAGGGTTAGGATCTATTTATATTTAGAAAAGAATGGGCTTATCAGTGATAGGCAACATGGTTTTGTGTGGGGGAGACTGTGCCTTGCCAACTTAATAGAGTTCTTTGAGTAAGTGACCAAGTTGATAGATGAAGGAAAGGCTGTTGATGTCATATACATGGACTTTAGTAAGGCATTTGATAAGGTTCCCCATGGTAGACTAATGGAGAAACTGAAGTCACATGGTGTACATGGTGTTCTAGTTAGGTGGATAAAGAACTGGTTGAGCAACAGGAGACAGAGAGTAGTAATTCAAGGGAGTTTCTCAAAATGGAGAAAGGTGACCAGCTAGGTTCCACATGGGTTAGTGTTGGGGCCACTGTTGTTTGTAATATACATAAATGATCTGGAAGAGGGCACTGTTGGTATGATCAGCAAGTTTGCAGAAGACACGAAGATTGGTGGAGTAGCAGAAACCATAAGGAACTGTCAGAGAATATAGGAGGATATAGATAGACTGGAAAGTTGGGCGGAAAAATGGCAGATGGTTTTCAATCCAGACAAATATGAGGTGATGCACTTAGGCAAGACTAATTCTAGATCGAATTATACAATGAACGGAAGAGCCTTGGGAAAAGTTGATGGGCAGAGAAATCTGGGAATGCAGGTCCATTGTACCCTGAAGTTTGCTGCACAGGTGGATAGAGTGGTCAAGAAGGCATATAGTATGCTTGCCTTCATTGGACAGGATATTGAGTATAAGAGCTGGCAAGTCATGTTAAAATTGTACAAGATATTGGTTCGGCCGCATTTAGAATACTGTGTACATTTCTGGTTGCCACATTACCAAAAGGATGTGGACGCTTTGGAGAGGGTGAAGAGAAGGTTTATGAGGATGTTGCCTGGTATGGAAGGTGCTAGCTATGAAGAGAGGTTGAGTAGGTAAGGTTTATTTTCATTAGAGAAAAGGAGATTGAGGGGGAACCTGATTGAGGTTTACAAAATCATGAAGGGTATAGACAGGGTGGATAGAGACAAGCTTTTTCCCAGGGTGAAGGATTCAATAACAAGAGGTCACGCTTTCAAGGTGAGAGGTGGAAAGTTTAAGGGGGAATACACACGGCCAGCACACCTTCACACAGAGGGTGCTGGGCGTTTGGAACGCGTTGCCAGCAGAGGTGGTAGAGGCAGGCACGGTAGATTCATTTAAGGTGCTTCTGGACAATGCATGAGTAGGTGGGGAGCAGACATCCTGCTTTACTTGCCACATGACAGTCCATTCCTGGATGTTGTCCAGATCTTGCTGCATCTGGACACACACTCCAGTATCTGAGGAGCCACGAATGCAATCATCAGCAACCATCCCCACTTCTGATCTTATGATGGTGGGAAGTTCATTAATGAAACAACTGAGGATAGGAGGGCAGGCGCCACCACCCTGAAAAACATAGAACATAGAATGTTACAGCGCAGTACAGGCCCTTCGGCCCACGATGGTGCGCTGACCAGTGAAATTAATCTGATGCCCATCTAACCTACATCATTGCATTATTATTTACAGATATGTCCAATGCCCATTTAAATACCCTTAACATTGGCGAATCTACTACTGTTGCAGGCAGGCCATTTCACACCCCTACTACTTTCTGAGTAAAGAAACTACCCCTGATATCTACCCTAAATCTATCACCCCTCAATTTAAAGCTTTGCCCCCTCGTGTTAACCTTCACCATCCAAGGAAAAAGGCTCTCACTGTCCACCCTATCTAACCTTCTGATTATCTTATACCTCTCGATTAAGTCCCCTCTCAACCTTTTCTCTCCAACAAAAACAGCCTGGGTTCCCTCAGCCTTTCTTCATAAGACCTTCCTTCCATACCAGGCAACATCCTAGTAAATCTCCTCTGAACCCTTTCCAAAGCTTCCAAATCTTTCCTTTAATGCGGTGACCAGAACTGCACATAATACTCCAGGTGCAGTGTCTTGTACAGCTGAAGCATGGCCTCGTGGCTCCGAAACTCAATCCCTCTACAAATAAACGCCAACATATCATATGCCTTTTTAACAACTCTATCAACCTGGGTGGCAACTTTCAGGGATTTATGCACCTGGACACTGGAGATCTTCTGTTCATCTACACTTCCAAGAATTTTGCCATTAGCCCAGTACTGTACTCTGCAATCCTGTTACTTCTTCCGAAGTGAACTACCTCACATTTTTTCACATTAAACTCCATTTGTCACTTCTCAGCCCAGCTCTGCATTTTCTCTATGTCCTTCTGTAACCCCAACATCCTTTGGCACTATCCACAACTCTGCCTATCTTACAGTCATCTGCAAATTTACTAATGCATCCTACTATGCCCACCTCCAGAATATTTATAAAAATGACAAACAGCAGTGGACCCAAAACAGATCCTTGCATCACACCACTCGTAAATGAGTTCCAGGATGAACATATCCCATCAACCGCCACGCTCTGTCTTCTTTCAGCTAGCCAATTTCTGATCCAAACCACTAAATCATTTTCAATCCCAAAACTCCTTATTTTGTGCAATAGCCTACCGTGTGGAACCTTATCAAATGCCTTACTGAAGTCCATATACACCACATCAACCCGCCTTACCTTCATCCACCTGTTTTGTCACCTTCTCGAAGAAAAAGGAGAGCGAGTTTCCCCTGCAATTTCACTAAATTCGAACTTCACTAGGTTTCCTTGGTGCTACACGCAGTCAACTGCAACTTTGATGTCAATGGCTGTCACTATCCTCTCCGCTCTGGAATTCAGTTCTTTCGTTCATGTTTGAACCAAGGCTGTAATGAAGCCAGGAAACGAGTGGCCCTGGAGGAACCCAAACTAAGTTAGATGAGCAGTTTATTCAGAGCACTGTTGATGGCCCTTCCATCATTGTACTGGTGATCAAGAGTAGACTATTCAATCTCTTTCAAATTGAAAACACTGTTCCATCGAATAGTCCTAGGATAAATATAGCATGGGGTTAGAGAGAAAGGCTCCCTCTTCACTGTCCCCATCAAACACTCCCAGTACAGGTACAGCATGGAGTTCGACACAGTGTAAAACTTTCTCCATTAAACGCTCTCAGGGTAGGTACTACAGGATCAGACAGAGAGTAAAACGTACTCTACACTTTTAAATTGAAAGTAAAGCTTCCTTCCCCCCCCAAACACTATACCCATCAAACATTTACAGAACAGGTACAGCATGGGGCTGGATACAGGGTAAAACTCTCCCTTCAGTCCCCATCAAACATTCCCAGGACAGGCACCTTGTACATTTCCCAAAGCAGCAAGGTGACACCTCAGAATGAGATGGCCCTCTTCTTGTTGAATACTTAAGTCTGACATGCTAAGATGGAAAGATGCAGGACTGATTTTTTTTTTCTCTCATGGAATCAAGAATAAGAATGTAAACTATAAACAGCCAGTCCTCTAAGCACTATGGGAAAGATTGGCCTGCTGCATGAGTCCAGGGGGATTGGCTAAATCAGTTTCCGGGTGCTCCTGTCCCCACTTCACTTCATCCTTGACACCTTTTTCAGACCTAGAATCATCGAGTCATCTAGACTCAAAACATTAGCTTGCTCTCTCTCCATGGATGCTGACTCGCTGTGATCTTCAGCATTTGTTGCTTTCAGCATTTGCCGCTTTGAGGGCGGCACAGTGGCACAGTGGTTAGCACTGCTGCCTCACAGCGCCAGAGACCCGGGTTCAATTCCCGCCTCAAGCGACTGACTGTGTGGAGTTTGCACGTTCTCCCTGTGTCTGCGTGGGTTTCCTCCAGGTGCTCCGGTTTCCTCCCACAGTCCAAAGAGGTGCAGCTCAGGTGAATTGGCCATGCTAAATTGCCCATACTGTTAGGTAAGGGGTAAATGTAGGGGTATGGGTGGGTTACGCTTCGGCGAGTCGGTGTGGACTTGTTGGGCCGAAGGGCCTGTTTCCCCACTGTAATGTAATCTAATCTAATCAGTATAGATTCCAGCATCTGCAGTAATCCTACATTGCATGGGGTAGCTGTTTGTACAAAGTTTGAGGAGACTAGTTACACTGAAGAAAGCCTCTGCTGGGTTATAGCTGGATTTGATGTTGAGGGAGTAAAGAACGTGCAGCTTCCAGAAAAGGACTCAACTGCCTAGTCCTCCTGCTCAGAACTCTACATTCCAAGTGGCACAATCCCCACAGTGAAATCAACCTTGCATGTTTGGGTAAAGGCAAACTGCACCAGTGGACATATTTTGAAGTGGCCTTGAAAGTCATTCAGTTCAACAGTGATTAGAAATGGGCAACAAATCACCCTATTAGTGATGTTCAGATTCCCACTGAAGAATAAAGGGAACAAAACACAAAGGTTGGGAAGGTAATTAGAAACGCTGGTTACACTGCATTTGGAATATTTTGCCAGGGAGATCCCTCTCCAATGGTCTGACTCAAAAAAGCCCCAGAAATCAAAAAGTCCCTAGGTCAGAGAAACCAGTATCTGGGCTTATTAAGGGTAAGTCAGGTCGAAGAAAACCAGTTTACATTTTTTGAGGAAATCATCATAGTAGATGAAGACGTTATTTACACAGACTTTAAGAAGGTATTCAATAAGATTTTACATTAGACGCAGTTTTCAAAAAACAAAAGTGTATGAAAAAGGATGCAACAGAGGGAATTGTTAAGAGATAGGGGGCAGCAAGTACGGTGTTTCAAATGGAGGGCGTGACCAGTGATAAGTCCCATAGGTACTTCATGATATTTGTCAATGACTTTGATCAAGTTATTTAACGAAGCTTATTGATGATTCTAAGTTGGGTGGCTAAGTAAATAGCCACCCAACTTTCCTGAAGAAGGGCTTATGCCCGAAACATCGATTCTCCTGTTCCCTGGATGCTGCCTGACCTGCTGCGCTTTTCCAGCAACACATTTTCAGCTCTGATCTCCAGCATCTGCAGACCTCACTTTCTCCTGGCCAAGTAAATAGTGTAGATAAGAGCAGAAATTCAGAAAAGGAATATTGATTGGGTTTAACTGTGACCGACGAAATGCAACATGGGAAAATAAGAGGACATCTCCTCTGACTCCTTCTGGAACTGAGGAAGTGCAGAGATGTTTTGGATCCGCATACAAGAATCATTTGAAATGGCCTAGAAAACCATTCATTAGAGATGGGCAACAAATCAACCTGCTAGTGACGTTCAGGTCCCCATGGAACAATAAAGAGAAAAAAATAGAGAAGGGCGGAAAAGTCTGTTATAGCATTTGGAATCCTGTACTCAGTTCTGGACACTTCATCCAAGGTGGTATGTACTGTGAGGGAGTGCAACAAAAATTGATTTGAATTATACTATGTGGAAAGGGTTAAATTACAAAGGCATAGACAAACTTGTATCCCTGGAGTAAAGACAATGCACAAATGATATACAGGTTGTTCTCCTATAATGTGGGTTTCATTAATGCAAATTCACTATAATGCAATTGACAAATTAGAGACACTGTTTCTAAAGCGTGAACTTTTAAAGCATGTGTTGGCTGTAACATGGTTACATCGCCAACTCCTTAAGCACTGTTTCTCAAGTGCGATTTTTCTATAACACGGAGTTGCACAAGAACACAATCGTCACATTACAGAAGAATCATTTGTAACTGGTGTGATTAATTAAAGAACTTCAAGAAGTCAGTAGAGAAAACCATTCCTTCTGCTGAGAGAATCCAGAACAAAGAATTCTACAGCGACTTCAATCTGAAGTGTGAAGTAACGCATTGGGGAAGGGCAAACAAAGCTAGGAATACACAATAAATAGGAGGCTGTCAAGAGAGGTAAAGGAAATGAGAGAGCTTGGAATGCATGTCTTGAAGTTGGCATCAGGTAGATAGGGTGGCAAAGAAACATAGGAAATGTTTTTTTTTGGAAAAGTTATGGAATAAAAAAGCAGGGATGTAATACCAAAACTATATAAGACACTGCTTAAGCTGAAGTTGGGATTTTATCTACAGTTCTCGTCACATTACAGGAGGAACATAATTGCTTTAGAGAGAGTACACAGGACATTTACAAGAATGTTGTCAGAGCTGGAATATTGCAGCTGTGAAGAAAGATTGAATAGGTTAGAGTTGTTTTCTTAGAATAAAGGACTCTGACAGCAGACTTAATTAAAGTTTACAGAATAATCAGGCACCTAGATACACAGGAAAGACCCTAGCAAAGAAGTCAATTACTAGGGGTTGAGATAGAAGGTAATTAGTAGTAGAATTACAGGGAACACAAGGAAAACATTTTCACTCAGAGGGAGCTGGGTAACTAAGTTTGCTGTGCAGTTTGGTGGGTGAGGTGGAACCCCTGCATTCATTTAGAAGGAATCTGGATCAGTAACCAAAGCACGATAACCTGCAAAGCTACAGAACAGATGCTGGAACATGTGTTTAGAATGGAAGGATATTTCATCCAGCCAGCACAATCACAGAGGGCTGAATGAGCTCTTTCTGTGTTGTAATATTTATGTTGTTTCTATGGTTTTCTCATGTCTCTCCAAAGCATGTCCACCATCTACAAGGCACAAGGAGTGCAATGGAATATCCACTTGCCTTAGATGTTTGACATCGTCCACGACGAAGCAGCCCGCTTGACGAGCACTACGTACACAACCTTTAACATTCACTCCCTTCACTCTGTTGCAGTAGTATGCCATGTTTACAGGATGCACACAGTAAACTCTCCAAAGCTTCTTCAACAGAATGTTCCAAAGCTGCAAGACCTCTCACATAAAAGGACAAGTGCTGGAGATGCATGCCAATACCAACTCCTGCAGGTTCCCCTTTAAGTCACACACCATCCTAACTGTAAATATATCCCCTTTCCTTCACTATCACTGGATTAAAATCCTGGAACTATCTCCCTAACAGCTCTGAACATTACATGTGCTGTAATAGTTCAATGAGGCAGCTAACCAACACCAGGGTATTAAGGATAGGTAAATAATGACCATTCGGGGATGATTTTCTGAGGCTGTTAGCCACATGGGGAACAGAAATCTGAACTCTTCTTCAAAAAGCTATTGAGGCTGGTGCTGTCAATAAAAAATTTCAAATCTTCAAAAAGACTTTACACTGAGGAGAAAGGAATACAAATTGTTCGAAAACATTAACCGCACAGAAACAGGTTGCTCAGTCAGTGCTCCATTAGTGTCCTCACATTCCTCCTCATTTTCCCCTATTATTGTTCTCCCTCAAGTGTTTCTTTAGCCTTCCTTTAGATACTTGTGCCCTTATCACCTCAACCTCATCCTGCACTAACAACTCAGTAATTTCTTCTGAATTCTCAACTGGATGTGTTCGTGATGATATAAATGACCATTTGTTTGGGTTTTCCCCTATTGTGGTAAAGTCTTCCCTACATCTATCCTACTGAGTTTTATAATGATCTTGAACAGGTAACCTCTCAGGTTTCAATAGAGAACAGCCCCAGCCTACTCAGTATTTCCTGAGCAACTTACAATCTTTCAGACTAATAATCATTCCAGCATATATTTTTATTCACGTTTTCCATTTAAGTATTTTCCATTTTGTACACGTTATCCTTTTGCTTTTGTATTAGTGGAGACAGAGTTGTATTCACAGAGTTCATTGTGATGTGGAATGCAATACTAGAAGATAGCTCTAACCACATCAAATGTGCCAAAGGAACAGGTCTGGTGATGTTGGATGTCTTGGTGCAAGATTGAGAATCTACCTATTTTGAATGGATGTTGGAGAAATGCCACATCCCAACAAGGATCCCCAGACTCCTTGGTGTTATGCTATTCAGTTGGTAGTGTCACTGTTATGTCCCTGGTCACCAGTGGCCTACCAGGAAAAAGTGTATACATTTAGAATACATTTAGAATATACATTATACATTTGGATTTAAGACACCATAACTCTCTTGAGTGAGGCTAGCCATGAGTAGGGATGGACAGACAAAATCAGAATCTCCATGATGAGCAAAGAATTGGAAGTGCCTGCACCATTTTTGTGGTTTCATGCCTTCCACAGCAAGCCGTGTGATCTCAGAACAGTTACGTGAGAACTAGAAAATATAAATTAGTCCAGTCATTTTAGCTTTCAAGAGCTTTGATTAGCTGCATCAATGAGTTACAACTCAGGTCAGTCTCAACAGTATCACCACACTGGCTCAGATTGTTTGATAAGCTTTGGGAATGTGCCCAGAATAGCATAAATCCTTTATTTAGCTAAAGGATCCATCCTGTATCTATAGATGTCTTTGTATGTTCTCCAAGAATATCATCACACCAGTCCTGGGTTTTGGCTTTAAATGCCAATTGAATTTATTATACAATTGGTGAATGCATGAATAAATAACAGCAATATAAAATGTATATAATGAGAACAAATGTCAAACCATACTAATTCCTCAAAAAGGAAATAATAAATGTTATACAATATACATAATAAACTGTAATTTTTTAATTAAATTTTTGTTTACAGTTATTTCTTCCTTTGATATTTGCTATATACAGAAAATTCCCATCAAAACCTGAGTTTTGTGAAAGTTTAAGACCAAATTTGAATCCCACAGACCTAGCTACATTCTCACCACCTAAAGCACTTGTAGAAATTTGAATAACTCTCAGCTGAATTCAAAAGGAGCTGCCACTAACACAAGACCAAATAAGTTGCAAGTTTCAAGCACTGACAGTAATGTGACTGTCAGCAGTTACAAACAGTGACTCAGTGCAGCCTCAGATATCCATGCAGCAATGCTGGCTAACCCGTGAAAGGACACCCCTGAGTTAGAAGATGCTTAATAAACCATGTATTTAAAACACAATCCATTTAGACAGGGCTGAATAATAAATATTCCTGAACAATTTTTTCTTTTTTTTTCTCTGGAGTCCTGTGCTCATTAAGTACTTTGCCATGTCAGGCATGAGGAATCACCATCAAACACAATGGAGATACAGCACAAGTTAGAAACAGAGTAAAGCACCCGTTACACACCTCATTAAACACTGCCAGGGCAGGTACAGCACAGGGTTAAGTAGTATGAAGTTCCCTGTACTCTGCTCCCCTCAAACACTATTAAGGCAGCTCAAGCATGGGGATAAATGTAGAGTAAAGCTCTTTTTACAATATCCTATCAACCACTCCAGAGCAATACAGTACAGGGTTAGGTACAGAGTAGAGCTCTTTCTAAACTGTCTCTCAAACACTTTAAGGGCAAGTACAGCAGAAGTTTAGATACAGAAGGGGTTTGAAGGGGTCACTATCCCCTTCAAACATTCCCAAGGTAAGTAGTATTCCATATTTCAGCTATCTGTTCAGAGACCAAAACTAATAAGAATCCTAGCAACATTATATTGAGTTATGTCAGAACCTAGATTTGAACGTCTTGTATATGGTGTCTAAATTAAAGAAAAAGTATCAAGCTAAAACATGGCAAAAAATCATAATGTTTGTTCACACTTAGTTGACAGTACAGGAATATAGCAAGGAAAGGGGGTCATTTTGCCCCTCAAGTCCGTTCTGTAATTCAGTGAGAGAATAGCACATTCTTAACCTAATTCTGTATACACCCCTCCCTACCTCTATACTTCTTCACAAAATTTCAGATAACAAAGTTAATCTCAGATTTAAAATTAACAGTTGATCTTCCATTAATACAAGATAATCAGAGGGTTAGATAGGGTGGACAGGGAGAGCCTTTTTCCAAGTATGGGGACTTTAAAGTGAGGGAGGTATAAGACAGATGTCAGAGGTAGTTTCTTTACTCAGAGAGTACTTGGGGTATGGAATGCTTTGCCTGCATCGGTAGTAGATTCGCCAAGTTTCAGTGTATTTAAGTCGGCATTGGACAGGCATATGGACGTAGTACATGGAATAGTGTAGGTGGGATGGGCTTCAGATTAGTATGACAGGGCGGCACAACATCATGGGCCGAAGGGCCTGTACTGCGCTGTAATGTTCTATGTTCTATAGTCTGTATTCAGAGCAGAGTTGCAAATCTCTCCTATCCTGTGTGTGAAAATAATTCCCAATTTTCTCTCCTAAACTTTTTCCTCTAACCTGCACCTCCCCAAAATGAAGAGCACTGAAAGAAGGGGAGGAGATAGGGAATAGGTTCATTTTGCAACGTAAGGCAAATAGGGCAGCTCTGTTCCAACTCTGCCAATAATATTATTTGCAAATACCTTCTGACAACAAGCAAATAACAGAATTCGGTGTGATTCATGTCCCCAGTCTCATCTCTCCTTCTGTGGTACACTGATTAGATTAGATTAGATTAGATTAGATTAGATTCCTTACAGTGTGGAAGCAGGCCCTTCGGCCCAACAAGTCCACACCGACCCTCTAAAAAGCAACCTACCCAGACTCACTCCCCTACATTTACCCCTGACTAATGCACCTAACACTATGAGCAATCTAGCATGACCAATTCACCTAACCTTGCACATCTTTGGACTGTTGGAGGAAACCAGAGCACCTGGAGGAAACGCACGCAGACATGGGGTGAATGCACAAACTCCACACAGACAGTTGCTCGAGACAGGAATTGGACTGGGTCCCTGGCGCTGTGAGGCAGCAGAGTTAACCACTGAGCCACTGTGCCGCCCTGATCATTTTCTTGGTGTCACTTTCTCATTCGCAGTCTAAATTGTTGCATTTAATCAATATTGTTTCAAACTTCCTCCTCTCCCTAGTTTTCACATGGTTAGATTTTCAGCAATGGTTCCTCCATAATCTTCTCCTTCCTGTCTGTGCAATCTCCTCCAGACTGTCAACCCTTGGGGAGCTATGTGATTCTCAAATTCTGACCTCTTGTGTATTCCCAATGATTGGTGACTGTGCCCGCAATTGCCAGGGCCTTAAGGACTGCAATTCCCTCACGACACTTCTCCACCTCACTTTTCTCCTTTAAGACAACTCTTAAAATCGACATCTTTGATCAAGTTTTTGGTCACCTGATTTAATATCTCATGTGACTCAGTGGCAAACTTTATTTTATAACATTTGTCTGAGGCATCCTGGAACTACAATAAATGCAATACACTTTGTTCACTTTCCCCTCCTCATCTTCCATTTCAGAGAACACTGTCAATCAATTGCTAGTAGAAACACTTTGTTATACTTTCCAAATTTTACCTCCTATAAGGGCTCATTTCTATTTTTGCAATTCCTCCTCCATTATCACCATCATTCATTGTGACGATGTAATCTTCTACACAAGTGCTTCCAAGGTATCTTCCTTTTTACCCTTGACCAATGACAGCTTCCACTTATGTTAGTCAGGCCCCCTGACCATTTCCATCCCCTTTCACAGAATTCTCATCTCAACCTCCATCCCACTAGTCCCACAGCCAGAATGGGGTTCCCTGTCCTTACCTATCATCACACACAACTTTGCAGTCAATTTCATGAGCTTGACTATTTCCTTCGTCTCTAGCATGTTCCCACCAGCAAACACAGCTCCCTACAACTTTCAACATTTCAAACAGACTGTTCCCTCTACAGTGGCCTCATCTAGTCCTTCTCCTACTCATTCAGATTTTACATAAAACACAGAAGATGCAACATCTTCCCTTTCATCTCCTCCCCTCCAACTGTTACTCCAATCAGATAAAACGATTCTTTAATTTCAGCGCTCACTAGGTGGCTTCCACTACTGCGGCGAGACTGAATACAGGATTTCAGTTCAGTCTGCAAGCGCAAATTGAGCTTCTGGCCATCTGCCACTTTAATTCTCTGCTCCATACCAACCTCTGTCCTTCACTTCCTTACACTATCCTTTTTTTCAAAATTCTTTCATGGAACGTGGGCATTGCTGGCAAGGCCAGCAATCATTGTTCATTCCTAATTGCCTTTGAATTAAGTGACTTGTTAGGGACATTTCAAAGGGTAGTTAACAGTCAATCTCATTGCTCTGGGTCTGGATGTGGTGCATAATGATCATATTAGTTCTGCTTATAGGCATTTCTATTTGTCCCATCACTATTTCTTTTTGTCCTACACCATCTGTTTTGTTATTTAATCTCTCCTCCCTTTCATCCCAAAACAAACTTTCCCTTTTATCCTTTCCACACCTTTGACCTTTCCCTGCCTCTGTACTTGCTTAAAATCAGTTTCATTTCTAATTGTTTCGGATTCTGAGGATAGGCACGGAACTGAAGCGCTGACTCAGTTTCCTCCTCCAAAGATGCTGCCAGAGCTGCTGCGTATTTCCAACATTTCCTATTTTCATAATGGAATACTGAGGGTAAGCTAAAACTTGACGGCAGCAAGATCCTCAAAAAAGTTTTAGACTCCTAAAACCTAGAGACCTCTGGAATCCCACCTATGTCCACCAAATTTTTTTACCAGGAATAAACAACAGCATGGAATGTCCTAATGTCATCAAATCAGCACTCCAGATCTCCAGGCCATCCCCAAAACATTTTGACTGGATGGCTGACAGCTGCTTGCCTCCTGCTGCAATTCTCCCATATGTTAAAGACACAGGTATCTCTCCTGGTGCTTTCAAGAAAGATATGGTCACATTTCAAACAGGTAGGGACCAATAACTGAGTTCAGTTGTAAATGTTTAATACTGGCCAAGATATGTTCCTGGGATTGGAGACTGGCACCCTGAGCGAGTACAAACTGACCAAATGCTTTAACACATTGCAGAAATATCAGTAACCATCATAATCCCATGTGCTAGATCACTCAAATAACGTTCATTTGAAAATATTGATACTCTCCCTGCTTGCATTTCATCAAATAGCCTTTCCTGTAGCAACACCGCATTCTCCATCAGTCGGGGGAGGAAATAAGAATGTTCCAATCAGCCCTCCTCTTCGCCCTCATAATAGCGTTCCTGGCAGCAAGACGAGCTCAAGCACTGATATCCATGGAGTAAAGGCTGCGAATCTGAACACAAAGTGTCACTGTACACTGGTGTCATCTTCATTCCCCAACCCCACTCTCCATTTAACGTTCCAGACCATGCAGTTTGACCACAATTGCACTCTGGACACCCTTACAGACAGTCGCAAGTGATGCTGTGTTTGGATGACCTCTGTCTCATGCCAAATATTGAACAATGACCTTTCCAAATGATCTAATCTCCACAAATGAATCACCCGTCCCAATGCCTCCATGTTCCCCAACTTCACTATATTGAATGACTTGGGCAGATGTAACAATGTGCCTACTGAGATGGAACCAATATGGAATAATATGTCACTGGCATATCAGAGGAGGTTTTACATTGCCACTGAGAGTAATTTCATTAGCTCACCACATCATATCTCAAGGCTAGTCAATCCTCTCTGATCGATGAGTGTTGCATTAATATTTCGATAGACTTCTCTGCGTTGACAATGCTTTGTGATAAATGGCAAATCAACAGAACAATCCCTGGAGACTGACAGTGACAGGACAGAACCCCAGTCGCTGAACAAATTACTGCATAGACCCATGGACAAGGACTGGGAGAAGGTACAGACATTGATGGAGTCAACACAGACCCTTGGAGACTTACGGGGTTTGGGGCGGGGTGGCGGGGGGGACACAAACAACGGGAGACTGACAACACAGATTGAGAGTCTGCAGTGTGACAGAATAGCACCTAGGATTTGTTATGAAGACAGAAATGGCTGCAGTAGCAAGACTGGGCTTTGTACCTATAATCTGCAGGACGGACTGTGGTCACTGAAAAGTTAAGGCTTAGGTGCTTGCATTGAATGTTCATTGGGAGATAATTGAGATCAAGTGGAAGATGATTTGTGTGTTATGAGATAAAAGATTGACGCAAAATACACTGTTTTGGATATGTATAAAGGTGAGCAGGATGCATAGTTTGCTGTATATTCACAAGCTCTACCCTCAGATTGTTCCATATGTTTGCCATGTACAGCTTTTACTGTGTACGCAGTTTGTCAAGCTGTGAGCGGAGGGCAAAGTCTAGGTGATTTCTCATGATCATTGAGGCTCCTCTGTGGAATGACAGTGAGGGGCACTGAACTGGAGCATGAGATAAAATAATAACGTGTGAAAGTTTCTCAGGGTGGAACAACTGGCTTTGCCTGGGATGGTCCATGTTACAATTTCTCATATTTTCCTTTCATTTTAGAATATAGAGGCATTAACGAAAGTACAAATGGGATTTGCAAGGATGATACTAGAACTGACTAGATACTAATAAGGTAAGCCTGAACATTTCTTGTCGAAAGGAACAGAACTGAAGGGTGGCCGGGTACAGATTATTAACGGTATGAAGCAGTCAGACAGGGTTAGCGTAAAACAAATGCGTCCACAAGTGCAAATTATGGATCAAAATTACAAGACAGTCACTAATAAATCCAATAGGGAATATGGGAGAAAATTCTTTACCCAATGAATGGTGAATATTTGCTGGCCCAAGTAGAGTGGTTAAAGCTAATATGTATCAACATTTAAAGGGAAGCTGCAACAGCACATGAGGAAGAAAGCAACAGAATTTGTTGAAAGGGGTCAACTGGGAGTGACAGGAGGCTTGGGCAGGCCTTCACCACAGCACAGATTAATGGAGCAAGTTGCCCATTTCTGTACTATACACTCCATTAAGGATGAGACCTGGAATATTCAGGTCAATAATCTAGAATGAGCCACAGCTGAAGTTGCATTGCCCGCTGTTTAATTGGGAACCGCTTTCCAAGATTGAAGGTGATCTGCCATTTAGTTGCCTAGTGTCATAGGAGCTCCATGAATGTGGTAAGAGAAGGGCACCCAGGGATGGGAAATTCCTTCCCTAAATCCAAAATACCAATTCAAACAGAGTCAGATTCCCGCCCCCAACCACTTCCTTCAAAGGTGTGGTCTTCCTAGACTCAACTGTAAGTTTGCTTCTGGAAAGAAAGGAGTGTGTGGAACACTTGTTTTCATGATGACTCAAGATGACTTGCACCAGGGAGTTTCTCTTATTAATTAAAATGAGATTGTTGAAGCTTGCCCAGTGACTTTAGTGTGGAAATATGCTGGGTGCTTAAATACTGAGCCATTCACACTGAGGCAGTCCTTAATCATGCAATATGTAAGCATAACATCCAAGATGCAACAAGTGGTGTTCAAGGTTTGTGTATGGGTACGTTCACTGAGCTGGGAAGTTGATTTGCAGACATTTCGTCCTCTGTCTAGGTGACATTTTCAGTGCTTTGGAACCTCCTCTGAAATGCTGCTGTGCTGTGTTATTTGGAATGCTGCTGGAATTTATTTGGTTCTGTTTCTGCAGGTTCCAGTTGTTTGTTATAGTGACCAGTATATTGGGTCTAAGTCAATGGGCTTGCTAATGGAGTCCATGACTGAGTGCCACGCTTCTAGAAATTCTCTGGCTGTTCTATGTTTAGCTAGTCTTATGATCGCTGTATTCTCCCAGTCGAATTTGTGGTCCTTGTCATCTAAGTGTATGGCTAGTAGGGACGGCTGGTCGTGGCATGTAGTGGCTAGTTGGTGTTCATGGATGCGGATTACAAGATGTCTGCCTGTTTGCCCTATATAGTGTTTCATGCAGTCTTTGTAACCTGCATCCACAAATACCAACTAGCCATTAAACACCACAACCAGCTGTCCCTAGTAGCCAAACACACAGATGACAAGGACCACAAATTCGACTGGGATAACACAATGATCATAGGACTAGCTAAAACAGGACAGCCAGAGAACCCCTAGAAGCATGGTACTCAGCCACAGACTCCATCGATAAGCACGTTGACCTCGACCCAATACATCTGCCACTACAACAAATAACCAGAACCGGCAACCAGAAACAGCAGAAACGGCAACCAGATAAATTCCAGAAGACACAGCACAGCAGCATTTCACAGGAGGCTCCAAAGCACTAAACCATCACCGAGACAGGGACGAAACATCTGCAAATCAGCTTCCCAGCTCGACAAAAATACTCACAACCACAACAACAAGTAGTCTCATCATCCATGGACAAAGAATGATCTTTCAGAATTCATTCTTCTGATTACAATCTAGTGATTCTTTTTGGAAAGTATGCATGTTTTATCATGATGAGTTCCGATCCCCCTTGGCACACCCCACCTTTTGAATCAGTCAAATGACACTGCTTTCCAAAGTGTTTCAAAGAAGACCTCTATTATCCACATTAACAGGATCTATCCTCTAGCATAGAACAAAGATTGGGAAAATGGTGAGGCTCCACAGGAGCTCAGTACCAACTTATTCTGCAGCTGATTTAAAGCTGCCTGACATTACGTTTAGTTCCTCTTCACCAAACTCTCTGCCTCTGAATTCCTTTTACATCCACAGTGCATCTCCCACTTCTAGTATCAGCCTGCATCAAGCTGGGAACTCCCTCTGTTAGCAGGATCCACCTCTGACATTAGCAGGATGTGTAGATCAGTGAAGAGGTTTTGTTAAAGGACTGCTAAAGAATCTGCACTCCGTGCACAACAAGGTTAAATGATCTGTGCTGCCTGCTGATGCTCTGTTGGAAGTGAGCCACTGCACAGTCAGCAATTACATTACACACAGGTTCTGCTTTCTGATACTGACTCATGATTGCACCACTGTGCATCGAACAATTACTGGTCACTCCTGTAGGACTCACAGGGTGACCAAAGTCTTACCATCATCTTTGCCATTATCTTTTCCTTTGTCTTTTTTGTCTTTCTTTGACTTTTTCCCCACTGCCTCCTCTCCAACTGACGTACTGGCAATGGGTGTTGTAGGAAGGTTTGAGACTCCTGGCACTTGATTGGATCCTCCAGGGACATTGTACATAGGAGGAGTAAGCACAGTGCTGATAGTTCCTGCAAGGTCAGTGCCATCAGTTATGTTCTGATGCTGCAATAGCCTTTTTAATAGGAACCTAAGGGCATTTAGAGAGAGGAACAACATCATGGCTAGAAACATCCATTTTATGCACAGAGGAACCTCAATTATCCGAAAATCGGATTATCCGACGGCGATCTCGAGGTCCCGACAGAAAGATTACATCAAAGTCGTGTGCCCAACACTGATTTAATCACTGTAAACACATGATGCTAAGTGCTGCCGAGAACAGTCCTGAACTGACGGGAGTGCAGGCACCATCTCTAAATGACTGACCTCCCACCTCCTCTCTCTCTCTTCCCACACTTTCCCTGAAGTTCTACATGCGTGTTCCCTAAACTCCCCTTCCTCAGATAACATTGTCCTGTACAGGGCAAAGGGGGAACCTGTCAAAAAGTTGCAGTAAAAAGTTGTGTGTGTGTGTGGCGCGCGTACACTATTTGTAGACTCACCCCACCCCCCCAAAAGGCAGTAGCAGCAGCAGCAGTCTTGTTGTTCGTGCCCAGTCCAGCTGCCTGGGAGAGGGGGTGGGGGCCGACGGGGCAGCTGTTGGGATGGACGAAGGGGGATGGTGTTGGGGGCGGACGGGGGGGTTGCGTTGGAGGGTGGGGTGGGGGAGCGATGGGTGGTGTTAGGGGTGGGCAAGGGCTCGCGTGTGCTCTGTTGCTGCTAGACTCCTGAACGGGGAGCAGACAATAGAAAACTCCAAGCCCCAGAGGAAAGGCATTGCATCAATTAACCGAATAATCAATTATCCGAACGAAATAGTGCCTGCCCATCTTGTTCAGATAATCGAGGTTCCTCTGTACTAGCAAATAAACTAGATTAATGACATCAGGAGAACAGGAAAATTACAAACCCTGTTAATTTCAAAAGCGTATTTTTGAGCAAAATCCACAGACAGACTTTCAGCTATTTTCAGCAAAACTTTGTTTGGTTAATTAGGGGCGGCACAGTGGCTCATTGGTTAGCACTGCTGTTTTATAGTACCAGGGACCAGGGTTCAAATCCAGCCTCGGGCGACTGTGTGAAGTTTGCACATTCTCTGCGTGTCTGTGTGGGTTTCTGGGTTCTCTGGTTTCCTCCCACAGTCCCAAAGTCCAAAATAACCCGTAGTGTTATTTCGGGTGCCACGTGTGAGTGAGAGGAGAACAAGAGGATACAGCAGATGAATGTGTGGCTAAACAATTAATTCAGGGGGCAAGAATTCAAATTTTAAGATCTTTGGGATCTTTTCTGGAGAAGAGGTGACCTGTTCAAGAGGGACAGATTGCATCAGAACTGGAAAGGGTCCAATATCTTGGCAGCCAGGTTTGCTAATGTTACAAGGGAGAGTTTAAAGATGATTGGCCGGGGGGGGGGGATGGGATCCTTAACAGCAGGGGAGCGGGATCCTCGACAGCAGGGAGGCAACTGCAAGGCTGGAAGGTGATACAGTAATCACAAATAGTGAAGTGAAGAGACAGCTCAGGCTGGAGCATGACAGGGATCAAGGAATGCCTGTCGGATTAAATTGCATCAATTTTAATGCAAAAGTGAAATCAGGAGGGCGAAAAGGGGGCACTAGATAACTCTTGGCCGATGAACTCAGGGCATGGATAAACAGGTGGAATTGGTATATTATAGTCATTACAGAAACGTGGCTAAGGGACAGACAGGACTGGCAGCTTCATGCAGAGTACAGGTGCTTTAGCAGGACAGAGGTGGCGGAAAGAGGCGAGCGGGAGTTGCTTTGTTGATTAAGGCATGTATCACAGCAGTAATCAAAGATGAAATAACTGAAGAATCATCCAGCTTTGTGGGTAGAGCTAAGAAATAAGAAGGGGATGGTAACATTATTGAGGCTGTATTATAGGCACCCAAACAGTCAACGGGAATTAGAGGGACAAATATGCAGGGAGATCGGAGAAACTTGCAGGAGCAATAGGGTTGTTACAGTAGGGGATTTAAATTTTCCTAATATAAACTGGGACTGCCAGAGCATTAAGGACTTAGATTGGTTGGAATTTGTTAAGCTCATTCAGGAAGGTTTCCTCAAGCTGTATGTAGAAGGTCCTATTCGGGAAAGGACAAACTCGAATTACTCTTGGGAAATAAGGCAAGGCACGTGCCTGAGGTGACCTTGAGGGAAGCACTTTGGGACCAGTGACCATAGTTCTACTAATTTTAAAATAGTTATGGAGAGGGACAAAACTGGTCCACAGATTCAGGTTCCAAATTGGAGCAAGGCAAATTTTGATGGAATTAGACAGGAGCTTGCAGGGGTTGATTGGAATAGTTTGAATGCAGGCAAAGGGACCTCTGGCAAGTGGGAGGCCTTTAAAAGTGAGACACCTACAGTTCAAGGTCTATATGTTCCTGCGAAGGTGAAGGAAAGGTTGGCAGGAATAGGGAAACCTGGACAACAAAAGATATGGAGCTTTGACCAGAAAAAAGTAGGAGGCATCACTCAGGTACAGGCAAGTGGGATCAAGGGAATTCCTGGAGGTATACAGGAGGTTACTGAAGAAGGAAATCATGAGGGAGAAAAGGTAGCTTTGGCTGAGAAGATTAGAGTGAATCCAAAGAGGTTCTTTTGAGTATATTAAAGGAAAAAGAATAACTAGAGAGAGAATAAGGCTCCTCCAGGGACAAAGTGGACATGTATGTGTAGAACCGCAGGAGATGGCCAAAGTCCTCAATGAATATTTCTCCTCTGTGTTTACCACAGGAAAGACATGAGACTTGAGAAATTGGGGATGTTAGTGGTCAGATCTTGGGGACAGTCCATATCACAGTGAAGGAAGTGTTGGACAGATTAGAATGTATGAATGTGGATAAATCTCCTGATCCTGACCAGATATATACATGAACCCTGCAAGAGGATAGGGAAGAAATTGCAGGAGCCCCTGGCTGATGTTTTTGCATCATCATTAGCCATGAGTGAGGTCCTGGAAGACTGGAGGGGAGTCAATGTTGTGCCCTTATTCAAGAAAGGCTACAAAGAAGAACCTGGGAACTATAGACTAGTGAGCCTTACCTCTGTGGTGGTTGTTACTTGAGAAGATTCTGAGAGATAAGCTATACATGCGTTTGCAAATACAGGGTTTGATTAGGAGCAGTCAGCACGGCTTTGTACAAGGGAAATAATGCCTCACAAATTTGTTCTTTGATGAAGTGACCAGAAAGGTTGATGAGGGCAGGCCGATAGACGTCATCTATATGAATTTTGGTAAGGTCTTTGATAAGGTTCCACATGGTAGGCTGCTCTGGAAGATTCTATCACATGAAATTCAAGAGGACCTGGCAAACTGGATACACAATTGGCTTAATGGTAGGAAGCAGAGGGTAATAGCGGAAAGATGCTTGTCAGATTGGAGGCCTGTGATTAGTGGACTACGTCAGGATAGGTGCATGGTCCCATTACTGTTTGTTATCTATATCAATGAATTGGATGACAACGTACAAGGCATGATTCATACATTTGCTCGTGAGACCAAAAAAGGCAATATCGTGGACAGTGAGGAAAGTTATCAGAAATTGCAGCAGCACCTTGATCAGTTGGGGAAGTGAGCTGAGAAACAGCAAATGGAGTTTAATACAGATAAGTGTGAGGTCTTGCATTTTGTAAAGTCATACCAAGGCAGGAGTTTCATGGTGAATGGTAGGGCCTTAAGGAGTGTAGTGGAACAAAGGAACCTTGGAGTTCAGGTGCACGGTTCTCTGAAAGTGGAGTCACAGGTAGACAGGGCAGTGAAGGCGGCTTTTGGCACAGTGGCCTTCATCAGTCAGGGCACTGAGTATAGAAGTTGGGAAGTTATGTTGCAGCCGTACAGGATGCTGGCGAGGCTGCACATATAGTATTGTGTCCAGTTTTGGGCACCTTGTTTTCGGAAGGATGTTATTAAACTGGAAAAAATGCAGAAGAAATTTACAAGGATGTTGCCAGGACTCAACGGTCTGAGTTATAGGGAGAGGTTGCACAAGCCAGGAGTTTTTTCTTTCGAGAGTAGGAGACTAGGGGAGGATCTTATAGAAGTGTATAAGATGATGAGAGGCATGGATAGGGCGAATGCACTCAAGTCTTTTTCCCAGGGCATCAGTTTACAGTTACAGGAGAAAGAACACAAGGGAACCCGAGGGGCAATGTTTTTACACAGAGAGTGGTACGCATATGGAATGAGCTGCCAGCCGAAGTTGTTGAGCTGGGTTCATTAACAACATTTAAAAGGCATTTGGATAAATGCATGGATAGGAAAGGATTAGAAGGATATGGGCCAAATGCAGGGAATTGGAGTTAGCGTGGACCAGTTTGGGCCAAAGGGCTTGTCTCTGTGCTGTAGGACTCCATGATTCTATAAGCAACAACAGTTAGAAGTGTTCCTTACCGTCGTTCTTCCTTAGTCCGGATGAATTTCTGCTCTACATAAGCAATTTCATCGCAGAGAGCTGCATTCTCCTGTAATATAGATTAATTATACCCATAAATAAGCTCATAAAGAAAGGTTATCTTGTTGCTTACTTAACTCAAAAAAGTTCATTCCATACTTCGTGCTGTATCCCCTCACAGAATGCTTACTATGTTCAGCAGCACAGTTTACAACACATCAGCAGCTAAAATGCTTGATAGAACTTCAATAACTGTCACATTTTTTGTCATTTTTACAGTTCATTATTTCTCAGGTTCAGCATTTCTTGCCCATCCCGAAAGAAGCCATGATAATCTGAGTCAAACTGCATCACTTCTGTCCAATGTCTTGGTAAATAATATTTCGCTTAGATTCCCTACAGTATGCAAACAGGCCCTTCGACCCAATAAGTCCACACCGACCCTCCAAAGAGTAACCCACCCAGACCCATTCCCCATATTTACCCCTGACTCATTACAGCTGTACTGAGGGAAGATATTCCCGGAAATATATCCAGAGAAGCTATTTGGGTGGAACTGAGAAATAAGAAAGGGATGATCACCTTATTGGGATTGTATTATAGACCCCCTAATAGTTAGAGGGAAATTGAGAAACAAATTTGTAAGAAGATCTCAGTTATCTGTAAGAATAATAATATGGTTGAGGAATTTAACTTTCCAAACAAAGATTGGGTCTGCCATTGGAGAGGAATTTGTTAAGTGTACAAGAAAATGTTCTGATACAGTATGTGGATGTACCTACTTGAGAAGATGCAAAACTTGACCTACTCTTGGGAAATAAGGGCAGGTGACTGAGGTGTCAGTGGGGGATCACTTTGGGGCCAGTAACCATAATTCTTTTAGTTTTAAAAGAGTGATGGAAAAGGATAGACCAGATCTAAAAGTTGAAGTTCTAAATTGGAGGAAGGCCAATTTTGACAATATTAGGCAAGAACTTTCAAAAGCTGATTGGGTGCAGATGTTCGCAGGTAAAGGGACAGCTGGAAAATGGGAAGCCTTCAGATATGAGGTAACGAGAGTCCAGAGAAAGTATATTTCTGTCAGGGTGAAAGGAAAGGCTGGTAGGTATAGGGAATGCTGGATGAAATTGAGGGTTTAAGAAAACGAAGGAAGCATATGTAAGGTAGAGACAGGATATATCGAGTGAATCCTTAGAAGAGTATAAAGGCAGTGGAGTATACTTAAGAGAGAAATCAAGAGGGGAAAAAGGGACATGAGATAACTTTGGCAAATAGAGTTAAGGAGAATCCAAAGGGTTTTCATAAATACATTAAGGACAAAAGGGTAACTAGGGAGAGAATAGGGCCCCTCAAAGATCAGCAAGGCGGCCTTTGTGTGGAGCCACAGAAAATGGGGCAGATACTAAACAAGTATTTTGCATCAGTATTTACTGTGGAAAAGGATATGGAAGATATAGAATGTAGGGAAATAGACGGAGACACCTTGCAAAATGTCCATATTACAGAGGAGGAAGTGCTGGATGTCTTTGAAACGCATAAAAGTGGATAAATCCCCAGGACCTGATCAGGTATATCCTGGAACTCTGTGGGAAGCTAGGGAAGTGATTGCGGGGCCTCTTACTGAAATATTTGTATCATCAATAGTCACAGGTGAGGTGCCGGAGGTCTGGAGGTCGGCTAACGTGGTGCCACTGTTTAAGAAGGGCGGTAAAGACAAGCCAGGAAACTATAGACCAGTGAGCCTGACGTCAGTAGTGGGCAGTTGTTGGAGGGAATCCTGAGGGACAGGATGTACATGTATTTGGAAAGGCATGGACTGATATGGGATAGTCAACATGGCTTTATGCGTGGGAAATCATGTCTCACAAACTTGATTGAGTTTTTTGAAAAAATAACAAGAGGATTGATGAGGGCAGAGCGGTAGACGTGATCGATATGGACTTCAGTAAACATTTGACAAGGATCCCCATGGGGGTTTTAGCAAGGTTAGATGTCGTGGAATACAGGGAGAACTCGCCATTTGGATACAGAACTGGCTCAAAGGTAGAAGACAGAGGGTGGTGGTGGAGGGTTTTTTTTCAGATTGGCGGCCTGTGACCAGTGGAGTGCCACAAGGATCGGTGCTAGGTCCACCACTTTTTATCATTTATATAAATGATTTGAATGGGAGCATAAGAGGTATAGTTAGTAAGTTTGCAGATGACACCAAAATTGGAGGTGTAGTGGTCAGCGAAGAGGGTTACCTCAGATTACATCGGGATCTTGATCAGATGGGCCAATGGGCTGAGAAGTGGCAGATGGAGTTTAATTCAGATAAATGTGAGGTGCTGCATTTTGGGAAAGCAAATCTTAGCAGGACCTATACACTTAATGGTAAGGTCCTAGGGAGTGATGCTGAACAAAGAAACCTTGGATTGCAGGTTCATAGCTCCTTGAAGGTAGATAGGATAGTGAAGAAGGCATCTGGTATGCTTTCCTTTATTGGTCAGGGTACTGAGTACAGGAGTTGGGAGGTCATGTTGCGGCTTTACAGGACATTGGTTAGGCCACTGTTGGAATATTGTGTGCAATTCTGGTCGCCTTCCTATCGGAAAGATGTTGTGAAACTTGAAAGGGTTCAGAAAAGATTTACAAGGATTTTGCCAGGGTTGGAGGATTTGAGCTATAGGGAGAGATTGAATGGGCTAGGGCTGTTTTCCCTGGAGCGTCAGAGGCTGAGGGGTGACCTTATAGAGGTTTATAAAATCATGAGGGGCATGGATAGGATAAATAGACAAAGTCTTTTTCCTGGGGTGAGGGAGTACAGAACTAGAGGGCAGAGGTTTAGGGTAAGAGGGGAAAGATATAAAAGAGACCTAAGAGGCAACATTTTCACTCAGAGGGATCTGGATGGGTATATGAATAGGAAGGGTTTGGAGAGATATGGGCTAAGTGCTGGCAGGTGGGAGTAGATTGGGTTGGGATACCTGGTCGGCACGGACGAGTTGGACCAAAGGGTCTGTTTCCATGCTATACATCTTTGTGGCTCTAGTGCAACTAATATTATGGGCAATTTAGCATGGTCAATTCACCTAACCTGCATATCTTTGTATTGTGGGAGGAAACTGAAGCACCAGGAGGAAACCCACGCAGACACGGGGAGAAAGCATGAACTCCACACAGACAGTCGCCCAAGGCTGGAATCGAACCTGGGTCCCTCCTGCTGTGAGGCAGAGTGCTAACCCCTGAGCCACCGTGCCATGCTGAAGGTACAGTACAAGAAATGTAGTTTCTGAAAGGTCACTAACATTTACTCAAATCTCCTTTCCACAATGCACTTGATACATGTAGTTACCAGTCCAGAACTCAAAGCCAGATTCAATTTATTAATTAGCTCAAGAATGACGAGTGAGTAGGTACAACACAATGAAACACATTATAATTACTGGAGTTTAGAAGAATGAGAGAGGATGTAATTGAAAAGTATAAACTTCTAACAGGATTGGACAGATTAGATGCAGGGAGGACGGAACCAGGCTGGGGAATATGGAACCAGGAGATAAGTCTCAGCTAATGAGGATGGCCATTTAGGATTGAGATGAAGTAAAATTACTTCACTCAAAGGGAAGTGTATCTGTGGAAGCCAAGTAACTGAATACATACAAGAAAGAGATACTCTTTTGGATGTTAAAGGCATCATAGGATATGGGGAGAAAGCAGGAAAATAGCATTGCGATACAGCATCAGCCAAGCTCATGTTCAACAGCAGTGTAGCTTGAAGGGTCGAATGGACTATTCAAGCCCCTAGTTTCTATATTTCTGTGTTACATGAAATAATAAGTATGAATAAGAACTGCATATTCCTGTTGCCAACAGACAGCAGTACAAGAACGCTACTCAAATTAAAGTCAATACTCACAAAGATCAGAGTCTTTACAGTCTTCCGCAGCCGAAGGTACTTAATTCTATACTTCTCATTCAGAGTCTTCTTCAAAACTTTTTTCAATTTGGGTTTTGATTCCTGGAAGATGGAGGGGGAGGGGAAGTTGGAGAGATGGTCCATTAACTGAGGATTAGGATACTCAGGCGGATGAGTCACTGGAACAAGAAAAGGCTGTGCAGGGTATGTCTGGAGTAGCTGCTGTCGTTCTTTCTCCGTCTGGAAAGCAAACAAATGGACCATTTCAGAAGAAATAGGCTTTCCTGTCCCCTCAGTGCCCCTTCTCTGGCACAGTGTGAAGACATGCCCCCTCTGATTGTGCTCCTCTGAAGTATCTTAAAATGCTTTATTACATTAAAGATGCCACATAAACACAAATTGTTGTTGTAAAGGTCTACTGATTATTGGATCAAAATTTTGACAGGGCTAAAAGAAACTATCCTCAAAAGTTGTATCTGACCAGTTTTTCGCCCCCCTTTTCAAAATCAGTGACTAAGAATCACACAGACACCACCCCTTTGGTATCAAAACCAAGTACGTATTGCATGATTCTTAGTTGAATATTTAACAATGGTTTGTTGCCCCATCTTGTTTTTAAGTTCACTCGTGGTTTTTTAAATTCATTAGTGGAATGTGGGCATCGTTGGCTGACCAGCATTTATTGCCTGTCCCTACTTGCCCTTAAGAAGGTGGTGGTGAGCGGTCTTCTTGAATCGCTGCAGATCACATGCTGTGGATTGACCCAAAATGCCTTTAGAAAGAGAATTCCAGGATTTTGACCCAGTGACACTGAAGGAACGGCGATGTATTTCCAAGTTAGGATGATGAATGGTTTGGGGGCAACTTGCAGGTGGTCAAGTTCCCATGTACCTGCCGCCATTGTCCTTCTAGGTGGAAGTGGTCATGGGTTTGGAACATGCTGACTGAAGATCTTTGGTGAATTTCTGCAGGGCACATTGTAGATACTGCCAATGTAGGTGTCCAGATGATTACCGTTCAAGGTAGGGGGTCCTGGTTAATACTTTCTCCTCAGGTGGTAGAACACCTGTAGCCACAGACAATTTCTATAGCCAAGAACTAACTCAGCACTAGACACTGACCAGGTCTATATCTAGAAACCTGATGAGGTTTGCTGGGTTATTTAAACCATTACTGACAATGTGCAGAGGCATCCACAGTTTACTCATATTACAACTTCATACACCATATAAAACTCAATTCATCACTAGTGGCACTGGCCCCACACACACAAAGCAATTTATTCCAGCAATTCTCTCTCTGCTTCTTTCCCAATCTCATTCAAATCACCTGGTGTACCACATTATTCTGAAACATTCTTAGTCTTTTCAGGAAGGTAATGGGGTAATGGCTGAGAGGAAACAAGAGCAAGGGTTAGGGTAATGGAAGGAGTGTGATATGGAACTGCCAGGATTTCAGAGAACTTGATGGAATTCCTATGTGTGTGGACCAATTTATTTTGGGGGACAGGCAATTTAGGTTATAATCGATCCTGGAGTGGCAAAGACGTAGAGGAATTTATGGGTGACACAAGAAGTCTGGGAACATTGTTGGATGCTGCAGGATGATGCCGGGGGATGCCAACAACAGCCAAGAAGGAAACTAGTAAAACTTAGGAGGGTAGGGATATGGAAAATCTGGAGAGATCCTGGAAGATTCAATAAACTTGGATATGGCAGAAACAAAATGGACTGGACTTTGGAGGTACTAGAAATTTAACACCAGCAACACAGGTTACACAAGACTCCTGAAGAGTTAATGGGGTCTTGTCCTCATCGGCAGGCACTTTTAATTCTGCTGGAACATGGAATGTAATACTCTGTATTCATAATACGAGCCTGCTTGCACTGATTTATGGCCATCCTTGACAATAAATATTGATGAAAATTAACTGATTCGGCACTTCTCTGTTTTTTTTTAAAACACAATGCCAGGAGAAACTCTCATCCGCTTACATAATTCTTGTCTCTAAAATAATCTCACTTGTTCCTGTTTCATGTCTACAGATCCCCACTTACTTCCTAAAATAAAACATGTCTTTAAGCAGAATCTTTTGTGGTCTCAGGACATCACAAAATGTTTTACAGCAACAAAATACTTCTGAAGTGTACTCACTACCATAATGTAAGAAATGCAGTCTTTCCCATAAATGGCAAAGAGCATAATCTGTCCCGCTGATATAAATTGAGGGATAAATACCTTACAGAACTTTTGAGAACGCCTGCAACCTTTTTAGAAAAATTGCTATAGGATCTTTTGTGTCTGCGAGATGGGTGCTGGATTTAGTCACTCATCCAAAAGATGGTGCAGCTCTACAACCTTCCCTCAGTACTGTACAGCGTGTCAGCCTGGATTTTATTCTAAAGACTCTGGCATGGAACCTGAATCCACAACTTTTTGAGTAACAGGCAAGAGTGAGTCAGAGCTGACGCATCCTGATTCACCATCACCCCTCATTCATTCTCGAACATAGAACAGTACAGCACAGGAATAGGCCCTTCGGCTCATAATGTTATGCCAAACTTGACTTTAAATTAAACTAATTTGTCCATATTCCTCCATTCCTTGAATGTTCATGTGCTTATGTAAAAGTCTCTTAAACACCCCTATTGTATCAACATCTACCACCACCTCTGGCAGCACATTACAGACTCCTACCACTCACTGTGTAAAAACCTTGCCCCTTACATCTCCTTTAAACATTCCTCCTCTAACTTTAAATGCATGACACCTAGTTTTAGATATTTCAACTCTGGGAAAAAGATTCTGACCATCAACCCTATTTATGAATCTTGGAACTTTATGGATTTCTATCAAGTCTCCCCTTAGCCTCCACTGCTCCAAAGATAACAACCCGAGTTTTTCTAGCAGGGACAGGACTGGCTGCTCAATGATCTAGGGTTTGGTGTTTTAGACAAGATAGAGAGGAAGGTAAAAGAGTTGAAGGAGTTGCATTACTAATTGGAGAGAATGTCATATCTGCACTCAGAAAGGACATACTGGATGGCTCATCCACAGAGGCAATATGGGGAGAGCTCAAAAATAAAGTAAGTGCAATCACTCCAATCATCTTAGCTCCCCAAAAGCCACCAAGACATTGAGAAACAAAAATGGAGGCAGATTATGGAACAATGCAATAAAAACAGAGTTGTCATAGTCAGTGACTTTAACTTCCTCAATAATGGACTCCCCGAGAGCAAAAGGCTTAAACAGGCAGAATTTGTGAAGTGCATCCAAGAGGGTTTCTTGAAATAGTATGTGAATAGTCCAGTTAAGGAAGGACCAGTACATGGATCATGGCCAGTGGCTGACTTTTCAGTGGGAGAACATTTTGGAAACACTGATCACAAATCTTTAAGTTTTTTTAAGGACTCTCTTGCCCCCCTCGATCTATTCTAATTTTCTCCAGTTTCCTTTCCTTTCCTTTGCACAAGTTCTTCAAATTGCAATATTTTTCAAGTGCCTCAATTCCTATCTTGATCTTGTCTTGTGTCTCTCGTCTGACTTGGAAGCACTAAGAAAGAGTTGGTCAAGAATATCATGAGCAAAATAAGCACAAAGCAAATAGGTAAGCAAGATATTCTGAGGAAAAACACGAATAGTGAACTGTGTTGAGTTGCATAAAGTTGCATAACTTCAGAGTCATACAGCATGTCCCTTCGATCCATAATGCCTATGCCAACCAACAAACATCACAGTACACTAATCCCATTTACCTCACAGCCTACTCTGCCCTGGCATTTTAAGTGCTCATCTAGATGCTTCTTAAATATTGCGACGGTGCCTGCCTCCATCACCTTTTCAGGCAGTATGTTCCATATCTCTATCATCCTCTGAGAAAAAAAAGCATTTGTCAGATGTCCTCAAAACTCCTCACGTTAAACATATATCCTGTGGTCTTAGACACGGGGGGAAAAAACTTTTCACGATCTGTCTATGCTTCTCATAATTTTGTAACACTTAATCAGATTTCCCCTCAGCCTCTTCTGCTCCAAGGAAACCAAACCCACCCTATGTAGTCTCTCCTCATAACTGAGACTTTTCATCTCAGGAAACATCCTGGTGAATTGTCTCTACACCCTCTCCAATGCATCATGTCTTTCTGATAGTGTGGAGACCAGAACTGCACACTGTATTCCATCTGTGGCCTCACCAATGTTTTATAAAGTTGTAACAAGACTTCCTTGCTCTTATATTCTACATCAATGCTAATGGAGGCAAGCAACCCATATGCCTTCTTCACCATCAAGACTACCTGTGCTATGCTGTGTTGTCCAAGGACATTTCCACCAAGGTCCCTTTGTTCCTCAGTACTCCACAGGAACCTATCATTCATTATTCATATGTTTCCCTTATTAGAACTCTCAAAATTCATCAGCATGTACTTATCAGGATTAAATTCCATCCGCCATTGTTCTGCCCAATTTCCTAGCTGATCAACATCAGACTGTACCCGAGACAATCTTCCACACGATCAACACCACCAATTTTCATGTCATCTGCAAACTTACTAATTATACCTTCTACATTCACATCTGAGTTGTTAATGTACATAACAAACGGCAAAACCAGCACCAATCCCTGTGGTACACTGCTAGCCATAGGCTTCCAATCACAAGTACTTCCCTTTGCCTCCTGTTTACCAGCCAATTTCGAATCCAGTTTGCCAACATGTCTTGGATCACATGGACCAACCTTTTGAACCAACCTTTTATGTGGACCTTGTCAAAAGCCTTAGAAAACTAAATCCACTGCATTATCAACATTAATATATTTAGTCACCTTTTGAAAAATCTCAATTTTGTCAGATAGGATCGTGCTGACTATCCATAATCAATCCCTGCCTTTCCAAGTATTGATTAACCATGCCCCTCAGAATTTTTTCCAATAATTTTTCCACCACTGATCCATCAGACTAACTGGTTCCATAATTAGCTGACCTGTCCTTACTGTCCTTCTTCAAAAAAGGAACCACAACAGCTACCCTCCAGTTATCTAGCACTTCACCTGCATCTAGAGAAGTATTAAATATCGCAGTCAGGGCCTCAGCAGTAGACACAATAGCAAGATTCAGGACAGAACGGGATAAATACTTGAAGGGATAAAAACAATTTAAGGGCAACACAGCAGGGAGTAGAATTAAGTGATTAACTCTACAAGGAGTCAACACAGTCACCACGGGCAAAACAAGCTCTTTTTGTGCCATATCATTCTTTAACTCTATCAGCAAAGTGAAACCACATAACTGTAGACCTTTTTGTCAGTCTAATATCAGTTGTGTGGAAGTTATATATCTATTAAGGGCAGAATGACAGAACATGCGCTAATCACAATCCTGTAGAGTTGTAATTGGGAAAATATAGCTTACCAACTTAATTTAATCTTTTGAGGACGCCATGGACATGATAGTATGGGAGTGTGTAGATGTAAACTATACAGACTTCCAGAAGGGTAGTATTTGATAATATTTCAAATCAGAGGTTAGGAGCAAAAATTAAATTGTAAATGGATTTTGATTGGTAGGATCTCATGGTTTTCCACAGGGATCTGTACCATCTGTTCAGCTTATCACTATGTTTTGTAGGAAACCTTAAATTAGGAGGCACAGTTAAGTCCTGCAGATCAAAGGAGCAAATTAGAAAGCCAAATTAAATGATTGGGCAAAACTATGGCAAACAGAGATCAATGTGAATTAAAAACTATCTGCATTTATATCGTGCTTTTCACAACTACCCAACTACACAAAGTGCCTTATAGCAAATTACATGTTTTTGATGTGTCATCACTGCTGTAATGGACAGTCAAACTGCACAGAGTCAAAATGCCAAAACAGCAATAGCAGATAATGACTAGATTTTTTTTATTTTCGTGATGTTGATTATATTGGCTAGGATATCAGGGATAAGCAATTTTCTCTTCTTTGAAATAGTGTAATGGGTTCCTTTACATCCAGCCAACCAGAAAAATTGGCCTTAGTTTAATGCTTCATCCGAAAAACAGAACCTCAAACAGTACTGCACTTCATCAGCACTGCAGGGGAATGTAAGCCATAGCCTTTGTGCTCAGACTCTCAAGGGGGACTTGAATCCTTTTGACTCTGAGGATAACTCAGTTTCCCACTCATTGACTGATCTGCTAAATGTTCACGCATCTGCAGTTTCTGTTTTGCTTTAACTTTGTAAAAAAAAATCACAAAAAATTAACTGAGTTCTAGGAGAGGAAGGGAAAAAGGAAAAAAATAATAGCAAAAACAAATCATAACAATTAACACAACCCAGGTTCAGACTTACCAACAAACCAAAGACCCCATTCCTGTTCTCAAGTCTCTTGAAACGCCTGCTTCCTTTTTGAGTCTGCAATACATATTATAATGACACTAAGCTACATCACATTTAACCCATTGACCCAAACAAATCAATACTGCAACTTCACATGAAAAATATTACATTTAGACCTGCTGTAACTTAACAAGCATCAAAAAATGTCATCAGATTACTGAGACAAATCTAATCACATAACACTTGAAGAAATATTATCCATTCTGACATCTGGTGCTGTGAATTAAGCTCAAGCTGTTTTCTCTAATTCAGAAAAATCAATATTTGCAAAAGCCATCAATGATATTAACACAACAAGACTTGTTTCACCTGTACTGCAAGAGTTAAGGTTTTAAAAATAACCATCTCACATTTAAAAACTGCTTGCCTATGGGACTGGTTTTTTGTGAATTTAGCTGGTATACAATGAGCAAGTGGATACACAGGATTCTGGGAGTTTAAATACAAAGGTCAGTAAAAATAACAACACAGATTAATAAGGTTATAAAGAAATCACACCAAACACTGGGATTTATTCTACAGGAATATAACAGATAAGTAAAGAAACAAAGGCAGAAATTGCTGGTGAAACTCAGCAGATCTGGCAGCATCTGTGGGAAGAAAACAGAGTTACCATTTTGAGTAACTCTTCATCAGAAACTGGACTCAAATTGTTTCAGATCTCCAGCATGTGCAGTTCTTTGTTTTATTTATATAAAAAGTAAAGTTAAAAGTTTATTATTTATTTATTTAAAATTTTAAACATATATCAAAACTCTGAATTGGAAGTATGCAGACAACAGAATGTTCCTGTTGGGTGAAACAAGGACAGAACCCCCCCACCCCGCCGGTGCTCACCTTCCACCCTACCACCTTCACGTAAACCACCAAACGGACCCCACTACCAGTGATATATTTCCCTCCCCACCCATTTCAGCTTTCCACTAAGACCGTTCCCTCGTGACTACCCCCAACAACCCACCCTCCCTTCCTGGCACCCTCTCCTGCAACCGCAGGAATTGCAAAACCTGCGCCTACACCTCCTCCCTCACCTCAATCCAAGGCCCCAAAGGAGCTTTCCACATCCATCAAAGTTTCACCTGCACATCCACCAATATCATTTATTGTATCTGTTGCGCCCGATGCAGTCTCCTCTACATTGGGGAGGCTGGACGCCTCCTAGCAGAGCGCTTTAGGGAATATCTCCAGGACACCCGCACCAATCAACCACACTGCCCTGTGACCCAACATTTCAACTCCCCCTCCCACTCTGCCGAGGACATGAAGGTCCTGGGCCTCCTCCACTGCCGCTCCCTCGCCACCCGATGCCTGGAGGAAAAACTCCTCACCTTCCACCTCGGAACATTTCAACCCCATGACATCAATGTGGATTTCACCAGTTTCCTCATTTCCCTCCCCCCACCTTACCTCAGTTCCAACCTTCCAGCTCAGCACGGCCTTCCTGACCTGTCCTGCCTGCCTATCTTCCTTTCCACCTATCCACTCCACCTTCCTCTCTGGGCTATCACCTTCGTCCCCACCCCCATTCACCCATTGTACTCTTTGCTACCTTCCCCCACTCTCCTCTCTGACCTATCACCTCCATCCCCACCCCCATTCACCTATTGTACTCGATGCTACTTTCTCCCAACCCCCACCCCTCTCTCATTTATCTCTCCACTCTGCAGGCACCCTGCCTCTATTCCTGATGAAGGGCTTTTGCCCAAAATGTCGATTTTCCTGCTCGTCGGATGATGCCTGACCTGCTGTGCTTTTCCAGCACCACTCTAATCTAGACTCTGGTTTCCAGCATCTGCAGTCCTTGTTTTTACCTAGGGTGAAAGGAAAGGCTGGTCACTGTTGGAAGTGCTGGATGACTAGTGAAATTCAGGCTTTGGTCAAGAAAAAGAAAGAAGCATATGTCAGGTACAGGAAGCAGAGATGGAGTGAACCCTTACAGGAGTATGAAGGCAGTAGGAGTATACTTAAGAGGGAAATGAGGAGGCAAAAAAGGGACATGAGATAACTTTGGCAAATAGGGTGAAGGAAAATCCAAAGGGATTTTATAAATACATTAAGCACAAAAAGGTAACTATGGAGAGAATAGCACCCCCTCAAAGATCAGTAAAGCAGCACACGCGGAGAGCTGCAGGAGATGGGGGAGATACTAAATGAGTATTTCACATCAGTGTTTATTGTGGAGGAAGATATCGAAGATATAGAATGTGGGAAATAGATGATGGTATCTTCAAAAATGTCCATATTATAGAAGTGGTGGTGCTGGATGTCTTAAAACACATAAAGGTGTATAAACCCCCAGAACCTGATCAGGTATACCGTTGAAGCTAGGGAAGTGTTTGGTGGGTACCTTGCTGAGATATTTGTATCATCGATAGTCCCAGGTGAAATGCCGGAAGACTGGAAGTTGGCTAACGTGGTGCCACTATTTAACAAAGGTGGCAAGGAAAAGCCAGGGAACTATAGATGGATGAGCTTGACATCGGTCGTGGGCAAGTTGTTGGAGGGAATCCTGAGGGGCAGGATTTACATGTATTTGGGAAGCCTAGGACTGATTAGGGATAATGAACATGGCTTTGTATATGGGAAATCATGTCTCACTAACTCAATTGAGTTTTTCTTTTAAAAGTAATGAAGAGGATTGATGAGGGCAGAGAACATGATCAATATGGACTTCAGTAAGGCATTCGACAAGGTTCCTCATGGTAGATTGGTTAGTAAGGTTAGATCACATGGAATACAGGGAGAACTAGCTTGTACGTAGTGGACAGCGGGTGGTGGTGGACGGTTGCTTTTCAGACTGGAGACCTGTGACCAGTGGTGTGCCACAAGGATTGGTGCTGGGTCCACTGCTTTTTGTTCTTTATATAAATGACTTGGATGTGAGCACAGTAGGTATAGTTAGTAAGTTTGTAGATGACACCAAAATTGGAGGGGTAGTTGTCAGCAAAGGTTACCTCAGAGTATAACAGGATCTTGAACAGATGGCCCAGTGGGAGAAGGAATGGCAGATGGAGTTTAATTTAGATAAATGTGAGGTGCTGCATTTTGGAAAGGCAAATCAGGGCAAGACTTATACACTTATGGTAAGGTCCTGGGGATTGTTGTTGAACAAAGAGACCTTGGAGTGGAGGTTCATTATTCCTTGAAAGTGGAGTTGCATGTAGATAGGATAGTGAAGGAGGTGTTTGATATGTTTTCCTTTATTGGTCAGTGCATTGAGTATAGGAGTTGAGAGGTCATGTTGCTGTTGTAAAGGACATTGGTTAGGCCACTGTTAGAACATTGTGTACAATTCTGGTCTACCTCCAATAGGAAGGATGTTGTAAAACTTGAAAGGGTTCAGAAAAGATTTACAAGAATGTTACCAGTTTGGAGGATTTGAGAGACTGAATAGGCTTGGGCTGTTTTCTCTGGAGCATCAGAGGTTGAGGTTTTATAAATCTTACGAAGTTTATAAAATGATGAGGGACATGGATACTTGGATAGCCAAGTTCATTTCCCTCGGGTGAGGGAGTCCAAAACCAGAGGGCATAGGTTTAAGGTGAGAGGGGCAAAATTTAAAACAGAGCTGAGGGGCAACTTTTTCATGCACAGGTGGTGCGTCTATGGAATGAACTGTAAAGGAAGTGGTGGAAACTGGTACAATTACAACATGCAAAAGGCATCTGGACAGGTATATGAATAGAAAGGGATGTGGGCCAAATGCTGGTAAATGGGACTAAACTTATTTAGGCTATATGGTCGGCATGGAGGAGTTGGATCAAAAGGTCTGTTTCTTGCTGTAATCTAAATGACTTGAATGAAAGGACTGAAGTTTTGGTTGCCAGGTAAAACATAACTCAAGAAGAGGACATAAGGAGGCTGCAAAAGAATATAATTAGGTTGTGCGTGCAGGCAAAGATCTGGCAAAAGAAGTACAATGTGGGAAAACGTGAAACAGGCAGAATAAAAACATCCTCTCTAAATGGTGAGGTAAACTGCAGACCTCTGAGAAGCAGAGGGATCCAGATACCCTTGTGCATCATTTGTAAAAGGTTAATACACAAATATAACAAGCTATTAGAGAAGCTAATAGAATACTATTGTTTATTGCAAGGAGAATTGAATAAGGAAGTACAGTGTACCAGTGATACAACATCTGGGGTACTCTGGAATGAGATTCCCTACAGTATGGAAACAGGCCCTTCAGCCCAATTAGTCCACACCGACCCTCCGAAGAGTAACTCGTCCAGACCCCCATTCCCCTATCCTATATTTACCACTGACTAATGCACCTAACACTATGGGCAATTTAGTATGGCCAATTCACCTGACCTGCACAGGAAACCGGAGCATCCGGAGGAAACCCACACAGACACGGGGAGAATGTGCAAGCTCCACACAGTCACCTGGAAGCGGGAATCAAACCCGGGTCCCTGGAGCTGTGAGGGAGCAGTGACAATAGACAATAGGCAATAGGTGCAGGAGTAGGCCATTCAATGTGTCCAGTGGGGTACCGCAGGGATCAGTGCTTGGACTGCAGCTTTTTACAATATATATTAATGATATAGAAGATGGTGTTAGTAATAACATTAGCAAATCTGCTGATGATACTAAGCTGGGTGGCAGGTGAAATGTGAGGAGGATGTTAGGAGATTACAGGGTGACCTGGACAGGTTAAGTGAGTGGTCAGATACATGGCAGATGCAGTTTAATGTGGATAAATGTATGGTTATCCACTTTGGTGGCAAGAACAGAAAGGCAGATTACTACCTAAATGGAATCAATTTAGGTAAAGGGGCAGTACAAAGAGATCTGGGTGTTCTTGTACACCAGTCAATGAAGGTAAGCATGCAGGTACAGCAGGCAGTGAAGAAGGCTAATAGCATGCTGGCCTCCATAACAAGAGGGATTGAGTATAGAAGCAAAAAGGTTCTTCTGCAGCTGTATAGGGCCCTGGTGAGACCACACCTGGAGTACTGTGTGCAATTCTGGTCTCCAAATTTGAAGAAAGACATTCTGGCTATTGAGGGAGTGCAGCATAGGTTCA
>NC_057747.1:1172981-1177850 GCF_004010195.1 Chiloscyllium plagiosum
TCACACAGAGGGTGGTACGTGTATGGAATGAGCTGCCAAAGGATGTGGTGGAGGTTGGTACAATTGAAACATTTAAGAGGCATTTGGATGAGTATATGAATAGGAAGGGTTTGGAGGGATATGGGCCGGATGCTTGCAGGTGGAACTAGATTGGGTTGGGATATCTGGTCTGCATGGACGGGTTGGACCGAAGGGTCTGTTTCCATGCTGTACATCTCTATGACTCTATGTGGACATCTATGATTGGCCAGCATTTATTGCCAACCCTAACTGCACACAGAGCAATTAAGAATCAACCACATTTCCAGCACCTATGAACGGAAATCAGAGTTAACGCGTGGCGCGGCAGGGTGGCTCAGTGGTTAGCAGTGCTGCCTCACAGCGCCAGTGACCCAGGTTCGATTCCAGCCCTGGGCAACTGTCTGTGTGGTGTTTGCACATTCTCCCCGTGTCTGGGTGGGCTTCCTCCTGGTGCTCCGGTTTCCTCCCACAGTCCAAAGATGTGCAGATCAGGTGAATTGGCCATGCTAAATTGCCCATAGTGTTAGATGTATTAGTCAAAGGGAAATGGGTCTGGATGGATTACTCTTCAGAGGGTCGGTGTGGACTTGTTGGGCCAAAGGGTCTGTTTCCACACTGTAGGGAATCTAATCTAACTAATCATTTCTCTCCAAAGATGCTGCCAGACCTGCTGAGATTTTCCAGCAATTTCTGTTTTGGTTTCAGATTTCCAGCAGCCGCAGTTCCTCCGGCTTTTTGACTTTAGTGATGGGGACTCGATTGTAAGGGGAGCTGACAGGCAGTTCTGTGAGACAAAAAAAATCTGCAGATGCTGGAATCGAAAGTAGACAGACAGGAGGCTGGAAGAACACAGCAAGCCAGGCAGCATCAGGTGGAGAAGCTTCTTCAGGATTAGGGGTGGATGTAGGGGGAGCTGCAGATAAAGGTGGTGGCAGGGACAGGGTGGTGAGGTGGGGATAGGTGAAGACAGGTAGAGGGTACGACCTGATTGATCAATGGGAGGAAGGAATCTGGTTGGTGGATGGCTTAAATAGACAAAATCTTTTCCCTGGGGTGGGGGAGTCCAGAACTAGAGGGCATAGGATTAGGGTGAAAGGGGTTAGGTATAGAAGGAACCTAGGGGCAACCTTTTCCATACAGAGGGTGGAGCGTGTATAGAATGAGCTGCCAGAGGAAGTGGTGGAGGCTGGTACAATTGCAACATTTAAAAGGTATCCGGATAGGTATATGAATAGGAAGAGTTTAGAGGGATATGGGCCGGGTACTGGCAAATGGGAATAGATTAGATTGGGATATCAGGTTGGCATGGACGAGTTGGACTGAAGGGTCTGTTTGGCAGGGAGCAGTGGAAGGGAGGGGGAGGGGCTGGGAAGGGAGTTGGAAAATGGGAAGGGAGGTTATTTGAAGCTGGAGAATTCAATGCAACAAGGCTCTCAAATGGTATATTGCCTTGCTGTTGCAAGAGTTGTTGATGTCTCATTGGGCAGAGTAGTGACAGACAGAATTTAATTCTGATAAGTGCATGGAGGATCTGATAAGGGAAGGATATACATAATGGAATATACGCACTGAGGAACAAAGGGACCTTGGTGTACAAGTTTATAGATTCCTGAAGTTATCTGCACAGGTAGACAGATTGGTGAGGAAGGCATGTGGCTGGTTGCCTTCATTTGCTGGGCGTAGAATATAGGAACAAGGAAGTCTTGTTACAACTTTTTAGAACATTGACTAGGCCACACATAGAAAACTATGTGCAGTTCTGGTCACCACACTACTGGAAGGACACGACTGCACTGAACAGCTGCAGACAACATTCACCAGATGTCACCTAGGATGAGAAGTCTCGGTTATGAGGAGAGACTGGAACGGCTAAATTTGTTTTCCTCAGAGCAGAGGAGGCTGAGGTGCACAAAATTATGAGAGGCATAGACAGAGAATCTTTTCCTCCTGACAAAGTATCTAAAACCAGAGGGCATAAGTTTAAGGTGAAGTGGTTTAAAGGAGATCTGAGAAAAATGTTTTCACCCAAGGGGTAGAAATGTGGAGAGTGCTACCTGAGAGAATAGTAGAAGCAGGTACTCTCACAACATTTGAGAAGCATTTGGATGAGCATTTAAAATGCCAGGGCATAGACTTTGGGCAAGTGCAGGTAAATGGGATAGTATTTGGTGCTGGTTGGTCACCATAGAAATAGTAGGCGAAAGGATCTGTTTCTACTCTGTAGGACTCTATTTGGAGCGATGCATAGAATCCCTACAGTGTGGGAGCAGGCCATTCCACCCATCGAATACACACTGACCCTCCAAAGAACATTCCACCCAGACCCACTCCTCTACCCTATCACCCTATATTTCCCATGGCTAATCCACCTAGCCTGCACATCTCTGGACACTATGGGTAATTTAGAATGGCCAATCTACCTAACCTCCTCATTTTTGGCCTGTGGGAGAAAACCAGAGCACCCGGAGGTATCCCACACAGACACAGAAAGAATATACAAACTGCACAGACATTCCTCGAGGATGCAGTCGACAATGGAACACTCTTGTTTGAACAAATAATATCCTTTTCTTTAAAATTACCAGCCAGTTGATAATTTTGAATGCTTCATGTCTCTGTTATAATTTATGTCGATGTTGTTACCTCTCCCAATTTAAAGTGGATATAGTATTCTCATGATCCTAGAAACCCACAGTATTGACAAATCTGATTTTAACATGAGGAAATAACTGCTATGGGAACAGGTTGTTTCTGTGACCTTCTCCCTGACGTGTGGCTAACATTGCTGCTCCCTGTTAATAAAACCAAGCTTCCCAGAGGTGTGCTTGGACGGGGAAATTTCAAGTTGCAAAACCCATAGTCAGCGCACTCCATTTCTTGACAAAGGTAAAACCTTACTATAAAGGATCTGAAATAAAAATCGAAGTGCTGGAGAAACTCTTGCAGCATCTATGGAAGTAGAAACAGAGTCAACATTCCAGTATGTCTCAGCTTCAGAACTGTTTTTCTCTCCACAGATGCTGATCCAGAGCTTCTCCAGCTCTTTGTTTTTATTTCAGATTTCCAGCAACTGTAGTATTTTGCTTTTACTAAATGATCTTGTTCTGTAACAGTCATTTCAGTCACTCAATGATATTATTCAGGAGTTGGCAGGACAGCTTACTGCTTTTGGTGGTCAGGATTCACAGGGACTCAGCATATATTTGGGCAGTGGCTAAACCCGAAACACCACACAAGTAGTGTCGCCCACTCATCCTCCTCCTCTAAACAGAAAAAAACTGTGTGGAGGGTTGGTAAGATAAGGGTTTTTTTATTAATTGCTTTTGGCAAGTTATAGCAAAGTGGATGGAAGCTAGGGCAGTTGCATGCTCCTCTTGCAGGATATGGAAGAAAAAGGGTCACCATTAATGTTCCTTCTGACTTCACCTTCGAGAAGTGCTCCCAGCTTCATCTCCTCACAGATTGTGTTAGGGGGTGATGTAGAGGAGTTATAGGAAAGTAGGCATACCCAAGTTACAGGATGAAGGTAGCTGGGTGGCCGTCAGGAGAAGGAAAGCGAACAGGCAGTCAGTGCAGGGATTCCCCCGGGGCCGTACTCTGCATCAAATATACTGCTTTGGATACTGTTGGGGGGAGCAACCTATCAGGGGAACACCATGACAGCCAGGTGTCTGGCACTGAGCCTGGCTCTGTGGCTCAGCAGGGAAGGGGGAAGAATAGAAGAGCGATAGTGATAGGAGATTCAATGGTTAGAGGAACAGACAGGAGATCCTGCGGTCGCGAACGATGGTATGTTGCCTCTCAGGTGCCAAGGCCAGAGATGTCTCGGATCGAATCTACAGGATTCTTAAGGGGGTGGGGGAGCAGCCAGAAGTCATGGGATACATCAGTACCAATGACATAGCTAGGAAAAGGGAGGAGGCTCTCAAAAGTGAACATAGGGAGTTAGGTTGGAAGCTAAAAGGCAGGATGAGCAGAGTAGTAATCTACCGGTACCATAGGGTTAGTGAGGCTAGGAACAGAGAGCTAGTGCAGCTGAACATGTGGCTATAGGGTTGGTGTAGGAAGGAGGGCTTCAGATATGTGGACCAGTGCATATGGGGAAGGTGGGACCTGTACAAGGAGCACAGATTGCACCTGAACAGGAGGGGCTACCAATACGATGGTAAGGAAGTTTGGTAGAGCTCTTAGGGAGGGGAATGGGAATCTGAGCTATGGATCAGAGGATGGGTAGCTGGCGAACAGGCAGATACAGTGTGCAGAGCGTCTGTGAGGAAAGACAGACAGTTGATAGGGCAAGGTTGCAGTCAGTCTGATGGGTTGAAGTGTGTCTATTTTAACACAAGAATTGTCAGGAATAAGGATGATGAACTTAGAGCATGGATCAGTACTTAGAGCTACGATGTTGTGGCCATTATGGAGACTTGAATATTACAGGGGCACAAACAGTTGTTGGATGTTCTGGGGTTTAGATGTTTCAAAAGGAATAGAGGTGAAAGAGGTGGAGGAGTGGCATTGCTAATCAGGGATAATATCACAGCTGCAGGAAGGGAGGTTGTTGAGGAGGGTTTGTCTACTGAGCCAGAATGGGTGGAAGTCAGAAACAGGAAAGGAGCAGTCACTTTATTGGGAGCTTTCTACAGACACCACGCCCGCCCGTGCCCCCCACCTCCCCAAATCAATAGCAACAGAGACATGGAGGAGCAGATTGGGAGGCAGATTTTGGCAAGGTGCAGAAGTAACAGGGTTGTTGTCATGGTGACTTCAACTTCCCTAATATTGATTGGAACCTCCTTACTGCAGTTTGGATGGAGCAGATTTTGTCAGAAAGGATTCATGACTCAATAT
>NC_057747.1:1178350-1181944 GCF_004010195.1 Chiloscyllium plagiosum
GTAATCTAATCTAATCTTCCTCCTCCCGTTCGGGAAGGCCCAGGAACCGAATATTTTTCAGACGCCGTTGATTTCCAGAGCCTGGACCTTTCCCACAGAAGATTCAGCAGTGGTTTCGGAGGCCACGGCCCGTTGCTCTGCCCCTCCAACATGCAGAAGCATGACCGAGATCTACTCCCACCTGGACCGGGTCTCTACAATCGACGCGTCGATCTTCTTTTGGAGCTTGACAAACTCCGAGATCAGGCTCACCTGTGCAGATAAGTCCCCCGGGGCAGCTGCGAACACATCTGTAGCTGCGGTGGGGGGAGGGGGTATCCTGCCTGTTGCGAACTCCATAGTCCTTTACCTTTAGTCATTTTAAAATGTATCAATCTGCAAAAGTTTGATGCAGAGTGATTGTAGCTGCTGGGAAAAAGCAATGTTTAGTGGTTTAAAAAGTGAGGGAAGGGTGGGTACCCCACTTTGCCTGGGTCCTGGGCAGAGCTCAGCAGATTCACACCTACTGGGTTGCTGCCATCTTGAATTCCCCCTTTTACAGTTTTTAATTCCTGCTCAGTCTCTAATAATTCTCCTCGACAGCACATTATTGCTGTGACCTTCACAAGTTATGATGTGAGGGTGCCAGTATTGGACTAGCGTGGCCAAAGTTACAAATCACACAACACCAGGTTATAGTCCAACAGTTTTATTTTGAAGTTCAAGCTTTCGGAGTGCTGCCCCTGCATCTGGTAGCTGTGGAGCAGGATCATAGGACACAGAATTTATAGCAAAAGATCATAATGTCTGTTGGAGAAATTAGCCCACAGATCGAAGTGAAATTAACAAACAGTTTATTAGTACAGAAGAGAAATTGACTAAGCTGAAACAGCACAGACAGTCTGTCCAGGTAGCTGAGAAATCTCTTCCTCAAGCTCAGGATGAAGCCAGGTTTTAGAGGAAACTTGTACAATAAGGTTAATTAAAATGGGGAAAGATACTATGTATTTGGGAATTAAGTAATCCAGTTACAATGGTAATAATTAAAAACAGTTTTCGGAAGAATTTCCTGATTGTTGATGCAATGCAACATCCTGACAGTATCAATGGGATCAGGAGATGCCAGCTCTCTTTGCAGGTAGGTAAGAATGTCTCTTTTGAAACAGTAAGGTGCTTCCATTGCCATGTCGTGGGAGCGAGGTCCTTGGTGGTGCCTCTCCGTCTGACCTGTTCTTTGTGTGGCTTTGGTATTGCTGTGTTATGAGACTGCCCTCGGGGCTTTGGGACAGCTGTGTTGACCTGGTATTATTAGTGTGTTTGGGAAGTGCAGCTGTGTGGTTTCACCTGTCAACCTGTTTGGTCACTGTTGAAGCATTCTGGGTGTTTCTAGTATCGTTTGGCCAAGTTTGCTTTCTTATGGTCTGTGTGAGCCTACAATGGGTAGGTAGGGTGGCAGATCTTTTCCCACAGTGTCATACACTGATGTGATATATTGAACAAAGCTACATTGCTGTTAAGTTTTTCATCTTTTAGAATAGGTTGCAGGTTTCAATTCATTAATAAATAAATCCCAGAACTTCTTTCAAGTCACATTCTCGAGACAGCTTAAGGTTTTTTAAAAAAAAGTGACATCTCAGCTCAGACAATGCATTAAAGGCGTGAGGTTAGAGTCTGCCTATATCCCAATCTTGAGTCAGACTGGTTCTATTTTCAAAGTAGGAATTTATAAACTGTCACATGGATTAGAAAAAATATTGACTGTCTGCAGATTGTGTGCTTTTTGAACAAAATAGAATGTATCTGCAAATACAATTCTGCACTATGTATGCCAACAGGTACTCATGTGACTTGGTCAATGTTGTCTATCTGATACACTGCAGGCAAGGATGCCCTGAGGCATGGTAAGACCAAGCAAACACTACGACCCGGATGAATGGACACTGCACAACAATCACCAGGCAGGCGTGTTCCATCCCAGTTGGGGAACACTTCAGCGGGTCAGGGACTCTCAGCCTTGGATCTTCTGGTGACCATCCTCTAAGTTGGACTTCAGAATACGCAACAACGCTGAGTGGCTGAGCAGAGGCTGATGGCCAAGTTCGGTAACCATGGGGATGGCCTCAACCGAGACCTTGGGTTCATGTCACACTACGGGTGATCCCACTGCACAATGCACTCTCACACACACACTCACACACAAGCACATGTACACACACATATACAGACACTCTTACAAACTCACACACTCACATAGAGCCTCTTGCATACGCATGCTCTCTCTCAGGTACACACACACACTCTCTCTTTCTCTCTCTCTCTCCTACAGACTTCTGTTCCCCAGATGTGCATGCGCACACATACACACATATATAAATCTATGGGGTGAATTTGCATTTGCAGGATTGTATTTGCAGATACATTCTATTTTGTTCAAAAACACACAATTTGTAGGCAGTGAATCCATGTGACATTTTATGAATTCCTACTTTGGAAACAGAAGCAGTCTGACTCAAGATTGTGATACAGACAGACTCTAACTTCACGCCTTTAATGCATTGTCTGAGCTGAGATGTCACCTTTTTTATAAAGTTATCTCAGGAATGTGACTTGAAAGAAGTCCTGGGATTTACATATTAATGAATCAAACTCTGCAACACATTCTAAAAGACTTAACACCAATCTAGCTTTGATCAATATATTGCATCAGTTATATGACACTATGATGTTTTGCTATAAATTCTATGTCCTATGATCCTGCTCCACAGCTACCTAATGAAGGAACAATGTCCAAATAAATCTGTTGGACTATAACTGGGGTGTTGTGTGATTTTCAACTTCTCAAGTTCTGAAGCCCACTTCTGTTGAGTTCTCCTGAAATAATCCCAATCCTTCTGCCTTATGGATCCTGGTCCTGATTTATCTTTGCAAACAATTTCTGCCCATATGGGCCTCATGTCCTTATTGAAATACTGCCTCAGTTTTGTTTCCCATACGGGACAATCCTGTACTCCAGCGTCTTTCTCTGCTATTTCCAATTAAACTACAGGATATAGGGGGTGGATCAGACTGAGGGTACGGCTTTCACTATGTTCTGGTCCTAATCCCACTGGGTGGCGACTGACTTTCGGTGTCTTACCTATCCTATCCCACTATGGATCTCACACACACATGCACATGCATACACACGCGCGCATACACACATACACAGATGCACGCGCCTGCACATGCACACAAACGCGCACGCATGCGCATATATACACACACACACTTAAAGAACAGTTCAGTTTAGAGCCTTCCAATCTCTATGATTTACTTCTTGTGGGGCAGCTCTCCTTTTTAGAACCGGCTCAGGCAAAATCTCAAGGAATATTAGGTTCCACAGGATTTGAACTTGGAGCGAGAGAGTCACTTCTTATTGAGGTCCCGTCTGGGTCGACAGTCGGGTGCTGGAAAAGCGCAGCAGGTCAGGCAGCATCCAAGGAGCAAGAGCCCTTCATCAATCTGAGTCACCAATTTGTTGTGCCTGCCACACAGTGTGTTTTAACTCTTATTCTGTGGGTGGCACGGTGGCACAGTGGTTAGCACTGCTGCCTCACAGCGCCAGAGACCCGGGTT
>NC_057747.1:1182005-1185854 GCF_004010195.1 Chiloscyllium plagiosum
TGGACTTGTTGGGCCGAAGGGCCTGTTTCCACACTGTAATCTAATCTAATCTAATCTAAAAAGAACTGTGAGTCAACTCTTAATAATGATAAACAATAATATTTATTTACTTAACACAATTAATACTATAGCAACAAAATATGTTATAAACTAGTGGGCGGCACGGTGGCACAGTGGTTAGCACTGCTGCCTCACAGCGCCAGAGACCCAGGTTCAATTCCCATCTCAGGCGACTGACTGTGTGGAGTTTGCACATTCTCCCCGTGTCTGTGTAGGTTTCCTCCCACGGTCCAAAAATGTGCAGGTTAGGTGAATTGGCTATGCTAAATTGCCCGTGGTGTTAGGTGAAGGGATAAATGTAAGGGAATGGGTCTGGGTGGATTGCGCTTCGGTGGGTCAGTGTGGACTTGTTGGGCTGAAGGGCCTGTTTCCACACTGGAAGTAATCTAATCTAATCTCACAATTTATTCTATAAATCTGTCTGTGCTTTAACCTAATTCTGGATGACCATATACCACTACACCAGAACATGGCCTGACACTGTGCGGTGATGTCATCTGGTCTTCTCCTGATGCTCTCAGAGGTGCCTTCTCTCCTCGGTGATTATTCTCGAGTTACCGCTCTCCAGTTACCACTTGACTTACCGCTCCTGAGGGTAGTGTTGTAGTGATCCGTATATTTCAAAGTCTTTGTGCCCTTTTGGGATGGTCTTGAGTATCCTCCAATAGACTGATCAGGCTCGATCACCCTGATTGATCGGACTCAACCAGGTGTGGACATGTTGATGGCAGGGTGGCCCTTAGGCTGGAGATGCTGGGTGCACGGACCCTCCTCCTAATAAAGGTGTGAGGCACCTCCGTGTCTGGTACACACCCCGATGTTTCCGATCACTCTGAGGACAATGTCCATTGCCTTGATTCAAACCCAAATTCGGGTGTGTATCTGCTGCTATCAGGTTAGTTGCAAACTATTTTTTGGTAGCTGCAGCCTGTCTGGATCCTGTGGCAAATTTATTCACACAGTCACTTTGGTCAAGGCTGGGTTCCATCTCCCAGCATGCTATAATCATTGTCCATATTTTGTAACTCCATGGTAAGTTCATCATTTATCCATCATATGTTCATTATTTTGAGCAGCCCATCTATCCACACTCTGCATTAGATCACTAAGGAAAAGGTACTCAGCACTGTTAGGATTGAAGGCCTCAAAGCCTTACTCCCAGGATCTTAAAAGAGGTGGCAGCAGAAATATATGTAATGTATGGAAATAGCCTGGGTGTGAGAGGTTCCAGTGAATTGGAAAGATATCCAAAAATGGAGGGAGGCAGAAAGTAGGAAACTATAGACAAAACTAGTTACATGAGTCTCATTAGGACATTGGGACTAGTTTAATGTTTCTCATTTGGGACATTAGGATTAGTTTAATGTGTCTCATTGGGACACTGGGACTAGCTTAATGTGTCCCACTGGGACATTGGGACTAGTTTCATATGTCCCATTGGGACTTTGTTATAATTCCATTATTTAAGAAGCAATAATGGCATATTTGGAAAGTCAAAATGCAATCCATCAGAGTCAGCATGGTGCTATGAAAGGTAAATCATGCTTGACTAACTCGCTAAGGTTCAAGACCAGAGGGCATGGTTTAAGGTAAGAGGGGAAAGATTTAAAAAGGGCCTGAGGGGTAACTTTTCACACAGAGGGTGGTACGTGTATGGAATGAGCTGCCAAAGGAAGTGGTGGAGGCTGGTACAATTGCAACATTTAAGAAGCATCTGGATGGGTATATGAATAGGAAGGGTTGAGAGGGATATGGAACTAGGTCAGATTGGGATGTCTGTATCCATGCTATATGAATCTATGACTATGAATTACCATTTTGAGCCAAATTCCCAAACATACTAAATCACCCATTGTCTATCTATCAGGCAGAATCTCCTTCACAGTTGCTTATGATCCTTATGGACCTCTCTTACATCAGGCAAGTCACTTTTTTAGCTTAGTTCCTACTACAGAAGTCAATGCCCCTTATTCAAGTAATTGATAAATAACTTTTCAATCAAGTTGTTTTAACTTACTTAAAGGTTTTCACTTGAGGACTGAATCTGACCTCTACTTAACATTGAACCTGAAATAGATTTGCCTGTTGGATTTGCCCTTTGAAACATACTGTCCCTTCCCTTCCATTGTCAGCATTCCAAAAGGACTGCTCTCTCTGTGACTCCCTGATCCACTCCATCGTCACCACGAATACCTATTCACCTGTCTGTATCACCTCCAATACAATTACAGAAGATATTACACTTGCCCCTTTTATCTCCTGTTCTCCTCACTGAACAAGGTCCCAAACAGAACTTTGCTTTCACTTCTTTCAATTTAGTCAACTGTATTCACTGCTCACAATGTGGCCTCCTGTACATTGGTGAGTTCAAACACAAGCTGGCTGAGCATTTTGCAAACACCTCTACTCTGTCCTCAAACATGATTCTCATTTTCAGTCTCCTACAATTTCATAGATAGAACATACAGCAGAGGAACAGGCCCTCTGGCCCACCATGTTGTGCCGAATGTGATGCAAATTAAACTAATTCCTTCTACCTGCCCTTGGTCCATATGTTTACCTAAAAGTCTCTTTAACGCCCCCATAGTATCTGCCTCCACTCTTTGCAGCGTGTTCAAGACTCCTACTACTCTCTGTGTAATAAACTTTCCCCTCACAGCTGCTTTGAATTTTCTCCTCTCACCTTAAATGCATTTTAATGGACTACTTTTTTATTCATCCACAGGATAGCACTTATGAGGGGCATAACTCAGGTTGACAGGAATAACATTACCCCTTGATGGAGGGATCAATAACCAAGGGGCATAGAGTAAGGTAAGGGACAGGACGTTTAGAGATGTGAGGAAAAGTATTTTCACCCAGATTGTGGTGGCAATCTGGAAAACACTGACTGTAAGAGTGGTAGAGGCAAAAACTGTTAGGTTTGTCATTTGCTGGGAACCAGGAATCATACGGAAAGGAGCTCCAGGTAAAACTCTGAACGAGAACACTTCATTTCAGGTGCTCACACCTCCACAGCTGCTCTGGACTGAGACCCTGCCCCTTCCCCTTTGAGACACCTCTTAAAAGGGTAATATCCCAACAACATACCAAACAGGAACCCTCATAGCATTTAAGAAGTACTTAGATGTGCACTTTCAATGTAAAGACATACAAGGCTATGGGCCAACTGCTGGAAAAGGAAATTAAAATAGTTAGGTGGTTGTTTCCAAACAGCATGGATGCAGTGGGCTGAAGGGTCGTTCTCTGTGCTGTAGATCTCTCTGACTGTATGACCCCTTCCATTACCACAGTAATAATTGAGAGCAGACAACTGGGGTGGAAATTGATGGAGTTAGATTTATCTCACTCCTGTCGACAGGACGGCTTGCTCTTTTCCTCAGCCTGTTGTAGTGTTCCAGAAAAACCAATTGTGAGCTGGAGGACCAGCAGCTCATTTTGCTTTTAGACTCTTTGCAGCTTTCGGGACTCAATATTACGTTTATCAACTTCAGAACATGAACAAGTGTTCTCTTCCCTTTTCAACAACATGAAACTTTGCCACCACTCTTCAGTCCCAAAAAGAGTCATATCAGACTTGAAACATTAACACTGTTTCTCTTTATAAATGCTGCCAGACCTGCTGAGTTTCTCCAGAAGTGTCTGTTTCAGATCTCCAGCAAGCAAACTATTTATTTACCCCCTGAAAGAGTGGAGGGGAATATTGAGAAGTCCTTACAAGTTACAGTATTAGATTAGATTACTTACAGTGTGGAAACAGGCCCTTCGGCCCAACAAGTCCACACCGAC
>NC_057747.1:1185905-1189922 GCF_004010195.1 Chiloscyllium plagiosum
GGGAGAATGTGCAAACTCCACACAGTCAGTCGCCTGAGGCGGGAATTGAACCCAGGTCTTTGGTGCTGTGAGGCAACAGTGCTAACCACTGTGCCACCGTGCCGCCCTAATTCAATTCAAATTCAACCATCTGCTGTGGCAGGATTCGAACCTGCGTCCCCAGAACATTCTTACAAGAAAAATCTTCCCTGAGGTGAGGAAGTCCAGAAGTAGAGGGCATAGGTTTAGGGTGAGAGGTGAAAGATTTAAAAGGGACCTAAGGGGTAACGTTATCATACAGAGGGTGGTTTATATATGGAATGAGCTACCAGAGGAAGTACAGCTAGTACAATTACACCATTTAAAAGGTGTCTGGATGAGTATATGAATAGGGAAGGTTTAGAGGGATATAGACCAAATGTTGGCAAATAGAACTAGATTAATTTAGGATATCTGGTCAGCATGGATGAGTTGAACCAAAGGGTCTGTTTCCGTGCTGTACATCTCTATAACTTTAAATAAATGAACTGCTAACCCATTGAATTGGTCCACAGCGGCACGGTGGCCCAGTGGTTAGCACTGCTGCCTCACAGCGCCAGAGCGTGGGTTTGCTCCGGTTTCCTCCCACAGTCCAAAGATGTGCAGGTCAGGTGAATTGGCCATACTAAATTGCCCGTAGTGTTAGGTTAGGGGTATGTGTGGGTTGCGCTTCGGCGGGTCGGTGTGGACTTGTTGGGCCGAAGGGCCTGTTTCCACACTGAAATGTAATCTAATCTAATCTACTCCCCCTGATTAACAAGCACAGTCTACTTTATAATAACATTTCTTGTTCAGGTTGTGTTAATCTGTCCTCAAGAAACCAGTTGGTATGTTTCGGTGCTGTGAGCACAGACCCTCCAGTCATTTCTGTTCCCTTAACAAGTGCAGGGCATTGCTTCATGCTGAGATCACTATGCAAAGCGAGTGCAACCAGACCTCAGAAATCACAATCGCCAGTCTAGTTGGCACAACATTGTAGTAACAACCACTACAGGTTAGCATGGTCCGAAATATCGTTTTACCATGAAATTGTGGTTATACATCTTCATTGCTGCGTGACCTATTCAACATGCGGAAGGCTTGTTGTATTTCTGACATGTTTCCAGTATTTGCTGTTTTCTGTTAACCTTTGAATGAATCAATTCTTTTCTAGATTGATTAGCTGAATGATAACATGTAGAGTGAGAATGATGTTTAGCGATAACATCTTGCAACATCGAATAAGCTGTGTAAAACGAAGAATTTAACCCGAACTGGAATCAGATAAGAGCATTTGCACTGACTCAGCTTTTCTGTATTTGTGAGCAAACATAATCAGAGTGAGGTGAATAAACAATTTACTGTCAATGAAAACTGTGCTGAATGATAAACAAGTTCCTGCTATTCCAACCACAAGTCTTAATTAGTTTTAGTGCAACTTAGTGAGTTGAAGATATTTTTATAGTCGTTCATGAAATGTGGCTATCGCCATTTGTGCCAGTGTTTATATTTGCTCTTCAGAAGGTAGTGATGAGCCTGTGGAAACAAAGTTCCATCTTCACATTGAGAATACCCTCCATCGTGTTGTGTGGCACTATCACTGTGCTAAAAGGGACAGACTTTGAACCGATCTAGCAGCTCGAGTTTAAGTATCCATGAGGCACTGTGAGCCATCCACAGCAGCAGAACTGTACTCCAGCACAATCTGCAACTTCATAGTCTGGATACCCCAGACTCAACCATTACCATCAAACAGGGGATCAACCCTGGTTCAGTGGAGAGTGCAGGAGGGCAAACTTGAAAATAAAGGTGTCAACTTGGTGCAGCTTCCAAACAGGATTACTTTGGTGCCAAACTGCAAGTGATTGAGCTAAGCAATCCCACAACCAACAGATCAGATCTAAGTAGGAATAAATTACTGCAGATGCTGGAACCTGATCTGAAAGTTAAGGTTTTGAGTCCAGGTGACTCTTCATCAGAGCTGCATGTCCTGCCACATCCAATTAGGAAAGGTAATGGACAATTAAACAACTCACAAATATCTCCATCAAAAAGCCCAGCACATCAGTGAAAAGACAAATCTGAAGCATTTGCAGCAATCTTCGGCCAGTAGTGATCCATCTCAGCCTCCTCCAGTGGTCCCAGCATTACAGAAAGCAGTCTTCAGCCAATTCAATTCACTCCACGTGATATCAAAAAAAAAGTTAGAGGCTCTGGATACTGCAAAGAATATGGGTCCTGACAACATTCCAGCGATGGGACTGAAGACTTTCACTCTAGAACTTGCCACACTCCTAGCCAAGCTCTTCCAGTAACAGGACCTGATCAGGTGTACCCTAGCATTCTGGGAAGCTAAGAAAGTGATTGCTGGGCCCCGAGCTGAGATGTTTGTGACATTGATAGTCACAGGTGAGGTGCTGGAAGACTGGAGGCTGGCTAATGTGGTACCACTATTTAAGAAGGGTGGTAAGGAAAAGTCAGGGAACTATAGACCGATGAGCCTGACATCGCGGATGAGCAAGTTGTTGGAGGGAATCCTGAGGGACAGAATTTCCATGTATTTGGAAAGGCAAGGACTGATCAGCATGGCTTTGTGCATGAGAAATTATATCTCACAAACTTGATTGAGTTTTCTGAAGAAGTACCAAAGAGGATTGGTGATGTGATCTAGATGTGATCTATATGGACTTCAGTAAGGTGTTCGACAAGGTTCCTCATGGGAGACTGGTTAGCAAGGTTAATCTCATGGAATACAGGGAGAACTTGCCATTTGGATACAGAACTGGCTCAAAGGTAGAAGACAGAGGGTGGTGGTGGAGGGTTGCTTTTCAGACTGGAGGCCCGTGACCAGCACATACTCACTCACGTGCACTCACACTCACATGAACACGCACACTTGCACACACTCACTCTCTCTCTCTCTCTCTCTCACATGCATGCACACACACATATAAGTCTATGGGGTGAATTTGCATTTGCAGAATTATGTTTGCAGATACATTCTATTTTGCTCAAAAAGTGCTCAATCTGCAGGCAGTCAATCCATGTAATATTTTATAAATTCTTACCATCTTTTAGAATGGGTTGCAGGTTCTGGGATATGTAAATCCCAGAACTTCTTTTAAGTCACATTCTAGAGATAACTTAAGGTTTTAAGAAAAAGGTGACATCTCAGCTCAGACAATGCATTAAAGGTGTGAGATTAGAGTCTGTCTGTATCCCAATCTTGAGTCAGACTGGTTCTATAACCACCCACTCATAATGCAGGTAATGCAGGCTCAGTCTTTACTCTCACACTCAGAGCTCCCTCTGCATTCTCTCACACTCAGAGCTCACTCTGCTCTCTCACACTCAGAGGTCAATTTGCTCTCTCACATTCAGAACTCACTCTGCCCTCTCACATTCAGAACTCACTCTGCTCTCTCACACTCAAAACTCACTCTGCCCTCTCACACCCAGAGCTCCCTCTGCTCTTCCATACTCAGAGGTCACTTTGCTCTCTCACATCCAGAACTCACTCTGCCCTCTCGCACTCAGAGCTCACTCTACCCTCTCAAACTCAGAACTCACACTGCTCTCTCACATTCATAACTCATTCTGCCCTCTAACACTCAGAACTCACTCTGCCCTCTCGCACTCAGAGCTCACTCTGCCCTCTCGCACTCAGAGCTCACTCTGCTCTCTCACACTCAGAGGTCACTTTGCTCTCTCACATTCATAACTCTGCCCTCTCACATTCAGAGCTCACCCTGTTCTCTCACTCTGCCCGCTCACACTCAGAAATCACTTTGCCCTCTCACACTCAGAGCTCACACTGCCCTTTCACATTCAGAACTCACTCTGCTCTCTCACACTCAGAATTCACTCTGCCCTCTCACACTCAGAAATCACTCGGCTCTCTCACACTCAGAAATAATTCTGCTCTCTCACACTCAGAGCTCACTCTGCCCTCTCACACTCAGAGCTCACACTGCCCTTTCACATTCAGAACTCACTCTGCTCTCTCACACTCACAATTCA
>NC_057747.1:1190049-1196023 GCF_004010195.1 Chiloscyllium plagiosum
TCAGAACTCACTCTGCCCTCTCACACTCAAAAATCACTCTGCCCTCTCACACTCAGAAATCACTTTTCCCTCTCAGACTCAGTACTCACTCTGCTTTCTCTCACACTCAGAACTCACTCTTCCCTCTCACACTCAGAACTTACTCTGCCCTCTCACACTCAGAACTCACTCTTCCCTCTCACACTCAGAACTCACTCTGCCCTCTCACACTCAGAGCACACTCTGCCCTCTCACACTCAGAACTCATTCTGCCCCTCACACTCAAAAATCACTCTGCCCTCTCACATTCAGAACTCACTCTGCCCCTCACACTCAAAAATCACTCTACTCTCTCACACTCAGAGCTCACTCTGCTCTCACACTCAGAAATCACTCTGCCCTCTCACACTCATAAATCACTCTGCCCTCTCACACTCAGAACTCACTCTGCTCTCTCACACTCAGAACTCACACTGCCCTCTCACCCTCAGAACTCACTCTTCCCTCTCACATTCAGAACTCTGCCCTCTCACACTCAGAACTCACTCTTTCCTCTCACACTTAGAACTCACTCTGCCCTCTCACACTCAAAGCACACTCTGCCCTCTCACACTCAGAACTCACTCTGCCCTCTCACACTCAGAGCTAAATTTTCTCTGTCACACTCAGAACTCAATTTCCTCCTCACACTCAGACCTCACTCTGCTCTCTCACACTCAGAACTCACTCTGCCCCTCACACTCAAGAGGTCACTTTGCTCTCTCACACTCAGAACTCACTCTGCCCCTCACACTCAAAAATCACTCTGCCCTCTCACACTCAGAACTCACTCTGCCCTCTCACACTCAGAGCTTACTCTGCCCTCTCACACTCAGAACTCACTCTTCCCTCTCCCACTCAGAGCTCATTCTGCTTTCTCTCACATTCAGAGCTCGCTCTGCTCTCTCACACTCAGAGGTCACTTTGCTCTCTCACATTCAGAACTCACTCTGCCCACTCACACTTTAAGCTCACTCTGCTCTCTCACATTCAGAACTCACTCTGCCCTCTCACACTCAGAAATCAATCTGCCCTATCGAACCCAGAAATCACTCTGCCCTCTCACACTCAGAACTCACTCTGCTCTCTCACATTCAGAACTCACTCTGCCCTCTCACACTTAGAAATCACTTTGCCCTCTCACCCTCAGAACTCACTCTGCCCTCTCACACTCAGAAATCACTCTGCTCTCTCACACTCAGAAATCATTCTGCCCTCTCACACTCAGAGCTTACTCTGCTCTCTCAAACTGAGAACTCACTCTGCCCTCTCACACTCAGAACTCACTCTGCTCTCTCACATTCAGAAATCACTCTGCCCTCTCACACTCAGAACTCACTCTGCCCTCTCACACTCAGAACTCACTCTGCGCTCTCACACTCAAAAATCACTCTGCCCTCTCACACTCAGAACTCACTCTGCCCCCTCACACTCAGAAATCACACTGCCCTCTCACACTCAGAGCTCACTCTGCTCTCTCACATTCAGAGGTCACTTTGCTCTCTCACATTCAGAACTCACCCTGCCCTCTCACACTCAGAAATCATTCTGCTCTCTAACACTCAGAACTCACTCTGCCCTCTCACCCTCAGAACTCACTCTTCCCTCTCACACTAAGAGCACACTCTGCCCTCCCACACTCAGAACTCACTCTGCCCTCTCACACTCAGAGCTAAATTTTCTCTGTCACACTCAGAACTCACTTTCCTCCTCACACTCAGACCTCACTCTGCCCTCTCACACTCAGAAATCACTCTGCTCTCTCACATTCAGAGGTCACTTTGCTCTCTCACATTCAGAACTCACCCTGCCCTCTCACACTCAGAAATCACTCTGCTCTCTAACACTCAGAACTCACTCTGCCCTCTCACACTTAGAACTCACTCTGCCCTCTCACACTCAGAGCACACTCTGCCCTCTCACACTCAGAACTTACTCTGCCCTCTCACACTCAGAGCTAAATTTTCTCTGTCACACTCAGAACTCACTTTCCTTCTCACACTCAGACATCACTCTGCTCTCTCACACTCAGAACTCACTCTGCCCTCTCACACTCAAAAATCACTCTGCCCTCTCACACTCAGAACTCACTCTTCCCTCTCCCACTCAGAGCTCACTCTGCTTTCTCTCACATTCAGAGCTCACTCTGCTCTCTCACACTCAGAGGTCACTTTGCTCTCTCACACTCAGAGGTCACTTTGCTCTCTCACATTCAGAACTCACTCTGCCCACTCACACTTTAAGCTCACTCTGCTCTCTCACACTCAGAACACACTCTGCTCTCTCACATTCAGAACTCACTCTGCCCTCTCACACTCAGAAATCTATCTGCCCTCTCGAACCCAGAAATCACTCTGCTCTCTCACATTCCGAACTCACTCTGCTCTCTCACACTCAGAACTCACTCTGCTCTCTCACATTCAGAACTCACTCTGCCCTCTCACACTCAGAAATCACTGTGCTCTCTCATCTCAGAACTCACTCTGCTCTCTCACACTCAGAACTCAGTCTTCCCTCTCACTCTCAGAACTCACTCTGCCCTCTCACCCTCAGAGCTCACTCTGCTCTCTCACACTCAGAAATCACTCTGCCCTCTCACACTCAAAAATCACTCTGCCCTCTCACACTCAGAACTCACTCTGCGCTCTCACATTCAGTACTCACTCTGCCCTCTCACACTTAGAAATCACTCTGCTCTCTCACACTCAGAACTCACTCTGCCCTCTCATACTCAGAACTCACTCTGCCCTCTCACTTTCAGAGCTCAATCTGCTTTCTCTCACACTCAGAGCTCACTCTGCTTTCTCTCACACTCAGCTCACTGATCTGTGGTCACACTAAATATTCACAGCATTTTCTTTTCTCATTTTCGAGGTCTGTGAGACATATTTTCTAGAACTGCTGTCACTTTATGAAAGTGTTCGGATGTTTATACAGTTTCTATCTAAAGTTGAGCATCTGGGAGAGTGTCTGGTAAAACTAAATTCAAAAGTTCGCAGTTAGTGGCTTGCTTTGAATTTTGTATCAAATTTCAAGATAAAGCTTTTATCTGATAAGAATCTTGTAAAAGATGGTTAGAAATGATTGAAATGAAACTCAGACACCTTTGAAATAAATTGAAAAAAGTTAGGTGTGTATCCGAAATTTTTCATGTGGTTTGTAACCTAACGTAATGCTTAAAAAGGAACTTTGATGAGGAACTTACTTTGAGGAACTTTATAAATGTTTTCTGATATGTAATTTGAATTCTCTTTCTGTCCCAGGGTTGAGACATCTGTGAAAGCATTTTGTGCTTCAGAAAGTCTGAACAATTTCTTTTTCTCTTTTATAAACAGCTGTATATTTGCTTTGGAGAGGGTGCAGAGGAGTTTCACCAGGATGTTGCCTGGTATGGAGGGTGCTAGCTATGAGGAGAGGTTGAGTAGATTATGATTATTTTCATTAGAAAGACAGGGATTGAGGGAGGAACCTGATTGAGGTCTACAAAATCATGAGAGGTATAGACAGGGTGGATAGAAAGAAGCTTTTTCCCAGAGTGGGGGACTCAATTACTAGGGGTCACCAGTTCAAGGTGAGAGGGGAAAAGTTTAAGGGAGATATACATGGAAAGTTCTTTACGCAGAATGCGGTGGGTATCTGGAACATGTTGCCAGTGGAGGGGATAGAGGCAGGCATGATAGCATCATTTAAGATGTATCTAGACAGGTACATGAATGGGCAGGAAGGAGAGGGATACAGATCCTTGGAAATTAAGTGGCAGATTTAGATAGAGGATCTGGATCAGCACAGGCTTGGAGGGCCGAAGGGCCTGTTCCTGTGCTGTAATGTTCTTTGTTCTTTGTTCTAACACTGGAGCCCACATGTGAAGCTTCTTCAGCATGGGTCTGAGCAGCTGCCATTCCTTGTCGGCCAATCACCTTGTTGCAGCTTCCCTTGCCCCATGCCATTATGTGGCAGCTCCAAGATCCACATCCAGAAACGTCTTTGGGTTTTGCCCCTCATCTGAGACAGAGTAGCTGGAGTGATCCTTCTGCACTGGGCCAGTCCTACCTAAAGATATGGGGCTAAGTTGATGCTTAGGCCTTGTCACAGGTCTGACTTCAGTGTGGGTATTGTGCCTGCAACTGAGGGAAGAAAGCCAGCCAAAACCAAACTGCTAAAAGTTCTCAAATGAATCCTTGCTAGCCTGCATGAACTGGTGGAGGCACAAAGATGATTTTCATTGAGGATTGTTTCCATACTATCCAATCCAATTGGGTTGAGGTCCATATCACTTGCAACCTTAAAATGGCTGCCTCATTGGTGAAACAGTTGCAAGGCTGTAGCTGTTTCCTATTATCACAAGGTAAAGGAGCAGAATTACGCATTCAGCCCATAAATTTTGCTCTGCCCTTTCATTATGGTAGATATGCTTTTCAACCCTATTGTCCTGTCTTCCCCCCGTAATCCCTGATCCCCATACTAATCAAGAACCTATCTATCTCTGCCTTAAGGACCTCAATGACATGGCCTCCACAGCCTTTTGTGGCAGTGAGTTCATTCCTCTGGCTGAAAAAATTCCTTCTCATCTCAGTTCACTCTGAGGCCTCACCCGATGAAGGGCCAATGCTCTGAAAGCTTGTGATTTCAAATAAACCTGTTAGACTATAACCTGGTGTCATGTGACTTCTGACCCTGTCCTCGGAGTGTTTAATGGAAACTGTGTAGAGGAAGCTTTATTCTGTGTCTACCCCATGCTGACAGTGTTTGACAGGAACAGTTCAAGGTAGCTTTACTCTCTATCTAACCCCATGGTGTCTCTGTCCAGGGAGTGTTTGATGGGGACAAGTGGAAAGGGGAGCTTTAGTCTGTATCTAACCCCATAGTTCTGTTCCCTGCAATGGGATATGGGTGTCCTAAACATTAAGCTCTGTCAGCTTGAGCTGCAGAAACACACCCATTAAACATGAGAAAGGCTGCTGTTTGTCTCAATCTAGTCATGAGTTCGAGGCAGCAAGAGGGTGCTGATGCCAGGGTTAGTTAGCGAGTAAGGTAAAGCAGAGTGCTGCACTGTCCTGACAAGAAGGAGATTCCCAGCCAGACTGCTGTCTCTGTTCATTGCAGAGTATCAACATTGAGCCTCAGTGTGAGAGCAGGATCGGACCCAATGTGATACCGATGCTGGTCTAATGATGGACAGCAGGCAGTGGGGACTGTACAGCTGTATTTCTGAAGGAGTCAGTGAAAGGGAGGATCATTTTTGACACTGAAGGATATGATCAGAGTTGGTGAAAGCTTTGCAGTTTGATACAGGATTTGGCATTGGTTCAGACTGAGTGTTGTCGCTAACACCCCTGTTCTAACTCTGCTTCCTCCTCGGCTATTTCCTTTGTACATTCTCTCACCATTTCTGTTGTTTGCTGTGTAACACAATGCAGTTTTTATGTAATTTTATGACTGTATTATCAATATTCAAAATGACAAACAAATGCAGCATGAAAGAATTTCTTTGTTTAATTAGTGTGTGGCTGATGTCAGTGACAATAAAGTTTATTTGCAATGATAAAATACAATTTCTCTATTATTTCAAAAAACTCATTCCCCCATTGCCCATCCAAATAGCTCCTACAGGGTACGCTCCCCAATATGCCATCGCATTGTATGCCCATTCAATAACCCTTTATATCCCTCCAAATAACCAGAACACTATCCCCCACCAATATCCCTTCCTACAGTAACCCGCAAAACCTCACTAACACTGTATCTACACTGGACCCCCAAAAACCACATAACACTGTACACCTCACAATGTACCCCTCACATACCCCCTCACAATCCCTCACAAAATCCCTCACACTATACCCCATACAGACCCCCCTCACACACCTTCCTCACGAAACCCCTCACATTGTCCCCTCACACACTTTCTCACGTACCCCCTTACACTGTACCCCTCACATACAGCCCTCACACATCC
>NC_057747.1:1196244-1201948 GCF_004010195.1 Chiloscyllium plagiosum
CTCACACACCCCCCTCACCCTGTATCCCTCACACACACTCTCACACTGTACCCCTCACACACACACCCTCAGAAACTCCCTCAAACACACCCTTCACACTTACCCCTCACACATCATCCTCACATAGACACCCTCACACTGTATTCCCCCCACAGCATCAGACACATGCCACTCACACTTTAACCCTCACGCTGTACCCCTCACACTGTACCTGTCACACTGTATCTGTCACACTGTACAGGTACTCATGCTGTACCCCTCACACACACTCAACCACAAACTCCCTCAAACACATCCCTCACACACCCCCTCACACTGTACACCCTCACATCACCCTCACACAGACACGGTGGCTCAGTGGTTAGCACTGCTGCCTCACAGCACCAGGGTCCCAGGTTCAATTCCAGCCTTGGGCGACTGTCTGTGTGGAGTTTGCACATCCTCTCCGTGTCTGCGTGGGTGTGCTCTGGTTTCCTCCCACAGTCCAAAAATGTACAGGTCAGGTGAATTGGTCATGCTAAATTGCCCATAGTGTTAGGTGTATTAGTCAGAGGGAAATGGGTCTGGGTGAGTTACTCTTTGGAGGGTAGGTGTGGACTGGTTGGGCCGAAGGGCCTGTTTCCACACTGTAGGGAATCTAATCTAATCTGAAACTCTCACAATCAAACCTGCTGCACTTTTCTTCCAGCAACAAATTTTTCAGCTCTCACAATCAAATGCCCACTTGCACTGTACCCCTCAAATACTCTGTTCTATTGTCCCCTCTGGAGGAATCTCTGAATTAATAGTTTGTCAACATGAAGTTGTTTCCCCAGTCAGCAACCTGATTGGGTCGGGGATGGTCAGGAGTTGGGGATCGCAGGGTCAAGAGATTCTGATGGTTAAGCATCAGGGTCCTCAGATTCAGGAAGGTCAGATGTCAAAGAGCTGAAGTTCAGAGGTCAAGGGAGGACCACCAGTGAGGATTGTGGGGACAGGGAGTTTGGAATTGTAAGGGGAGATAAGTCTGGTGTGTTTGGAGTTAGGAAATCTGCAAATGACAGGTTTGGTTTTTCTGGATAAGCGGCCTGGAAGTGTTAAGCCTTCAAATGGGCCAGGCACCAAACAAATCCAGTATAGGGCAGTGACTGAGCAAAAACACCTCTCCACTCTGGAACTAAGAACTCCCAGGCCAGCCCTGGTTAAGCTGCTCCCAAATAATACCAGGGCTGACATAGCTTTCTGAGACCTAAATCATTTCAGATCCAACTTGTTAGTTTCTTTTGGGACCCCTGAACTTTTAATCTTCCAGCCAGTTATAGATTCATGTGAATTACGTCAAATCCATTGGCCTTGTTGACCTTCATCTGTGATATCAGGCAAGTTAGATAGACAAATTCTTTCCTTGACAAGGCCTTTTCATTGACAAATCCTTCTCTTGAAAGGTCCTTCCCTCGACAAATCAAAGATTCACGGAGTCATACAGCATGGAAACAGACCCTTTGGTCCAACTCATCCACGCTAACCAGACATCCCAATCTGACCTAGTCTCATTTGCCAACATTTCACATACCCACCCAGATGCTTTTAACATGTTGTAATTATAGCCACCTCTACCACTTCCTCTGGAAGCTCATTACATACACGTACCACCCTCTGTGTGAAAAACGTACCCCTCAGATCCTTTCTAAATCTTCCCCCTCTCACTATAAACCTATTCCTTCTAGTTTTGGATTCTCCCACCTGAGGAAAAAGACATTAGCTCTTCACCCTAGCCATGCTCGTCATGCTTTTTTAGACCTCTATAATGTCACCCTTCAGCTTCCAATGCTCCCAGAGATAAAATCCCCAGCCTATTTAGCCTCTCCCTACAGCACACACCCTCCAGTCCTGGCTACATACTTTTCTAAATCTTTTCAACTTTCAACTGTCCTTCCTTTAGAAAGGTAACCAAAATTGTATGCAGTCTTCTAAAAGTGGCTCACCAACATGCTGTACAGCCACAACATGACATCCCAACGCCTATACTTTATGTTCTGACAATGAAGGCAAGCTTGCCAAATGCCTTCTTCACCACTCTGTCTACCTCAGATTCCACTTTCAAGGAACTATGCACCTGCGCCCATAGGTCTCTTTGGTAACACTCCCCAGGGCCCTACCATTGACCGTATAAGTCTTGCCCTGGTTTGCCTTACCAAATGCAACACCTCACATTTATTTAATTAAACTCCATTTGCCACTCTTTGGCCCATCTGATCAAGTTCCTGCCGTACTCTGAGATAATCTTCTTCACTGTCTACTATACCACCAATTTTGGTGTCACCTGCAAACTTGCTAACCATACCTCCTATAATCTCATCTAAATCATTTGTATAAATGACAAAAAGCTGTGGATGTGGCACTGATCCTTGCAGCATGCAGCTGGTCACAGGCCTCATGTTTGAAAAGCAACACTCCACCACCCCCTTCAGTCTCCAACTTTCAAGCAAATTTTGTATCTAAATGGCTGGCTCGCCCTGAATTCCATGTAATCTAACCTTACTAACCAGTCTGTAATCTAACCTTACTAACCAGTCTGTAATCTAACCTTACTAACCAGTCTGTTGAATGCCTTGCTGCAGTACGTATAAAAAATATCTTGTGCTCTGCCATGATCAATCTTCTTTGTCACCTCTTCAAACAACTCAATCACGTTAGTGTGACACAATCTCCCACACACAAAGCCATGCTGACAAAGTTGTTGCCTTTCCAAATGCATGTTCCCTCAGAATCCCTTCCAACAACTTACCCACCACTGACATAAGACTCACTAGTTTATAGTTCCCAGGCTTTTTTGTAACCACCTTTCTTAAATAACGGCACCATATTCGCCAATCTCCAGTCTTCCAGCACCTCACTCATGGTTGTCAATGGTACAAAGGGGCCCACAAAGTTCTGGGGTACACCTGATCAAGTTCCCAGTATTTATCCAACTTTATGCATTTTAAGACCTCCAGTACTTCCTGTTCTGTAACATGAACTCTTTCAAAATATTGCTATTTATTCTCCAAGTTCCCTAGCTTCCATGTCTTTCTCCACAGTAAATGCCGACACAAAATATTTGTTTAATATCTCATCCATCTCCTGTGGTTCCACACATTGATTGCCGCATTGTTCTTTAAAGAACTCTATTCTCTCCTTAGTTACATTTTTGCCCTTAATGTACTTGTGGAATCGCTTTGGAATCCCCTTAACTCTATTTGCCAAAGCTATGTCACGTCCCACTTTGCCCTCCTGATTTACCTCTTACTCCTACTGCCCTTATATGCCTCTGGAGATTCACCTTATTCCAGCTAGCTAAATCTAATATATGTCTCCTTCGTTTTCTTGACCAGAGCCTCAATTTCTCTCATCAACAGCCTTGCCCTTCGCACTAACAAGAAACTACCATCTGTGAGCTCTTGTTATCTCATTTTTGAAGGCTTTCCATTTCTCAGCTGTTCCTTTACCTGCGAATGCTTCACCCAATCAACTTTTGAAAGCTCCTGTTTAATATCGTCAAAATTGGCCTTTCTCCAATTTGGAACTTTAACTTTTTGATCAGCTCTATTCCATATTTTAAAACCATAAAAATTATGATCACTTGCCCTGAAGTGCTCCCCCACTGACAACTCAGTCATTTGCCCTGCCTTATTTCCTAAGAAGTGGTGCTATTTCTCCTTCTTTAGTAGGTGCATCCGATAAGAAAGTATTCTTGCACACACTTTACAAATTTCTTCCCCGCCAAGCCCTTAACACTATGACAGTCCCAGTCTATGTTTGGAACATCAAAATCTCCTATTACAACCTTATTGTTCTTTTTAGATATTTGAGATCCTCTTACACATTTTAGATTAGATTAGATTACATTACAGTGTGGAAACAGGCCCTTCAGCCCAACAAGTCCACACCGACCCGCCGAAGCGCAACCCACCCCTACCCCTACATTTACCCCTTACCTAACACTACGGGCAATTTAGCGTGGCCAATTCACCTGGCCTGCAGGTCTTTGGACTGTCGGAGGAAACCTGAGCACCCGGAGGAAACCCACGCAGACATGGGGAGAACGTGCAAACTCCACACAGTCAGTCGTCTGAGGCGGGAATTGAACCCGGGTCTCTGGCGCTGTGAGGCAGCAGTGCTAACCACTGGGCCACCGTGCCGCCCACACCGTGCTTCTCAAAAAATCCTACTCTGGACAAGTTCTTCCCTGACAAGTCCTTCCTTTGACCTGCAGTACAGCTTTTGTGGTGGGTGGTGGGTGGTGGGGGGGAGGGCAGATTGCTAGAGGCTGCTGAAGAAATGATTAAAGGAATGGTTTTTAGTGTAGCAACGGTCAGAATGGCTTTGATGCAGAACTACATCATGGGCAAGTTACACAGCTCAATAGCAGGCATAACCTGAGTTTTGGGCACATTAGCAAACTTAGCTGTTAGTTAAACAACACAACCATTTTGTAAACGAGATATTTGCGCAGCTTCCTGTGAAGTTCTGTGAGCATGATACTGCTGGACAGTATCTGTGATTGTTGTTCATGTTCACAAATTCTTGTTGACCACATAACCAACGGGTCTATTGACCTTCCTTGATACTTTTTTCGAGATCTCAGTCAAGTTAATCAGACAGATCCTTCTCTCAACATTCTTTCATGGGTGCTGTTTATTTTATTTTGAAATTAAATCATTTAATCATTAGATTTGTTATCACTGGCATGAAATGAATATACATTTAGATATGGTCCCATAGACCTAGAGTCATAGTGGTCTGCAGCACAGAAATAGCCCCTTCAGCCCATTGGTCAAAGACAAACCCCTAACTATTCTCACCTCATTTATTAGCATTTGGCACATAACTTTTCACACATTTGATTAGATTAGATTACATTAGATTACATTACAGTGTGGAAACAGGCCCCCCATTGGTCAAAGACAAACCCCTAACTATTCTCACCTCATTTATTAGCATTTGGCACATAACTTTTCACACATTTGGTTTCATTAGAATTCCAATCATCACCGTTTCTCCATCAAACCCCATGCTCCTCTTTGACAAAGCCTCTGACACTTTTCAGGAAGTCAGAATCATTGTGTATTTGGAAGTAAATCGGTGCTGAATCACCATTCTCCTTCAAATTAGACAGCCAGAATTCTCCTTATGTGCTGAGATTTACCCTTTCATTTCTCTGGTGCTGACTCTTGCTCTGATTTCTTGGGTTCACTGGGTCTTTATGGTTTTATTGACAAAACTGCTCAGCCCAGTCTCATTTTACAAACTCATATTTCCCTTTTCTTCTTCCTCTTGCAAACCAAACAAAGCAATGCCTGGAGATAGTGGTGCCTGGATTCTGAGACCCTGCACAATATCTCCTTCGGTGATATATGGTGGGAACCAGTTACTTCCAGGGTGTAACAATAAGTCAGCAGAAAAGATCATTTGACTCCCTACACAAGCCACACTGGGCTGATATTTGCAAAAGATAAATAAACAAATACAAAAGATAAAGAAACAAATGCATAAGTTAGAGAAACAAATACATTCACCACTTTCAGATGCATAACTGTCCATTCAATGGCCTCTGGGCTACAGCAACTCATTGTTCCCTTCTATGAATGAACATTTACAAAAAAAAACTACAAATGCTGGACAAAAACAGAAAATGCTAGAAATACTCAGCATGTCAGGCAGAATCTGAAAGGCCAAACCGAAA
>NC_057747.1:1202448-1208692 GCF_004010195.1 Chiloscyllium plagiosum
AGTGACTTATTTGACTTTAGATTTATATCTCACCTCAGGGAGCACTTTTACTGTACACAGCATTCTGTATAATATGATAAAATAATATGTTCTTTCTAAAATCTTCTTTCCAACTCTCCAACTCTTTTTATTTGACATCGTGTATCAACTTCCCTTCTAATTTGTTTGTATTAAATAAAACGTCCCTATTGCAAGGGCTTCCCACTTCTCGTGGTATTCCCAGCCTGTTCCCTTATCTTTGTTATTCCTCCTGTCTCATTCTGGATGATTACTGATCTTCTAATTCCTTTTGCAAGCTCATAAAAGCTCAGCAAAAGAAAGAAGAGTTGATATAGCTTTATCTCTAATGTAACAGAATAATATAATTCGGTTTAACATCATTTAACTATGAAACAGCAACTGTTTCAATATAGTAACATACCATAAATACACTCTTGGCCAAAGTAACGTCAGTAAACAGATTGTTTCACATGTAATTCTGGCAGCAGGGAGAGAAGCCCAGCTTTTATCTGTAGCAGAGAGAGAGAGATGTAACAGGTTCCACACCCAGCTTCAAGATCCCAACAACTACTGAAAACTAAACTAAAACTCTGGATCCATGGGAGCCCCACCCCACCCATTCAGGCTGCTTCTATTGTTCCAAATTATTTTTACAAACCTCAAAACCTCACAGCTGTTGATTGGCTTAGGCCAGACAGCACAGTACCAATGGCTCAAAACCTCTCTTAGAAAAAACCTGGACAAAGTACACCTTTTAAAGCCCATCACACAATCTATAGGTTGAAACTCCTGTCTCTTTTCTCACCCTTTTAATGTTTGCATTTCCCAGTGTCTTTCCCTGTTCTCCCTATGATGGTTACTGTCTTCCTGGCCACTTCTGGCATATGTGGATCTTTGATACCAATGTTCGGTTGTTGTTCTCTGAAGCAAGAAGCCTTATCCTTTGTTTCTATATCACCTCGTCCATGTTTAGCTAGCCCATCCAGTCCTCTCCAACATGAGTGTATAGGAGAGAGGGAGAGAGAGAGAGAAAGAGTGTGTGTGTGTGTGTGTGTCTGTGTATATGTGTAGTATGTGTGAGTGGGAGCTAGTGCATGTTCACGTGTGTGCATGTGTGTGTGAGCTATTATATACATATGTTCGTGTGAGCAAAAGTATGTGACAGTGTATGTGTGAGTGAGAGCGAGTGCATGTATTTGTGTGTGTGAGTGTGAGCAAGTGTGTCTGTGTGTGTGTGAGAGAGGGAAAGAATGTGTGTGAGAGAGCAAGTGTGTATGTGTTTGTGTAAGCGAGTTTGTAAGTGAGAGAACGTGTGAGAGCACACGCGTGTGTGAGAGAGTGAGTGTATGTTTTTGTGTTAGCGTGTATGCGAGAGAGCGTGAGTGGTAGAGCAACACGTGTGTGTGAGAGAGTTGTGTGTGTGCATGTATGTGTGTGTGTCTGTCTGTCTGTGTCTATGTCTGTCTGTGTCTGTGTTTGCGTTTTGTCTATGTCTGATGGAGTTCAATCCAGGCAAATGTGAGGTGATGCATTGTGGGAAGTCTAATTCTCGAACAAACTATATTGTAAATGGAAGAGCCTTGGGAAAATTTGATGAGCAGAGGTGTCTGGGAGTTCAGGTCCATTGTACCCTGAAGGTGGCTGCACAGGTGGTTAGATTGGTCAAAAGGCATATGGTATGCTTGCCTTCATCGGACGGGGTATTCAGTATAAGAGCTGGCAGGTCATGTTAAAATTGTACAAGACATCATCACATTTAGAATACTGTGTAACAGTTCTGGTCACCACATTACCAAAAGGATGTGGACACTTTGGAGAGGATACAGAGAAGATTTACGAGGATGTTGCCTGGTATGGAAAATGTTAGCTATGAAGAGAGATTGTGTAGGTTAGGATTGTTGTCATTAGAAACAAGGGGATTGAGGGGGGACCTGATTGAGGTCTACAAACTCATGAAGGATACAGACAGGATAGATAGAGATAAGCTTTTTTGAGGGATTCAATAACAAGACGTCACACTTTCAATGTGAGAGGTGAAAAGTTTAAGGGGGTTACACGCGGCAAGTACTTTACACAGAGGGTGGTAGGTACCTGGAATACTTTGCCAGAAGAGGTAGGAGAGGCGGGCATGGTAGATTCATTTAAGGTGTGTCTGGACAGATGCATGAGTAGGTGGGGAGCGGAGGGATACAGATGCTTAGGAATTGACCAACAGGTTTAGACGGTACATTTGGATTGGCTCAGGCTTGGAGGGCCGAAGGGTCTGTTCCTGGGCTGTAAATTGTCTTTGTTCTTTGTTCTTTTTGTTCAGTGCCATTAAACTTTGTGGATGCACCTTAACTGCTTGGTTGCCCTGCTGTCAAATTACTATTTTCCCACCATTCCACTGTAACGCTACCTAGACTTTTCCACTCTTTCCACCCTTCTCTTATATGATGTACCGTCTCTCCAGATTAAAATTTATTTGTACAAAAACAGAAATTGCTGGAAAAGCTCAGCAGCTCTGGCAGCATCTGTGGAGAGGATTCAGAGTTACCATTTCAGGGCAAGTGACCCTTCCTCAAAACTTACGAACATTTTTTTGGGTTCGCTTTATATAGTGTTGTAAGACTCACCAGATTTTCTCTGAAACTTCAATTTAATGAATGGCCTGTGTGCAAGGTGTTCATTTGCCAAAAATCCAATTTACATTTACTGTAGCCACAGGTATTTGCAGTCAGTTAACCATGGACTGTTAACCATGAGTGTAGCCATGAACTGTAGGATGATGGAATTAGGTGGGGGCAGGAGAAGGGGTCCTCGGAGGGTGGGATTCACATTCGAAGAAGTAGATACAGAAGCGGAGGCTGTGGAAAAAGTGTTCAACATCGAGATGTATGCTAAACTTGTTGACATATGTGGACTGACCATTTGTCCCTCAGTGAGGGGGAGATCAGGGAGTTGGTAAAACCGGCAGGGTTCGTGGCTTGGACCTCGTGTTAAGCTGGAGTTGGGATGAGGGTGGAGATTGTCTCTGGGGTGAGTATGTGTGTGAGAACAATCATGTGATTGGCCGTGACATCAATGGTTACGTGATTGGCAGTGTCAGTGGACGTGACGTCAGTGGTGGTTGTGAAAGTGTAGGCAGCGTCAGCTAACCAAACCTGCATTTCTACACTATTCTCTGGCTCCAGTTTATCTGCAAACTGTGCTTCAAAGGCTGTTGGAACCAACAGGTATATAATTAGTGCTTACAATGAGGGTCAATTACTTCTCAACACATGCAGCAATCCTCCAGCAATCCCTGATTGAAGCCATTCTTTTCCCACCAGACCACCATCTCCAAGACCATCCGCCATTAAAAATACAGGAAAATGAAAAAAGATATTGTCTTTGCACAAGGGAATGAAATTTAAAAGTAAGGAGGTTTGACTGCAGCTGTGCAGAACATGGGTGGGAACACATGCGGAGTATGAATAAAAGTTTTAGCAACCTTATTAAGAAAGAATGTAAATTCTTTGAAAACACTTCAGGCAATATTAATTCATTTGATACCTTGGATTGGGTATGGCGCAGTGGAGGGTTACCTTGGAAGTAAAGGCTGCACAGACTGAACTTATATCCATTGGTGTTTGGAAGAATGTAAAGTAATTTTATTGTAAGTTACAAGATCCTGAAGAGAGTGGATAAAGTGGTTGTTGCAAAGATGTTTTTTTCTTGTGGGAGAAACTAGACCTGGGGAACACAGTGGAAAACTAGGGGAGCTCACATTTAAGATGCAAATGAGTTGGAAATGTAATATTTTACACAGGCTCATTGGTCGGTGGAACTCTCTTCTCTCGAGCGGGTTGAGGCAGAGCCACTTAAAATAGTCCAGGCAGAGACTGATGGATACTTGACTAACAAAAGAGTTAAGGCTTATGTGGGTAAACAGCAAAGTGGAATTCTGGCTCCAGTCCAATCAGCCACAACCTTATGAAATAGTCAGGTGGATTTAGTGGGGCCGAATGGCCTCTTCCTGCATTGACTGTGTACAGGCTGTGTTATCAATTTTATGACATTACTTGGTTTAGATACAATTTCATACCCTTGGTGCTAATCACAGGGTCTGTTAGTGAGGCAATTGAAGATCCCAGGCCATCACTGTAATATTAAATGAACAGTCATTTTCTGACTCCTATTAGAATGCTATTACCAGCACTTTTGGGGAAATCAGACACCATCCCCCTGTTTCCACTGAGTATTTGGTCCCATCGCTGTCTACGAATGCAGATCAACCTCCAAAAGCTGACCCCTCCAAGGGTGAGTCCAAGCCCCTTTCCATTGCTTGCACCCAGCAACCGTCCTCACACCCTCACTGTCCCAGCACATCCAATACACCCAGCAACCTTCCTCTCTCCCTCACTGTCCCAGGACATCCAATACACCCAAGCAACGTTCCTCACACCCTCACTGTCCCAGCACATCCAATACACCCAGCAACCTTCCTCCCTCCCTCACTGTCCCAGCACATCCAATACACTCAGCAAGCTTCCTCTCTCCCTCACTGTCCCAGCACATCCAATACACCCAGAAGAATTCCAAACGTCTGTCTAATGAAAGGAAATGTCTTTGTACAGGATGGAGAATCTGTACGTGAATCGGTTTATGCACATGTTTCAATCTTCATGGAGTGATTTTGCAGACTTTGAGAAGATTTTTGTTCGCATCAGCAACACAATTTCAGGTATGACATGTATTTACTCTGCACTCTAAACACTGTGAGCTCCTAGTGCCCCAGGTAGGCTTGCTCCCAGCATCCAAACAGCCGTGTCAGGTTAAAACTCAATCCTGCCACTTGGTCTAAATAAGGCATCCTCTGGACTTTTTGTCAAACAACGTAACCATTGTAAAAATAGAATAATACAGGTAATGGAAACCCGAAATAAAAGCAAAATGCGCTGGATAAACTTAGCAGGTCTGGCACTGTCTGTGGAGACATAACAGATATAGTTTCAAGTCTGATCTCATTCTTTTTGAGCACTGACGATACATGTGTTCTGGTGAAGTCCAACCGTAGCTGGAGAACAGCATCTTGTTTTCCATTTAGGCACCTAGTTATTCGGCTTTTGTCACTAGAGTTTAGTCGGATGCATGTTGAGGAGGAATGGACAGCTGAAGGAGGGAGCAGGCCTGCGCTGAGTTATGACAGTCAGGAGGGGAAGTGGGAAGGAGACAAACTGATGAGGAGGGTGGTAATGTTTGTGCCTCTTGCAGAGTACGTCATGCAGCACTGGCAGGAGGATTTCATGTTTGGATACCAGTTTCTGAACGGATGCAATCCCGTCATCTTCAAGAAATGCAACAGATTGCCGGAGAAATTCCCCGTTACCAATGAAATGGTGCAGATCTGCCTGGAGCGGCAAATGACACTGGAAGAAGAGATCGAGGTACAGAGATCCTCAACCTCCGGTTACTGCAGAGATACAAAGGGCACAGCTGTGGACAAGGTGCCTGTCAGGGAGGGCCATCAGTATGAGGGTGCAGGGAAGGGTATCAGCATGGGAGTGTCCCGAAGGGAGGCGACACCAGTGAGGGTGAGGGACGGGGGGGGGAGCAAAAAGGATTAAAATGGGCCATGGGAAGCTCAGATCACTGATCACGGAGCAGTGTGTCTCACAACGTCCAAAACCGATCACTTCAGTGAGAAACAGCAGATCGAAAAGGCAGTTGTCATTTCTTCATATCCCCATCAGCAGCACTCAGAAATTATCCAGCAGTGATTCCAGTAGTTATCTTCAACTGGGTAAATCCCCAATGCAGATGAAGATTGACCGTCAGAAGAAGGGCAATCTGGCGAATAGATGCAGAGCCTCTGCAGCAGCGTTATTGGTAGCATTTCCTCTGGGCTTCCATACTGTCATCGCAGCAGATGAGAGCTGGTATACGCCAGCCAGTGCCAGGACAAAGTAGTCAGCCTGGCATCCTCTCCTTGTCCTTAGATTCTTCGCTGTGAGAGGGTAGGATATTACTCCAGTGCACAGCCTTCCAGAGTTGAGCAGCTTGGTGAGATCCTGGGCTAATATCAGACCTAAAGGTTGGAATACAGGAAAATCTCCAGCACAAGGGGAGAGCACCCCCACCCAAGCATAGGTCACTATTCTGACAATCCACCCAGCCCAGGTCACTGCCCCCCCCTCCCCCGATTGCCCCCAGCCCAAGTCACTGCCCCCCCTCACCCCCAGCCCAAGTCACTGCACTCCCCTCCCCCGATCACCCCCAGCCC
>NC_057747.1:1208751-1214848 GCF_004010195.1 Chiloscyllium plagiosum
GGGATCACCCCCAGCCCAGATCCATGTCCCTGCACCGACACCTCATCCCAGGAAATTTGCAAAAGAGGGAATGTAAATTGATAGCGTGTTTTGATCTTCTGACAGAAAGGAAACATTTACGTGGCAGACTACGAGGTGATGGATGGAATTCCTGCCAACTGCACTGATCCCTGCACCATCCAGTACCTGACAGCACCCCTGTGCCTGCTGTACAATAATGCCCAAAATAAGCTGGTGCCCATCGCAATCCAGGTAGGTGAGCTCTCTAATAAAGAAAATCAAAGCAGAGAACAAGGCATTACCACAAGTGAACAGGGGTCAGGGATTAGTTGACACCAGGTCTTAAAATTCTGTTGTTTGTGAGGGAAAGTTTTCTATTTCCAGTCTTTGTGGAGGACAGAGTTGAAACAATGACCTCAGTGAAGCTTCAGTATTGTAGAAAGAATGTGATTGTTGGATTATACAGGTCAGGAGGCCATTCTGCCCATTGCTGCCTGTGCCACCTTATTTAAGGAACTAGCCAATTTCTTTCACTTGCACAGACCCTGCAAATTTCTCTTCAGGTGCTTAACCAACTTCTTTTTAAGATTTACTGCTTGATTGGCTTCCAGGCAATTTGCTGTACAAAGAAAATTCTCCTCTTCAGATCTGATAGTGTCCTGGAGTTACCAAGCCCCCAAGAGAATAGTTTCTCACTTGCTGTTCCATTAAATCCCCTCATTATTTTGAACGCTTCTAATAAATCTCGTCACAAGCTTTCTCTGCTTCAAGAGGAACTATCCCACTTCTACAAGTAACGGGAGCTTTTAACCCTTCATTCCATTCTGGTGAATCTCTAATGTGCTCCAGGTCTTGACATCCTTCTGTGGTGTCCAGAACTGAACAGAATACTGTAATTGGTGCTGAACACAAATTATGCAGTGGAGTGGAGGAGGCTGAGGTGGTTAACATCCTTTCAAACAACTAAGAGGAGGCATTGTGAGCTGGCTGAAAGTACGTTGTTGGATGGGACATGAAGATGTGTTTTATGTTGCACTTTCCACACACTCAGGATTTCTTCCGAGTGTCTAGTCAACGACTCCATTACTGTTGTGTCACATGACTACGCAATTGACACAGGTCATGAGTTTACATCAGTTAATACTTCCTATGTCACAGGGTTTAGAGAGATATAGATATAGAAGATATAGCATCCCTACAGTGTGGAAACAGGCCCTTTGGCCCAACAAGGAGGAGTCGAGAGTGTGGTGCTGGTAAAGCACAGCTGGTCAGGCAGCATCCGAGGGACAGGAGAATCAATGTTTCGGGTATAAGCGCTTCATCAGGAATGAGGCTTGTGGGCCGGGGGGCTGAGAGGTAAATGGGAGGGAGGGTGGGATTGGGGGGAGGTAGCTGGGAAAGCGATAGGTGGATGAAGGTAAGGGAGAAGGTGGTAGGTCAGAGGGGCAGTGATGGACCGATTCGGAGGGCAAGTGCCAAGTTGGAGGCTTGGACTGGGATAATGTTGGGGGAGAGGAAATGAGGAAGCTGTTGAAATCCACGTTGATCTCGTGTGCTTGCAGGTCCCAAGGCGGAATATGAGGCATTCCTCCTCCAGGCATTGGGTGGTAACGATTTGGTGGTTGAGGAGGCCCAGGGCCTGCATGTCCTTGATGGAGTGGGAGGGGGAGTTGAACTGTTCAGCCACGGGGCGGTGGGGTTGGTGGGTGTGGGTGTCCCAGATGTGTTCTCTGAAATGATTTGCAAGAAGGCGTCCTGTCTACCCAATGTAGATGTAGCAGATGACATTGGTAGAGGTACAGGTAAATTTCTGACGGATGTGGAAGGATCCCTTGGGGCCTTGGATGGAGGTTGGTGCAGATTTTACACTTCTTGTGGTGGCAGGGAAAGGTGCCAGGAGTGGGGTGTGGACTGGGGGGCATGGACCTGACAAGGGAGTCACGGAGGGAATGGTCTCTCCGAAACTCTGATTGCATGTGGGGAAGGAAATATATCTCTGGTGGGGGGGTCCGTTTGGAGGTGGCAGAGGATGATGTGATGTATGCGGAGGTTGGTGGGGTGAAAGGTGAGGACCAAGGGGGTTCTGTCCTTGTTGCATGGGAGGGGTGCGGTTCAAGTACGATGGTGCGTGAAGTAGAGGAGATGCAGTGGATTACATTGTAAACCACGTGGGAAGGAAAGTTGCAATCATGGAAGAAGGAGGCCACCTGGGACTTTCTGAGGTGGAATTGGGCATCCTGGGAACTGATGCAGTGGAGGCGGAGGAATTGGGAATAAGGGATGGCGTTTGTGCAGGACGTAGGGTGGGCGGACAGTCGTCTAGATGGGGCGGGGTCGGTGGGTTTGTCATAGATGTCTGTGGTTAGTCAGTCGCCAGAGTCAGTAATGGAGAGGTCCAGGAAGGGGAAGGAGGTGTCTGAGATGGTCCAGGTGAATTTGAGGTCGGGGTGGAAGGTGTTGGTGAAGTTGATGAACTGTTCAACCTCCTCGTGGGAGCACGAGATGGCGCCGATACAGTCATCGATGTAGCGGAGGAACAGATGGGTGGTGGTGCCAGTGTAACGGCGGAAGGTGGATTATTCCATGTATCTGACAAAGAGGCAGGCATAGCTGGGTTTGGAGGAAGTGAAAGTATTGGAAGGAGAAGTTGTTGAGGGTGAGGGCCAGTTCAGCCAGGCGGATGAGGGTGTCGGTGGAAGAGTACTGGTTGGGACGGAGTGAGAGGACGAAACGGAGGACTTGGAGACCTTTGTCACGGCAGATTGATGTGTACAGGGACTGGATGTCCATGGTGAAGATGTTGGGTGCCAGGGAAACAGACAGGGACTTGGAGACCTTTGTCACGGCAGATTGATGTGTACAGGGACTGGATGTCCATGTTGGGTGCCAGGGAAACAAAAATGTGGGAGGAGGTGAAGGGTGGTGTCACGAATGTAGGTAGGGAGTTCCTGGACTAAGGGGGAAAGGACGGTGTCGAGGTGGGAAGAGATGAGTTCAGGCTGATACAATGGGTCGACCGGGGCAGTCAGGTTACAGGGACTGGATGTCCCTTCAGCCCAATAGGTCCGCACTGACCCTCCGAAGACTAACGCAAACATTTACATCAGATAATACACCTAACCTACACATCCCTGAGCACTACAGGCAATTTAGCATAGGCAATTCACCTGACCTGCACATCTTTGGATTGTGGAAGGAAACCGGAGCACCCGGAGGAAACCCACGTAGACACGGGGAGAATGTGCAAACCCCACACAGACAGTCACCCGAGGCCGGAATCGAACCCAGATCCCTGGCGCTGTGAGGTAACTGTGCTCCCTCTTGCAGCCAACAAAGTTTTTTTTGAAGTTTCTTCACTTCTGTAATGTTCAAAATGCAATTGCCTGCTTTGGCACAGCAAGCTTCCGCAAACAAATGAGAGATAATGACCACATGAACTGTTACAGTGATGTCAGAACACAGGGGAAAAGTCTGTCCCTGCTGTTCATTTAGTATATTGTGATTCTTTTTAAAATTGACCTGAGAGGACACGACCTGTCTGCCCAGTCAGTGAACAGCTCGTAGACCAGTCAAAGCATGGGCACCAACGAGCTGATAGCCTATTTTCCCAAGTATTTCTATAATTTGAGTTACACACACCTCACAGCGCCAGGGACCTGGGTTCGATTCCAACCTCGGGTGACTGTCTGTGTGGAATTTACATATTTTCCTCGTGTCTGCATGAGTTTACTCCAGTTTCTTCCCACAGTCCAAAGATGTGCAGGTTAGATGAATTGGCCATGCTAAATTGCCCATAATGTTAGGTGCATTGGGCAGGGATAAATGTAGTTGTTGGGCCGAAGGGCCTGCTTCCACACTGTAGGGAATCTAATCTAATCTAATCTTAACAATATTAATTTTGATAGCTATATGTACTCTATGCTGGATATATAATCCAATCTGAATATTGACTATGTCACAGACCTGTCAAAGGGTTGTTGTGAACAGTTATAGGAATCTGTGCAATATCTGGGCCATCTCTCTCTCTCCCTCCATGATGCCTTGGTGTTACTCAGTAGATGCTACCCCCATTCCCAGTCAATCACAATCTGTATATATCAATACTTGGAAAACATCCACTGGCTATCTCTCATTTTCCCCCTGCTCGTTTGCTATTTCTTTAACTGTTCTAAATGCCCACTATGACAATCCCAATTGCACATACTTTTCATGTCCTTGCACTTAGTAAAATTTCTGTCTGCTTTTTAATGAATTCTGACCTCTCCGTTGTTGCAGCTTTTGCTACCACTCCCCATTTTCTAAAGACAATGTAAACCCAGTTTAAAAAAACCACAAATATTCACAGTCTTAATTTTTTAAATTTTACCTATTAATATTTGCCAAACTCCAAAGATTCTGAGATGCCCTCTTCCTCCTGCTTATAGAAAGCAGTTAAATTCTTTCTCATATATTTGTTTCCGATTTTCTGTTGCAGATCATCTGGTTGTGTGAGCTTAGTTATTTTTACTTTGCTCTGTTCCCTAACGTAAGGTTCAAAAGGATTTGAGGGCGGCACGGTGGCTCAGTGGTTAGCACTGCTGCCTCATAGCACCAGAGACCCGGGTTCAATTCCCGCCTCAGGCGACTGACTGTGTGGAGTTTGCACGTTCTCCCTGTGTCTGCGTGGGTTTTCTCCGGGTGCTCCGGTTTCCTCCCACAGTCCAAAGATGTGCAGGTCAGGTGAATTGGCCATGCTAAATTGCCCATGGTGTTGGGTAAGGGGTAAATGTAGGGGTATGGGTGGGTTGCTCTTCGGCGGGGTGGTGTGAACTTGGTGGGCCGAAGGGCCTGTTTCCACACTGTAAGTAATCTAATCTAAAAGGGAGTTTACAGAATTTAGATTATTTCAATTTGGTGGAGTTTGCCTAATTAAAAACTTCAAATTGATTCCTTCTTCAAACTGGGAGTAAGGGAGGACTGCAGATGCTAGAGATCAGAGACGCGAGTGTGTTGCTGGAAAAGCACAGCAGGTCAGGCAGCATCCAAGGAGCAGGGGAATTGATGTTTTGGGCATAAGCCCTTCATCAGGATTCATTCCTGATGAAGGGCTTATGCCCAAAACGTTGATTCTCCTGCACCTCGGATGCTAACTGACCGGCTGTGCTTTTCCAGCATCAGACCCCCTCCTTCAAACTACACATTTTGAATATTCATTGATTGGTTAATTTGATTTATTGCCACGTGTACCTAATTACAGTGAAAAGCTTTGTTTGCCAGCAGTACAGGCAGATCATAGTAAGCAAGGACATACAGGTAACAACAAATGCTGGAGACTACAGCAGATCAGACAGGATCCATGGAGACAGAACAAGCTAACATTTTGAGTTTAGATGACACTACATCAGAGCTGTGGAGATAACAGCATTTATGCTATAGTTGGGGGACAGGTGTGGTGCTGGCGGGGTTTAGGGTGCCGATGGAGAAAAGATGTTGGGCAGATTAAATGATCGGAATGTGAGAAAGGCAGAACAATGGTGTGTCTCCTGCCAGACTGGAAAGAACAGACAGTCCCACTGGGATGGGGGAAGGAAGAGAGGTCACAGTGACAGAGAATATAACAAGTAAAGCTAAAACAAAGGGAAGAAATGGGAGTTGGTTCACAATTTGAAGGTGTTGAACACATTGTTAAATCCAGTGGCCGCAAAGTGCCTAGTCTGAAGATGTGATGGTGTCCTTCCAGTTTGTGCTGGGAATCACTGGAACACTGCAACATGCCGAGGACAGACATGGGCATACAAGCAGGACACGGTGTTAAAATGACCAACTGCAGTAAGGTCAGGGTCATGTTTGTGCACAGACTGGAGGTGTTCATAGATACAGATCATAGGGTGAAAGAAACTTGGACAGAGTGAGGCATCTCGGTTACACTGAACAGGGTCGCATGAGGCAAGATAAACATTAACAAGATCAACAATATTTGAAGTCAGAGAGTCCATTCATCAGTCTAGTAACAGCAGGGAAGAAGCTGTCCTTGAACCTGCTGGTGAGTGTGTGTGCGTGTGTGTGTGTGTTGTGTGTGTGTGTGTTGTGTGTGTGTGTGTGTTGTGTGTGTGTGTGT
>NC_057747.1:1215131-1253335 GCF_004010195.1 Chiloscyllium plagiosum
TGTGTGTGTGTTTTGTGTGTGTGTGTGTGTGTCTGTGTGTTCAAGCTTCTGTATCTTCTGCCTGATGGAAGGGATTGGAGGGGATCTTTACTGGGTGCGATGGGTCTTTAATGATGTTGATAGTCTTTCTGCGGCAATGAGACATGTAAATGAAGTGTGTGGATGGGAGGTTGGCTTCTGTGATGGTCTGGGCTGTGCACACAACCTTCTGTAGTTTCTTACATCCTGGGCAGAACAGTTGCTGAACTAGGCCGTTACGTACCCGGACAGTGTGCTTTCTGTGGTGCATCCATAAAGGTTGGTGAGGGTCCTAATGGACATGCCAAACGTCCTGAGCCACCTGAGGAAGAAGAGGCGATGCTGTGATGTCTTGATCATCGCATCTACGTGGAAAGTCCAAGACAGATTGTCGGTTATCATCACTCCTCGGAACTTGGTACTCTCAACTCTCTCCATCTCCACTCTATTGATGTAGATGGGATTGTGTTCTCCTTCCTTTATGAAGTCAGTGATCAGTTCTTTAGTTTTGGGAGCGAGGTTCTCAGTACACCAAGTCAGTAAACCTCTATCTCCTTTCTATACTCTGACTCATCGTTGTTTGATCTCTGTTCTACCCCCGTGGTGTCATCAACAAATTTACAGATGGCGTTCATTTGAAATTTGGCTACACAGTCGTGGCTGTGCAGGGAGTACCATAGAGAGCTGAGAAGGTATCCTTGAGGGACTCACTCCAGTGTTGAGTGGAGGAGGTGCAGTTGTTTATCTTCACTGATTGCAGTCTGTGGGACTGGAAGCTGAGGATCAAGTTGCAAAGGAAAGTAGTGGAGACCTAGGTTTTGGAGTTTTGAGATCAATCTGGAGGAGATAATGGTGTTGAAGGTGGAGCTGTAGTTAATGAGCAGGAGTCTGATGTAGGTGTCCTTGTTGTCCAGATGTTCCAGGGTTGAGTGCAGGGCGGAAATGGTGTCCGCTGTGGACCTGTTACGTTGGTAGGCAAATTGTAGGGGATTGAGGCAGGCTGGGAAACAAGGGTTGATGTGTGCCATGAAGCACTCCTGGAGGTCAGAGCCATTGGGCAGTAATCATTAGGGTAGGTTGCATTTGCTTTCTTAGGTACTGGGATGATGGGTGGTCTTCTTGAAGCAGATGGGGATTTAGGCTTGTAGGAGGGAGAGGTTGAAGATGTCAGTGAATACCTCTGTAAGCTGGTCCGCACAGGAATCTAACTGCATGGCTATGGCCTCCATCTGGAGCCATCACATTCCATGAGTTGACTCTCAGGAGGACTGATCTGACATCTGCAACGGGGTCTGAGGAGACAGGTGTGTCAGTGAATACCTCTGTAAGCTGGTCCACACAGGAATCTAACTGCATGGCCATGGCCTCCATCTGGAGCCATCACATTCCATGAGTTGACTCTCAGGAGGACTGATCTGACATCTGCAACGGGGTCTGAGGAGACAGGTGTGTCTGGGGCTGTCGGGGCAGGTGACACCGCCCTGCTGGCATTCTGTTCGAACCAAGCATAGAAAGCATTCAGTACATTCAGTCTTTGTCCCCTACCTTGCTCTGCTTCATTATATTTCCCGTTATGTTGCTTAGGCCTCGCCACAGGTGGCAGAGTCTATCTGGTTGGTTTAAGCCTCTAACTTGGTCCAGTATGGCCTTGAGGCAAGTCTGATGGCTTTGCAGAGGTCATATCTGGAATTTCAATTTAGGTCTGTGCCTTCCAACTTGAATGCTGCACATCTGGTCTTCAGCAGGAAGTAGATGTCCCGGTTCATCCAAGGTGTGCGGTTGGGGAACACCTGGAATGAGTTGTTTGGCACGCAGTCCTCCACACAATTGCTAATGAAGTCCATCACAGTGGTAGTGTACTCAGCCAGGTTTTCTGCTGAGTACTTGAATACGGTCCAGTTCATCGACTCCAAGCAGTTTTACAAGATGATTAGGGGTTTAGATAGGGTCGACAGTGAGAATCTTTTTCCACGTATGGAGTCAGCTATTACGAGGGGGCATAGCTTTAAATTAAGGGGGGGTAGGTATAGGACAGATGTTAGGGGTAGGTTCTTTACTCAGCGAGTCGTGAGTTCATGGAATGCCCTGCCAGTAGCAGTGGTGGACTCTCCCTCATTATGGGCATTTAAGTCTGGCATTGGATAGGCATATGGAGGATAGTGGGCTAGTGTAGGTTAGGTGGGCTTGGATTGGCGCAACATCGAGGGCCGAAGGGCCTGTACTGCGCTGTATTCTTCTATGTTCTATGTTCTATGTTCTAACTCTTTGGCTCAGATCAGCATTGTATTTCTTTCTCTGAGGGACTCTCCTGTTTCAGCTTCTGATTGTAAGCTGGGAGGAGGAACACAGTCTTGTGATCTGATTGCCTGAAGTGTGGGCTGGTAATGGAGCAGTCGGAGTCGTTGACGGTCATGTTGAGCAGGAGATGTGTTGGTGCTACTTTGGCAGCACCCTCTTGAGGTTGGCCTGGTTGAAGCTGCTGGCCACGATGAAAAAAAGCTTCAGGGAACCTCACCTTCAGAATGTTTCACGCGGTGTACATTTCATCCAGGGCATTCTTCACGTCGACACGGGGTGATCTGTAGATTGCTGTCAGGGCTGGCAGAGGTGAACTCAAGGAGGCAGATAGCAGGGCCAGCATTTTACTGTAAGGGATTCTACATCGGGGGAGGGAATGGCTTGCCAGGATCTGAGTGTCAGGAAGGTGTTGATCAGGAAGCATGACTCACTGCCCTTCACCTTACCTGAGGATGCCCTGTGGTCCATGCAATGTATGGAGAACCCCTCAGCTTACAGAGCACAGTTTAATATGACAAGTTTGACAACGGTGTACCACCAGGCAAGACAAGAGCACTGAGTTTATGAATCAAATCAGATTTTATTCAGTAGGATCAAGTCATTGAACAACTAAAAACAATTTCAGTAACAAACACATGATATACTTAGCAATAACACAAAGCAGACTTCAAACTGGATTTAAAACCCAGCTCATAGATAGGGAGCCCCTTCCTCCCTTGAGACAAAACACTGTGGATACAAACTTCTGACTACCTGTCCTGACCTTTAGATTTTCCAGCTGAAGTGGGTCACTTCCTCACCACACCCAGTTACCCACATGCATGAACGGAACATAGCATTCAAACTCTTTATTTTGTAGTCCCCTTGAGAATACCACCCAGTCTTATTCAAATGTTGCTGTGAACATCTGATTTGCTGATAATGTGGCACTGCTTAATTTGCTTGAATGGTTCTATGTATACGTGATCTCTCACTCTAATACAATGAATTCTTTCATAATGTTCACCTTTTCTGAAAATGAACAGTATCCCATTCATTCCAGTGGCAGTGTTCTCTGTATGAGGCTGGTCAGAATTACCTGGTAGTGAGTTGTCTTTCCTATTCTCACAGCGTGTTTTTTTCACACAGTGAAAATGAAAATACGGTCCTTAAGACTTATTTTTAAAAGTAAATAAAGGTAGTCTTTATTCGTTTGTGATTAATTGTTTATTGAGGTGTTGCAGACTGTTTATGCTTTTGTCAAGTGTGACTCAGTAAAAATGGAAGTCTTATTCCAACAGCTGCAGGTGTTGTGGCCTTGTTAGTTGAGTCAAATACATAGTACAGCACAGAGGAAGGCAATTCAGCCCGTCACACCTGTCCCAGCTCCTGAAAGATCTACCCAACCAGTCCCATTCTCCAGCCCTATCTCTAATGCCTTCATTTTCAAATATATATCCAGCTCCCTTTTGAAATCTCTCATGGAGTCCACTTCCACCACTCTCCCAGGCAGTGTATTCCAAATACTAACAATTCTCCAAGAAAAGATGTTTCTCTTCATCTCACTCCTAGCTCTCTTATTGAAAGTCTTGAAGTTGTAACCCCGAGTTGTTGGCATGCTGACGAGTGGAAACAGAATGCCCTTCTTTACCTTGTCAAAATTGTTCATAATTTTGAACATCTAAATAAGCTCACCTCTTAATCTTCTCTGCTCCAAAGAAAATAAACCCAATCTCCTTAATCTTTTCCTGTATCTAAAATTCCTCATTCCTGGTATTATTCTTTGCACCCGGTCCAGGGATTTAATATCCTTTCTGAAATAAGGTGTCCAAAACTGAATCAACGTGGCCTTGCTTTTATATTCTAAGTCTCTATTTACCAACTCAAGGATCCTAAAAACCTTCTTCACAGCCGCTGCAGCATGTCTGGCCACCTTCAGTGAATCATGCAGGTGAATCCCAAAGTCCCTCTACTCCTGTATTTCTGTCAAAGTTATATGCTTTGCTTCAGTACGCAGTTTCCCCTCCTAATTTCTTATGGTCCTCACTCTATCCCTAACTAATTCTTTACTATCAATATGGAGGAGAAAGTGAGGACTGCAGATGCTGGAGATCAGAGCTGAAAATGTGTTGCTGGAAAAGCGCAGCAGGTCAGGCAGCATCCAGGGAACAGGAGAATCGACGTTTTGGGCATAAGCCCTTCTTCAGGAATTCCTGAAGAAGGGCTTATGCCCGAAACGTCGATTCTCCTGTTCTCTGGATGCTGCCTGACCTGCTGCGCTTTTCCAGCAACACATTTTCAGCTTTACTATCAATATGCTTGGCAAACAATTTACTGTTAGAGCTCGGCTTGCTATTGTTTTCTCCTGCTTTCTTTTAGCCTTCCTTATTCCAGCCTTCGCTTCTCTCCTGCATTTGAGATACTCTTCCTGATTTCTTTGCTATTATTATTCCAGTATGGATCATTTGCCTCCTTTTTCTTCCATATTTCTTGATTAGTATTCTTCGTCATCCAGGGTTCTCTGGCTTTGGATATCCTGTGTTTATTTCTCATGGGTATGTAACTCACATTTGCACAGTGGTTAGCACTGCTGCCTCATAGTGCCAGGAAGCCAGGTTCAATTCCTGCCTCAGGTGACTGTCTGTGTGGAGTTTGCACATTCTCCCCGTGACTGCGTGGGTTTCCTCCGGGTGCTCTGGTTTCCTCCCACAGTCCAAAGATGTGAAGGTTAGGTGAATTGGCCATGCTAAATTGCCCATAGTGTTAGGTGTAGGGGAATGGGTCTGGGTGGGTTGCTCTTTGGAGGGTGGTGTGGACTTGTTGGGCCGAAGGGCCTGTTTCCACACTGTAAGTAATCTAATCTAAGCCTCAGAGAGGGTAACTAGCTTGCACAGTATTCATCTCTATATTGGAAATCTCCCTATTTCTCATCCACTATTTTAGCTATCAAAAAAGATTTCCAATCAACATATCCCAGTTCAACATTTAGAACCCTAAAATTTGTCCTTTTCCAATTTAATATTGAACTTTATTATATTATGATCGCTATTTATTAAATACTCCCCCACTCTGACACTCTCCACTTGGCCTGCCTCATTGCCTAGAATCAGAGCAGCACAGTTTCCTTCCTGGTAGGACTGGAGATGTCCTGTTCCAGAAAGTTCTCCTGCACACATTACAGGAATTTCTCCATTTCTGTGCTCCACATTATCTTTTTCCCAATCTGTCCTTGGATAATTGAAATCCCCAATTATCACAACCCGACTTTCGACAAGTTGCCTACAAATGTTTATTGCTACTTTATCTCCACTCTTTGGAGGTCAATAATAAATACCCATAAGGTCACTGTTCCTGTTTCTCACCTCCAGCCATACAGATTCTAATTCAGGAACTGCATCTTGTTCAAGGACAATGAAATTAGCTTTGACCCCACGGATTGGTTCTGGGTCCTCTTTTGTTTGCCATTTAGATAAGTGATTTGGATGAGAATATAGAAGGCACAGTTAGTGAGTTTGCGAACGTCGCCAAAATTGGTGACTCAGTGAAGGAGAGTTTCTAAGATTACAAAGAGATCTTGATCAAATGGGTCAATGGGCTGAGAAGTGGTAGATGGCGTTCAAACTGGATAAAGGTGAGGTTTGGATTTTGGTACAACAAACAAGGTTGGGCTTATACAATTAATGGTAGGCCCTTGGGTAGAGTTGGAGCGGACCTAGGAGTTCAGGTGCGTAATTATTTAAAGTTTGCGTCAAATGTAGACAGGATGGTTAGAAAGGCGTTTGGCACACTTGTCTTCATTCTCAGTCCGTTGAGTACAGTCGGTTCTCCTATAACGTGGTAGTTCCGTTCTTATGCAATCCCTTGCTATAAGAACATTGTGTACTAGCAGCACCATTTAAAGTAATGGGGTTGAAATTGTAATATAACAATCACATGCTTTCAAAGTTTGCACTATAGAAACAGTGTCTCCAGATTGTCAATCATGTTATAGCGAATTTGCATTAACCAAACATGTGTTACAGTAGAATGATCCGTACAGAGGTTGAGAAGTCATGTTGAGGGTGTACAGGACATAGGTGGGGCCTCTTCTGGAATACTGTGACTGGTCGCCCAGTTATAGAAAGGTTATTATCAAGCTGAAGAGGGTTCAGAAGAGATTTACCAGAATGTTGTCAGGTATGGAAGGTTCGAGTTATGAAGAAAGGCTGGGACTTTTTTCACTGGAGCTTAGGAGGCTGAGAGGCGACCTGATAGAAGTTTATAAAATAATGAGAGGTATAGATAGAGTTAATGATAGTTGTCTTTTCCCTAGGAAAAGGGGTTTCAAGACCAGGGGGCACATTTTTTAACATGAGAGCAGAGAGATTTAATAAAAACATGAGAGGCAATTCTTTTTACAAATCAGGTGGTTCACATGCGGAATGAACTTCCTGAGGAAGTGGTGAATGCGAGTACAATTACAATGTTTAATATCTATTTGGATAGATACATGAATAGGAAAGATTTGGAGGGATATAGGCCAGAAGCAGGCGAGTGGGACCAGTTTAGTTTGGGACTATGTTCAGCATGGACTGAAGGGTCTGTTTCCATGACTCGAAGACTGATACACCTCCTCCCTTTGTACTTACCTTGTTTCTGCTAAGTGCCTTATAATGCAGCTGTTAAGTATCCAATTCCTGCTGATTTGAGCCATATTTCTGTCAATGCCACTATGCCATTTCCCCTCAAGCTATTTCTGCTTGCAGTTCCCCAGTTTTGTTCACAATACCCTGTGCATTTACAGGCATACAATTTAATGATGCCCTTATCTCTTTCTTGCCCGTTGGAAGGCAACAATTTCTTTGTTCGCTGTCCACTCTCTAACCTTCCCTTTCTTACTTTTCCCTGTTCCCCACCTTTTGTCTTTTGCCTTCTCTGGTGCATCTAAAACTAGAGCTCATTGGTTAATAACATATGTTTGCAAAATGTTTCTAAGAACACCAAATTGCCTAAATCTTGTACTAATATCCAAAACTCAGAATTACTTACAACCCATTCATGTTTATAACAACATTAGTTTTCCTTCTTATTGCACCGATAATTAATTCCTTTGTTGCTGTCCATTAATTCCTTTATTCCTTCCTGGTGGCCTAGTCATCCCTCCCTCACTGACCTTTGAGTATATTTTGAGCAATGCTGATTCAGAAAAAAATCATTACATTGGCAAGTTTTCTTGTCACCATACTTGTCCCTGCAATTCAGTCAGTGCTATTGAAGTTAACGTAACAAGTCCCATGTTGCATTAGCCAGTCCATTCTGACACTTTCCTTCCCACTGTTTAACTCAGTCATTCTCCCTTAGCTCTGTGTTCTGTTTCACAGTGTTCCCAAGCTCTGCCTTCTGTTCTGAGGTTTATTTAGGATTTACTTCGACCTACCTTTGGCTTCTGATTAAAATCCTGCAACAGTTACGGATCGAATACCCGGCCACCAGTAACACAACGATTTTGTTTTTTTTTCAACAGCTGAAACAAGAACCTGGGCCAGATAATCCCATATTCCTCCCCACTGACGATAAGTATGATTGGTTGTTGGCAAAAATATGGGTGAGGTCAACAGACTTTCACGTTCATCAGACTGTCACCCATCTCCTGAAGACTCACCTTATGTCGGAAGTGTTTGGTATAGCTCTGTATCGACAGCTCCCAGCTGTTCACCCTCTGTTCAAGGTACGCTCTCTTGATCTTCGGCTCCCTAAGATATTGTCAGAGGGGTGTAGCAAAAATATCTGCTTATCGTGAACTGGGTGAGACTGGGATCAATTCTGTGGCTCCATCCCTGGGAGTGGGCTGAAATCCCATTCCAGGGAAGGGAGATATTACTTCCTTTACACTGACTGTTAACTTGAAGTTAATGTGGTCAGTCCCTGTCTCATTCCCAGTGAATACTCAGCAAAGATACAATTGTCAGTGTCCATGACAATTTCTCTGTATCCAGCCATGCGCTGTCCCTGTCCTGGGAGTGTTGAATAGGGGACAGTGTAGAGGGAGCTTTACTCTGTGTATAATCCCATACTGTACCTGTCCTGAGAGTGTTCGATAGGGGACAGTGTAGAGGGAGCTTTACTCTGTATATAATCCCATACTGTACCTGTTCTGAGAGTGTTCGATAGGGGACAGTGTAGAGGGAGCTTTACTCTGTATATAACCCCATACTGTACCTGTCCTGAGAGTGTTTGATAGGGGACAGTGTAAAGAAGCTATCAGAGAGAGAGAACAGTGCCCTGGGATGAGTTTGGGATGGGATTGACACAGAGCTGTAAGAGTGTTTGGATATTTTATTTTGTCTGTTTTCACTAATGTCAAAATACAATCAGTCACTTGCCAGTTAACATCTTCCCTTTCCTTTTCCCACTGCATGGGCCTTCAGCTCTTGGTGCCTCATGTTCGATTTACCATTGCAATTAACACCAAAGCAAGGGAGCAGCTGATCTGTGAGTGTGGCCTCTTTGACAAGGTAAACCCAGCTGTGAGGAGCTGTTTGCATTGGTTCATGTCTTGAGCAGTGTGTCTGATGTTTATTTGGTTGTGTACAGGCGAACGGCACAGGAGGAGGGGGTCACGTTCGAATGGTTCAACGAGCCATGTCCGAACTCAACTATAAATCCTTCTGCTTTCCTGAGAGCATCAAGATGCGTGGGCTAGACAACACTGATGCTCTTCCTTATTACTACTACAGGGATGATGGCCTGAGAGTCTGGGAAGCTGTCCAGAGGTAAGTTGGAGGCCAGCTCCTATTCTCAACATCTGGATTTCAGGATGGGTTGAACCCAAGTGCTTAGGGACAGATCAGGATGGATCACGGAGAGATAGTGGTGTTGTGGCATTGTAACTGAACGCGTCTTCCAGTGGCCCCAAGTTCATTCAGTCATCCAGATATCCCAGGTTAAGGCTCTAAGGGTTCAAGTCCTCCAATGGCACCTGATGGGATTTAAACTCACTTAATACCATCTGAATTGGGAGGTTAGTCTAAGTAATTGTCATTAATATTATAAAGACCAAAAGTCACTGGTGTCCTTTACGAAAGGAAAATGCTGTTTTTACTGGGTCTGGCCTACATTTGATCGCAGGCCTAAAGCAATGTAGTCGACTCTCTGCGCTCTGTCATTGCACTCATCAGTCACTCAGTTCAAGGGCAACTAGGGATGAGCATCAAATGGTGGCCCTGCCCAAGATGTCCACATCACAGAACCTTAGAAATGTTGTGCCTTAGAAGGAGGCCATTCAGACCATCATGTCGGCACCTGTTCTGTTACCAAGTGCCAATACTCAACCCCCATTCTCAACTACCCTGAACACCATTTTAATCCAAATAATCATCCCATTCCCCTCTTGAATGCCTCAATTGAACCTGCCTCCACCAGATTGCTAGGCAGTGTGTTTCCTATCCTAACTACTTTCTGTGTGAAAAGATTTACTCTCATATCATCCTTGCTTCATTTGCACATCGTTTTAAATGTATGCCTCTCACATTCCTTTCTCCCTTACAGGCAGAAACAGCTCCCTCCATTTACTCTACCCAACCTGCTCATGATTTTGAAAATCTCTATCAAATCTCCTCTCGGCCTTCTTTTTCCCCTCCCTTACCCTTATGATCCTTTCTAAAAGCTGCTGACCCAAACATCTGGGCGGCACGGTGGCACAGTGGTTAGCACTGCTGCCTCACAGCACCAGAGACCCGGGTTCAATTCCCGCCTCAGGCAACTGACTGTGTGGAGTTTGCACGTTCTCCCCGTGTCTGTGTGGGTTTCCTCCGGGTGCTCCGGTTTCCTCCCACAATCCAAAGATGTGCAGGCCAGGTGAATTGGCCATGCTAAATTGCCCGTAGTGTTAGGTAAGGGGTAAATGTAGGAGTATGGATGGGTTGCGCTTCGGTGGGTCGGTGTGGACTTGTTGGGCCGAAGGGCCTGTTTCCACACTGTAATATAATCTAACCTTCCTCTGCTGAGAAAGGTTCTGTGCATTATTGCTTTCCTCACTGGCTGGCCTGCAGTCCAGCATTACCTGTGTGTGTTTGCAGCGACGAACAAAGACAGGAGTCAGGAAGAGGTCTGTGTCGATAGGCACAGCTAAAACCCTGGATTAATTCTCAAACAGAATACATCCCCCTCAAAAAGTCAGATAAGGAAGCAACAATTAAAATCAAAACCCATCTTGTCCTTGCCTTTCAGGATTCGTAGGGCTCAGTGATAGCACTTGTAAGTTTGAAAGAAGTATAAAAAGAACTTTAAGAATGAGGAGAATGTAGTCTCAGTAGGAATACTGAAGAAAATAAAAAGGCACATTGATGCATTTGGAGAGTTACAACGTACCTCAGCAATTTTAAGGCAACTGTCTCACCATTTCCACTTCCCAGGTCAGTGAGCATACACACTGTTCACTAACTGTACCGGTATCGAGAGCAATGCAGAACCCACCAGAGATTCTGGGTTAAAGTGCATCGCTGTATACCAAAACGCCTAAGAACATAAGAATATAATGACCAGGGTCTGGCATAGACTATTCAACCTCTTCTGCCTTCTAATACAGTCATGGCTGATCTCATCTCAGCCTCAACTCCACTTTCCTGCCTACTCTCTATAAGCCATCAGCCATTCCTAATTAAAAATCTCCTCCTAAAATGTATTCAATGTCCCCCTATCCACCAACCTCTGGGACAGTGAATTCCACAGATTCATGACCCTTTGAGAGAAGTACTTCTTCTTAATCTTTGTTTTCAACTGCTACCCTCTTTTCCTAAAACTACGACCACTCGTTCTAGATTGCCCTAGATGAGGAAACATCCTCAATACATCTACTTTTCAATCCCATTTAGCATCTGATCTACCTCCAAGTGCACTTCTGAAACAGTGAGACCTTTCTGTTCTCATTGTTATTGATGAGTGTTCCTTTATTTCTGACAGTTTTGTCACCGAAGTGGTGAACATTTATTATGATGATGATGAGGCTGTTCAGACAGACCAGGAACTGCAGGCCTTTATGAAGGATGTCTTTGTGTACGGTCTGAAGGACAACAAAAGCACAGGTAACTGCCCGGTCATGAATGTGACTCAAATGTTGTTGAATGACAGAGTTGCCTCAGTATATGCCAACTCAGCTGTGTGGTCTCCCAGCTATGGAGAAATTCATCTCCCTGCTCAGATGGTGTTAGCTGGAGCTGGGATGGATACATTGGTACCCTCATGTACCTCAACCATGACCATTGGTCAGGTACCAGCCTTGACACTGCATTTAGGGTCTATGTAAATGGGGAATACCTCATAGCTCAGTCAGCCCCTGACCTCCTGTAAATAATGTTCATTCCAGGCCCCGAGATGGTTCCATTCACCATGTGACAGAGCACCTTTCCTCTTGGAAATCCATGTGTGATCTACTTTTGAATCATCTTGTCCATCACTATGACTATAGCCATGGTTTATCTGAATCCTTGGGAAGAGGATCGAGTGAAGGCAGTTGAAGTAGTGCCACAGTCAGTGAAGCGAGAAATTAAAATGAGTGCAATCAGGTTTAAAACCATTTGCTCAATCTATCAGATTCTAGGTGTGTGCAGCCTCTGAATATGAGAACCAACAAGAGGGAAAAGCACACTCGACCTCATCCTTACCAACCTGCAGATGTACTGTCCATGACAGTATCAGTAAGGGTAACCACTGCTCGTGGAGATGAAGTCCTGCCTTCACATTGAGAATAACTTCCATTGCGTTATGTGGCACTATCACCATGCTAATTAGGACAGATTGCAAATAGCGACTCAAGATTGGGCACCTATGAGGCATTCCAGCACAATCTGTAATCTCATGGCCCACTCACCCAGTACCATCAAGCCAGGGGATCAACACTGGTTCAATGGAGAGTGCCAGAGAGCATGGCAGGAGCAGCGCCAGGCAAACCTGAAAATGAGGGGTCAACCTGGTGAAGCTTTAAAACAGTTCTAGTTGGCAAACAGCAAGTGACAAAGCTAAGCAATTCCACAACCAACGTATCAGATCTAAGCTCCGCAGTGCTGCCACATCCAGTCATAAATGGTAGTGAACTATTCGACAACTCACTGGAGGTGAAAGCTGCACAAAGAACTCCACCCTCAATGATGGAAGAGCCCAACATATTGGGCAGAATTCAGCTCTTTTGTCCATGTAATGGGTCAGGAGCTGAGTGGCCTTGGTAGAACCCAATCTGGGCGTCACTGAGCAGATGCTGCTCTGATAGCATTGTCGGTGACACCATCACTTTACTGATGTTCAATAGTCAACTGTTGGAGTGGTAATTTAGCCAGGTTGGATTTGTCCTGCTTCTTATGTACAGGGCAAAACTGGCAAGCTTCTACATTGTTGGGTAGATGTCAGTGTTGTAACTGTATTGGAACAGCTTGGCTAAGGGAGAAGCAAGTTCTGGAACTCAGGTTTTCAATATTAAGGGCAGCACAGTGTTTAGCCCATTGCTGTCTGACAGCTACAGAGATTGACCTGCATTCAGTTCTAGCCTTTGGTGACTATATGTGTGGAGTTTGCACATTCTCCCCGTGCCTGCACGGGTTTCCTCCGGGTATTCCGGTTTCCTCCCACAGTTTACAGATGTGCTGGTTAGGTGGTCTGGCCATGCTGAATTGCCCATCGTGTTCATGGGTGTACAGGTTAGGTGGACTGGCCATGCTGAATTGCCCTTTAGTATCCAGGGATGCGCAGGTTAGGTGGACTGGCCATGCTAAATTGCCCAGAGTGTTCAGGAAGTGCAGGCTTGATGGTGATAAGGCTGAAACATTTGCAGCAATCCTCAGCCAGAAGTGTTGAGTGGATGACAGCCAATTCAATTCACTCCCCATGATATCAAGAAACAGTTAATGGCATTGGATACCACAAAAATTATGGTCCCTGACAACATTCCAACCAGTAATTCATCTTAGTAGAGAATTGAGAGAATTGAAGTCAGATAAATCCCCAGGCCTGATATTCTACATCCCAGAGTAGCTCTGGAAGTGGCTGTAGAAATAGTGGATGCATTGGTGGTCATCTCTGGGATTCTATAGACTCTGAAAGAATCCCTGCACATTGGAGAGGAGCTAATGTTACTCCATTGTTCAAAAGGGGAGATAGAAAGAAACCAGGGAATTATTGATCATGAAACCTAGCATTGGTAGTGGGGAAAATTCTCGAATCCATTATCAAGAGCTTTATAGCGGAGCATTTCGAAAGCAATGGCAGAATCAGACAGTCAGCATGGATTTATGAAGAGGAAATCATGCTTGACAAATCTGTTGGAATTCTGTGATGATGTGACTAGAAAAGTTGACAAGAGGGAGCCAGTTGATGTGGTATGTTTGGACTTTAAGAAAGCGTTTGACAAAGTCCTGTATAAGAGATTAAAGCGCGTGGGATTGGGGAAACGTATTGAGATGGGTAGAAAACTGGCTGGCAGAGAGGAAACAAACAGTAGGAATTAAATGGGTCTTTTTCAAATTGGCGGGCAGTAACTAGTGGGATCGGTGCTAGGACTCCAGCCATTCAAAATATATTAATGATTTGGGTGACGGAACAAAATGTAACATCTCAAAGTTTGCAGATGATACTAAGTTGGGTGGGAAGCTGAACTGTGACGAGGATGCAGAGATCCTTCAGCATGATCTAGACAGGTTTGGTGAGTAGGCACATCAATGCCAGATGCAGTATAATTTGGATAAATGCGAGGTTAACTTCCTCTAATTGCAGAGGCAGCAGGAAGCTGGAGTTAATCTGGCTTCTATACCCTTCATTAGCATTTCACAATTTAATATGAATCCCCAGTCTGCTGTCTCCCCTTCTGAACCAACCCTTACTCTTTTTAAATGTCCAGAAATGCTTTGTACATATGGAACAGTTATTTCTCATTAACAAATCACTCATAATATGCTTTTTTTCATCTATTAACCAGTAAGTTGCTTACATTTCCAATTGAATAATCTATATGCAAAGCTCATTATAGTGCAATGCAAACTCTCAAAGATGAGGGAGAGGTTAGGAAAGGGAGAGGAGGTGCCCGTTTTCTTTACAATAATAAGCTACCAACAAATTACCTGTTGGAGGAAATAAGCACCACCTGCCAAGCCTTTTGTTATTATTAAATCATCATCAAGTCATCTGCTTCTCTGCTCTCAATGAATTAACAAAATACGAGAGCTGCCCCCCCCCCCCCCCCACGGGGACAGTGTAACAATATCAAAAGAGAAGTCGAGGGAAGGAGAAAGGGGATTAAATTTAAATGGCACAGAGGGAAAAGTAATACACTCCAGCCCACGCAGTACCCACCTTTCTCTCAATGCCCTTACTCAACCCTTAAGCATCAACTGTTTTCTGTTAGTTCTGGAGTGTGTCCATCATATATTCTTATCAGGACCAGCATTTACACCTTTGTCATTACACACACTGACTGAACAATATACACCGGAATTCTAGGGAGCCTGCTATCACCTACATCCCTCTAAACAAGAACAAAGATCAAGGAAAATTTACAGCCCAGGAACTGGCTCTTCGGCCCTCCAAGCCTGAGCTGATCCAAATCCTCTGTCTAAACCTGTCATTCAACTCCTAAGCATTTGTATCCCTCTGCTCCCCACCTACTCATGCATTTACCCAGACGCATCTTAAATGAATCTACCGTGCCTGCCTCTACCACCTCTGCTGGCAACGCGTTCCAAACGCCCACCACCCTCTGTGTGATGTACTTACCGCGTGTCTCCCCCTTAAACTTTCCACCTCTCACCTTGAAAGCGTGACCTCTCGTTATTGAATCCTTCACCCTGGGAAAAAGCTTGTCTCTATCCACCCTGTCTATACTCTCCATGATTTTGTAAACCTCAATCAGGTCCCACCTCAATCTCCTTTTTTGTAATGAAAATAAACCTTACCTACTCAACCTCTCTTCATAGCTAGCACCTTCCATACCAGGCAACATCCTCGTAAACCTTCTCTGCATTCTCTCCAAAACATCCACATCCTTTTGGTAATGTGGCAACCAGAACTGTACACAATATTTTAAATGCAGCCAAACCAATATCTTGTACAATTTTAACATGACTTGCCAGTTCTTATACTCAATACCCCGTCCAATGAAGGCAAGCACACTATATGCTTTCTTGACCACTCTATCCACCTGTCCAGCCACCTTCAGGGTACAATGGACCTGCACTCCCAGATCTCTCTGTTCATCACCTTTTCTCAAGGCTCTTCTGTTTACTGCACAATTCGCTCTAGAATTAGTCTTACCTAAATGCCTAATTAGTTTTAACTCACATTTGTCTGGATTGAAATCCATCTGCCACTTTCCCGCCCAACTCTCTAGTCTATCTATATCCTCCTGTATTCTCTGACAGTCCCTTATGGTTTCTGCTACTCCACCAATCTTCATGTCATCTGCAAACTTGCTGATCATACCAACAGTGCCCTCTTCTAGATCATTTATGTATATAAATGGCTTTCTCTCACATCACTGAGAGAAAACTACAATGATAGCCGTTCCTGCGGCCTGGGTTTCTGCTGCAAGGAGGCAACTTCACCACCTCTGAGGTTAAGGAGGTGGTGGGTGGGCGCTCAGATAACAGACATTCTATACAGGAATACTCCCACTGCTGCTGGTAATGTCCAGGCCAGTCATTCTGGCTGGAGACTTCAACCGTATCATTGATGCGGATGGACGATCTGGGCGGGCTGACAGTGAACTGGACTCCACATTCAGATTCCTGATGGAAAGAATTCAAGTCACCAAGCTACACGACCCCTTCAGTCCCCCCGCCCAGGCATAGATAGACTGATCATGGCCAGACGCGTGTATCCACTCAAGGATACATTTCCTATTTGGGTCCCACACATTCTCAGTCAGATCCACCAATGTCAAGCTGGTGTTCTTCTCTGACCACTGCCTCCTGCTGGCCATCAGTCACATACAGGACGACCAGCAGGCTGGCAAAACAGCATGGAAACTGAACATGAAATTGTTGACCCCAGAAAACATCAATGAGCTCAAAAGGGCTTGCACAAGTTGGAGACCCATGAAGCCCCTCTTTGAGTCTCTAGGCGACTAATGGGAAACAGTCAGAGAAACACAAAGAGCTTTTTTGTCCTCAAATGTGTTCAGAAGGCGAGACAGGGCTAGGCAAAATTGTCCAAACTGTATACCAGAAAAGTATACAGAACCTCCTCCTGTGCAGACGATGGAGGTTAATGTCACAGAGGGATCTCAAGGAGGAAGAGACAGCAAGCCTCACTCTTTGCCTCAGAGGCCTCCAACATAATATTCCGGTCCAGGGTCTGCATTGTGGAGTAGAATGATACATGATCCCATTTCTTCTTTCAGAAGGTGCACAGGGAGATCTCTGTGTGCAGCAGCCTGAAGGAAGAACATGGCTCGGTAAAGTCATCTCAGTCTGACTTCCTGAGAATCAGTAAATCCTTTGCTGCCAGATTGTATGACATGAAGCCCACCCCCAGACAGTGCGGCCTCCCAGTCATTCCTGTCCTCTATCATAGAGGTCTTAGACAACAGTACACAGGACAGGCTGGTGACCAAGGCCCTCGAGTCCTGAGAAAAGAATAAGTGATGGCTTACTAGCCGAGTTGTATTCAGCTCTGTGGGACTTGATTGGCCAGGACCTGCTGGAGGTGTATGACAGTATGTTCCTGTCAGGTACCACTAGCGAATCCATGAGGAAAGGTATCATCACCCTCATCTGCCAGCAGAAAGGGAAGAGGGAGGAAATTAGAAATTAGTGGTCAATATCATTGCTGAATACAGGTTACAACATCCTGTCCAAAGGTCATCGCCAACCGGATAAGGTCTGCTCAGGGATCAGTGGTTCAACCCAACCAAACCTGTGCTGTACCATGCAAGACGATCTCTGAGAGCATTGTGCTCCTCAGGGATACGATCGCCTACCTGCAGGACAAGGGATGGAGGCCTGCCTCATCAGCCTGGACCAGGAGAAGGCCTTTGACAGGATATCGTACACCTACACGTGGGACATGCTCTCCAAAACAGGCTTTAGGGTGGAAACCTGAGTTGGATCCAACTGCTCTACATCAACATGGTTAGCACAGTCTCAATCAATGGGTGGGAATCGGAAAGCTTCCCGATCAGATCTGGAGTCAGGCAGGGCTGCCCACTCTCTCTGTTGCTTTGTTTGTGTGTTGTATAGAGCCATTTGCTGGGTCCATCAGGAAGAATGTGAGTTTGAGACTATTCCAGGCAGTGGAGGCCTGCAGGTCGCCATTTTCTGTTTGGATCCGCTGTCATTCTGCAGACTCATGAGTATCTGAAACCAGTTTGAACTGGCCTCAGGGGCCGAGGGAAATCGAAGCAAGAGCAAAGCAATGTTTTTTTGGGAACTTGGCCAACCGATCTTTCATTCCCTTCACTGTCAGGGAAGTGCTGGGAATATAGTTTGGAGGGGCTGAGGCGTGTGCATAGATCTGGGAGGGGTGCATCACCAAGGTGAAGCAGAAACTGGCTCTGTGGGAGCACCCCTCCCTCTCCATTGCAGGTAAATATCTGGTCAATCAGATGGGAGGCACTCTCTCCGTTGTTGTACTCATTCCCCAAAACTGTGCTGTTTCAGTCACCCAAGCCATCCTCCATTTCCTCTGGAAGCCTAAGGTAGACCGTGTCTGCAGGGACTCCATGTACAAAACTCTGGATAAGAGGTGGGGAGAACGTATCCAATGTTGCCCTCACCTTGATGGCCCTCTTTGTTTGTGGCTGCCTCAAGCTGTGTGTAGACCCTAGGTACAAACACCATGTGTCACTACACATTGAGGTTCTCTCTGTCCCTGGCATTGCAAAGGATGGACATGCCTCCGTGCTGTGCAATGCTCCAAGTGGTCAGACTGTTCCCTATCACCTGTCCTTCATAGGGAAATTTGCAAAGGGAACCATCATTGTCCACACACCCGTCAGGAATTGGTCAGTCAGCACATAGCGTCCTCAAGCCCTGTGGGAAAAGGAGAGAGTGGATCCTGTCACATCCTGAGCTGACTGTCAAAGTCATTTGAGAAGGTCTCTACCTGTGAGATCTTTTATGTACACCCAGTCAGTCTTCGCTACTGCACACTGCCCTCAGAGCGGCTGTTGGGGTGTGGGTAGAGACTGTCACACATTCTCCTTCTGAAATGTGCCTTTTCAAAGATAGTCGAGCGAAAGGTTTTGCCGACGTTCGTCCCAAGCCTCTGTGTTCTATGGTTTGTTCCCCGGGACAAACACCAAGACAAAATATCAACTGCGCCTGGAAGACCATCAACTTGGTGAAAGGCGTTCTTTGGTCTGCCCGAAACTTGCAGGTCTTCCAGGAGTTATCCTTCTTCCAGAAGGAGTTGACCCTGACTGAACGTTGCAGCCTTGCACATTCCAGGGTCCTGGAATACGTGCTGGGGGAACGCGCTAAACTCTGGGACGGCTGCCACCAAAGTACAGCGGGTAAAGACCCACTGCCTGAGGTCTTCCTGCCGAAGGGTAAATGCCAATCCATTCAGCTATCAGACTCTCCTAGTACCTCAAATATATGTAAATGTTAGTACTGTGTAAGAGAGGTCGAGTCTAAGTTCAACATTTTGTTTGTTTGCTTATATGCAACCGTGCATGTCAATGTGCATGTACAGAAAGGTTTTTAAGAGTAAAGTTATATTTTTGAAAGAAAAGAAAACTGCAATTTCCAGACAGGTTTTCACTCCACTTCTCCTCCCACTGTGACCACACACTGACCTTTCCCTTTCTGGGACATCGCGGGAGGGGGAAATCACACACTGACCTTTCCGACTCTGGAGTATTGGGGGAGAGGGGTCACACACTTACCTTTCCTGCTCTGAGGCATTGAAGGGGAGGGGGGTCACACACTGACCTTTCCCACTCTGGAGTATTGGGGGAGAGGGGTCACACACCGAACTTTCCCACTCTGGGACATTGGGGGAGAGGGTGAGGGTGTTCACACACTGACCTTTCCCACTCTGGGACATTGGGGGAGAGGGTGAGGGTGGTCACACACTGACCTTTCCCACTCTGGGACTTTGAGGGAGGGAGGGGGTCACACACTGACCTTTCCCACTCTGGGAATTTGGGGGAGGGGGTGTCACACACTGACCTTTCCCCCTGTGGCACAATGGGGGTGTGGGGCGCCACACACCATTTCAGTTAAGAGCATCTTGGAGAAATTGCAGTGCTGATGGACCTCTGGGCTACTCTGACCAGACAGGTGACATTCCTCTCAATTAGGCTAGCACATTGTATGAATAACACCTTTAACTTTGCAGGCTTTCCCAAAACAGTCAAGACAATTGAGAAGCTGATTGAGTATCTAACTGTGGTCATCTTTACCGCCTCTGCTCAACACGCTGCTGTCAACTTTGGCCAGGTATTACATTCATATCGTTCACAAATTCCTCACTGTCCTTTGTCTCGTTTTGTACAGTCAGCCAGAAAGTAGGTCAGTGCACATCCAGTGTGTGACCGAGAGGCACATATAGGCAAATAAAGTATGACATTTTGTACTGAACTGTGCAGAACAGGAAACTGGCCCCAGTGGCATTAGCAACATGCACAGAAGTCATGAGGCAGCTAGTTACTGACGTACTCAACACTGGAGATGCTTTCTCAGCCCCAGTGTGGGCCTTTGATAGTCGGTGGAAAGTCTTACACCATAAGACCATAGAAGCAGAAGTGGCTATTCGGCCCAACAAGTGTGCTCCACCATTCAATCATAACTAATATGTTTCTCAACCCTATTCTCCTGCCTTCTCCCTGTAACCTTTGATCTCCTTGCCACTCAAGAACCTGTCTATCTCTGTCTTAAAGACACCCAATGATTTGGCCTCCACAGCCCTCTGTGGCAATGACAGAGGTTGACAGCCTATGGCTGAAAAAATTCCTCATCATCTCAGTTCTAAAGTGTCATCCCTCCACTCTAAGGTTGTGCTGTCTGTTCCTAGTCTCTCCTACTAGTGGAAACATCTTCTCCCTGTCCACTCTATCCAGGTCTCTCACTGTTCAATAACCTCTCAATAAAGTCACCTTTTATTTACACAAGGAAAGTTCTCAACTTTGGCACAGCTTTATCAAAGTCAGCACCCAGAATGTCAGAATCTCTGTCTCTCCTTTTGTTTTCTTCTTTGTTTTTATCTTTTTTATATATTTTTTCTTACCCCGACACTACTTATTTTTGTGCTTATTTTTCCCCAGCACCCATGTTGTGTGTGTGCAGGTGTGAGACACAGTGAGAGACACAAGGTGCACAAATCTTTATTCAATTTCCACCACCAGGAAGATAGGAAAACACCCGAGTGGCCAGTGACAAGCACTGCCCTTCACATCAATGCTGCGTGATCAAACAGTAAAGGGCAGGGCAGGGGTTAAATCGAAATAGAATTGGACAGGGAAGTCTCTCTTTTTTTTCAGACCCCTTCAAGGAGGGGAGTCCTTGCACGTGCACACACACACTCACACTGATCCAACTCTCAATAGGAAAACACCCGAGTGGCCAGTGACATGCTGTGCCCTTCACCTCAAAGGGCAATGCTAACTCCTCTGTTAATTTTTTTTCTCTTTTCTTTTTTCTTTTTTAAACCCCCACACTCCCGTCTAACTGCGGTAGTGCTTATTTTTTCCCCAGCACCCATGGTGTGTGTGTGTGCAGGTGTGAGACACAGTGAGAGACACAAAGTGCACAAATCTTTATTCAATTTCCACCACCAGGAAGATATGAAAACACCCGGGTGGCCAGTGACAAACACTGCCCTTCACATCAAAGGACAGTGCTGTGTGATCAAAACAGTGAAGGGGAGGGTAGGGACTAAATCAAAATAGAATTGGACGGGGAAGTCCCTCCTCCTATTTTTTTTATTAAAGTCCTCCCCAGGGGCCGGAGGAGTTGAGGCAGCAGGAGGCCCTGCTATAGCCCCTGGGGGGGTTTGGGTAGGTCAGGCCGCAGTGCGGGACAGTCGAGACACACCGTTGGCTCGTCCCCTGGAGAGGGGCAGCGCCGCAGGCGCACTGCTGGAGTGTCACTCCCCTGCATTTTTTTTTCTAATTTTTTTTATTTTTGCCCCAGCACCCATGGTGTGTGTGTGCAGGTCTGAGACACAGTGAAAGACACAAAGTGCACGAATCTTTCTTCAATTTCCACCACCAGGAAGATAGGAAAACACCTGAGTTGCCAGTGACAAACACTGCCCTTCACATCAAAGGGCAGTGCTGTGAAGGGCAGGGCAGGGATTAAATCGAAATAGAATTGGACGGGGAAGTCTCTCCTCCTATTATCTGTGAGCCAGGTCTCCCTGATTGGACCAGATTCACAGCCCCAATCAGGGAACTCCTATTCTGTGAGGTCCAGCTGGCTGACCTTGTTAAAATCACTCCAGGGGTCACTGACCTTGGAGAAGATCCAAACGGATTTCCCAGGACCAGCAAGAGGGGAGTTCTTGACATTTTGGAGGGTTGCAAGAGTTGAATGTAATGAAGGAAACTGGCAAGGGAGATGGGGAAATGGTACATTGATAGGAAAAACCCAGGCAAGGATGACAAGAGGACTGAGGTAAGCTGGTAAAAGTGATTCCAGGAAAAATATGCAAAAGACACAATTAAAATGAGAATTTTAGAAACATGCAGTTATTTAGTCAGCACCTAGTCAAGGGGAGCCATCCCATTTGTAAGCTTCTGTTTGACATTCTGGTTGGAAAGGATGCTGATGTGCTATGGGAAATGTGGAGCTTTGATTATAATGGCAATTGGGTATGAGACATTGGCACCCATCCCATACCTAACCCTTTGGTACCAGACCCACACTAACTTGTAGCCACGTCAGTCCCTGTACACATCGATCCGCCACGGCGAAGGTCTCCAAGCCCTCAGTTTCTTCCCCTCACGCTGTCCCAACCGGTACCCTCATCCGCCTGGCTAAACTAGTCCTCACCCTCTCCTTCCAATCCTCCCACTTCCTCCAAACCAAAGGGGTAGCCATGGGCACCAACAAGGGACCCAGCTATGCCTGATTGTTTGTCGGGTATGTTAAACAGTCTATCTTCCGCAGTTACACCAGCACCACCCCCACCTATTCCTTCGCTACATCGATGACTGTATCACCACCACCTCGTGCTCCCATGAGGACGTTGAACAGTTCATCAAGTTCACCGACCTCAAATTCACCTGGACCATCTCAGACACCTCCCTCCCCTTCCTGGACCTCTCCTTCACAATCTCTGGTGACCGACTAACCACAGACATCTATTACAATACCACCGACTCCCACAGCTACCATCCCTTATTCCGAATTCCTCCGCTTCCGCCGCATCTGTTCCCAGGATGACCAATTCCACCTCAGAATGTCCCAGATGGCCTCCTTCTTCCATGATTGCAATTTCTTTTCTCACATGGTTGACGATGCCCTCCAGCGCATCTCCTCTACTTCACACACCACCGTCCTTGAACCCCACCTTCCCAACGCAACAAGGACAGAATTTCCCTGGTCCTCACCTTCCACCCAACTAACCTCCACGTACATCGCATCATCTTCCACCATTTCTGCCACTTCCAACAGACCCCAGCACCAGAGATATATTTCCCTTCCACCCCTATCAGCGTTCCGGAGAGACCATTCCCTCTGCGACTCCTCATCAGGTCCACAACCCCCACCAGTCCACACCCCACTCCTGGCAACTTTCCCTGCCACTGCAAAACCTGCACCCACACCACTCCCCTCACCTCCGTCCAAGACCCCAAGGGATCTTTACACATCCATCAGAAATTTACCTGCACCTCTACCAATGTCATCTACTGCATCTGTTGCACACAGTGTGGTCTCCTGTACATTGGAAAAAAAGGACGCCTTCTTGCGGATCATTTCAGAGAACATCTCTGGGACATCCACACCCACCAAGCCCACCACCCCAACACTTCAACTCCCCCTTCCACTCCATCAAGGACATGCAGGTCCTGGGCCTCCTCCATCGCCAAACCCTAACCACCCGACGCCTGGAGGAAGAACACCTCATATTCTGCCTTGGGACCCTGTAACCACATGGGATAAATGTGGATTTCAACAGATTCCTCATTTCCCCTCCCCCCACGTTATCCCAGTCCGAAGCCTCCAACTCGGCACCGCCCTCCTGACCTGTCCATCACTCGCCCGATCTAATACCTTCTCCCTCACCTTCATCCACCTATCGCTTTGTCAGCTACTTTCCTCAAACCCCACCCTGTCTTCCTTTTTATAGCTCAGCCCCCTGCTGACAAGCCTCATTCCTGATGAAGGGCTTATGCCTGCAATGTCAATTCTCCTGCCCCTCAGATGCTGCCTGATCTGATGTGCTTTGCCAGCAACACCCTCTCGACTTTGATCTCCAGCATCTGCAGTCCTCACTTTCTCCTTGTGCACTTCCTGCAATAGATGGGGGAAACTAACAGCAGCAGCTGTCCTTGGGGTTAATGGGGATGTTGGTGTAGGAGAAGAGGTGCTGGGAAGGAATGGGCTGTGTAGTTTGGGGCAGAGGAGGTCAGCTCCTCCTTTGTGGAGCCTATCATTTTCTCAGAGCTAGTTCACTCCCTCACGAGAGTGTGAGATATTCTTAAGGCTAAAGGGATCAAAGAATATGGGGTGAAAGTGGGAACAGCGTACTGAGTTGAATGATCGGCCATGATCCTATTGAATGGTGGAGCAGGCTTCAGGGGCTGAAAGCCCTATTCCTGCTCCTCTTTCCTTGGTTTCCTCACTGTGTTCATTCAAAACCAACACAGAGCATAGGTCACATCATAGCCTCATTGCATGTGCTGAGAAAGGACTGTGCTCAAAGTGCCAGTGAAAATTGAGAATACTAGGACTCAGCAGGTAGGCCACCTAGTAAAGTTTAATTCCTGTCCAGTTCAGTCATATTCTCCTTAGTGAGGCTGAAATTGGGGGAATGGGCATCATGATGGCTCAGTGGCTCATCACACTGCTGCCTCACAGCACCAGGGACCCACATTCGATTCCAGCCTCAGGCGATTGTTTGTGTCTGCGTGGGTTTCCTCCGGGTGCTCTGGTTTCCTCCCACAATCCAAAAGATGTGCAGGCGAGGTGAATTGGCCATGCTAAATTACCCATTATGTTAGGTGCTTTAGTCCGGGGTTAAAAAAAGGAAATGAGTCAAGGTTACTGTTTGGAGGGTCGGTATGGACTTGTTGGGCTGAAGGGCCACACTGTAGGGGATCTAATCAAACCAATATTCAGCCTGACTGTCTGTTAATTCTATGTTGTAATTTTCTTTACTGACAGTATGACTGGTGTTCGTGGATCCCGAACTCTCCTCCCACAATGCGGCAGCCCCCACCTTGCCAGAAAGGTGTTGTGAATGTGGAGTACATCATTGAGAGTCTGCCAGACAGAGGGCGCTCATGCTGGCATCTGGGTGCTGTATGGGCACTCAGCCAGTTTCAGGACAATGAGGTAAGGACACACTAAATAGTCAGTGTCTAAGGGTAGGGATGTGATTGCAGGAGGCTCCCTGGACAGGAGGTTCAGTGTGCTATAACCCACAGACCACATCACCATAAGACCATAAGACCATAAGACATAGGAGTGGAAGTAAGGCCATTCAGCCCATCAAGTCCACTCCGCCATTTAATCATGGCTGATGGGCATTTCACACTCTCTGTGTAGCCCATAATCATGACATTTAACATCCTGGCCTCCACTGCGCTCCGTCGCAATGAATTCCACAGGCCCAGTACTCTCTGGCTGAAGAAGTGTCTCCTCATTTCCATTCTAAATTGACCCCCTCTAATTCTAAGGCTGTGCCCAAGAGTTCTAGTCTCCCCACCTAACGGAAACAAATTCCCAGCGCCCACCCTTTCTAAGCCATGCATTATCTTGTAAGTTTCTATTAAATCTCTCCTCAACCATCTAAACTCTAATGAATACAATGCCAGGATCCTCAGCTGTTCATCGTATGTTTGGCCTACCATTCCAGGGATCATCTCTATGAATCTCCGCTGAACACACTCCAGTGCCAGTATGTCCTTCCTGAGGTATGGGGCCCAAAATTTGACTCATTATTCTAAATGGGGCCTAACTAGAGCTTTATAAAGTCTCAGAAGCACATTGCTGCTTTTATACTCCAACCATCTTGGGATAAATGACAACATTACATTTGCTTTAGATTATATTAGATTACATTACAGTGAGGAAACAGGCCCTTCGGCCCAACAAGTCCACACCGACCCGCCGAAGCGCAACCCACCCATACCCCTACATTTACCCCTTACCTAACACTACGGGCAATTTAGCATGGCCAATTCACCTAACCTGCACATCTTTGGACTGTGGGAGGAAACCGGAGCACCCGGAGGAAACCCACGCAGACACGGGGAGAACGTGCAAACTCGACACAGTCAGTCGCCTGAGACGGGAATTGAACCCGGGTCTCTGGCGCTGTGAGGCAGCAGTGCTAACCACCGTGCCACCCACCGTGCTTTCTTAATCACGGACTTAACTTGCAAGTAAACCTTTAGAGAATCCTGGACTAGCACTCCCTTTGTACTTTGGCATTATGAATTTTCTCACCATTTAGAAAATAGTCCATGCCTGTATTCTTTTTTCCAGAATGTAAGACCGTGCATTTGCTCTCACTGAATTTCATCAGCCATTACCTGGATCACTTTCCTAAACTGTCTAAATCTTTCTGCAACCTCTTCAGTACTACCTGCCTCTCCTGCCTCCAGTCCCTTCATCCAGATCATTAATATATAAAGTGAACAGCTGCAGCCCCAACACTGAACCCTGCGGGACACCACTTGTCACCAGCTGCCATTCTGAAAAAGAATATTTTATCCCAACTCTCTGCCTTCTGTCACCCAGCCAATCCTCAATCCATGCAGTAGCTCACCTCGAACACTATGGCCCTTCCCCTTACTCAGCAGCCTCCCGTGAGGCACCTTATCAAAGGCCTTTTGGAAGTCTAGATAGATAACATCCACTGGGTTTCTCTAGTCTAACCTACTTGTTACCTCTTCATTAATTCTAACAGGTTTTTCAGGCACGACCTCCCCTTACTAAATCCATGCTGACTTGCTCTGATCCAACCCTGCACTTCCAAGAATTTAGAATTCTCATCCTTAACGATGGATTCTAGAATTTTTACCGACAATTGAGGTTAGGCTAATCGGCCTATAATTTTCCATCTTTTGACATGATCTTTTCTTGAACAAGGGGAGTCACAACAGCGATTTTCCAATCATCTGGGACTTTTCCTGACTCCAGTGATTTTTGAAAGATCACAACCAACGCCTCCGCTATTTCCTCAGCAACCTCCCTCAGAACTCTAGGATGTAGCCCATCGGGGCCAGGAGATTTATCAATTTTTAGACCTTTTAGCTTTTCTAGCACTTTCTCTTTTGTAATGGCTACCATACTCTCCTGACTCCTGACTCTCCTTAATTGTTGGGATATAACTCATGTCTTCCACTGTGAAGACTGACACAAAGTACTTATTCAGTTCTTCAGCTATTTCCTTATCTCCCATCACTAGCTTTCCTGCATCAATTTGGAGCGGCCCAATTTCTACTTTTGCCTCTCGTTTGTTTCTTATGTATTGATATCATTTCTAATATTACCACCTAGTTTATATTGGATCCTCTCTTTCCTTATTTCTCTCTTTGTTATCCTCTGTTTGTTTTTGTAGTCTTCCCAATCTTCTGATTTCCCAGTGATCTTGGCCACTTTATAGGCTCTCTCTTTCTTTTTGATACATTTCCTGACTTCCTTTGTCAGCCATGGCTGTCTAATACCCCACCCTCCTAATCTTTCTTTTTTTTGGGATGAACCTTTGTACTGTGTCCTCAATTACACCCAGAAACTCCTGTCAGAAACTCCTGTCATTGTTGCTGTACTGTCTTCCCCACCAGGCTCTGCTTCCAGTCGATTTTCGTCGAACACCATTATATCCGATTTTGCCTTCTCTCATTCAAACTACAGATTGAACTCTAGCATATTATGATCTCTGACTCCTAAGTGTCCCCTTACTTTAAGATCTTTTATAAAGTCTGGCTCATTGCATAGCACTAAGTCCAGAATAGCCTGCTCCCTTGTGGGCTCCATCACAAGCTGTTCCAAAAAGCCATCCTGTAAGCATTCCATGAATTCCCTTTTGTAGGATCCACTGTCAACATTATTCACCCAGTCAATTTGCATATTGAAGATATGACCATCGTGGCCTTGTCTTTCTGACATGCCCTACCTATTTCCTGGTACATCTTACGCCCCTGGTCCTGACCACTGCTGGGAGGTCTATATATAACTGCCACTCTGGTGTTTTTGCCTTTGTGGTTCCTCAACTCCACCCACAGACTCCACATCATCTGACCCTATGTCATTCAGTGCCATAGATCTAATCTCATTCTTAGCTAACAAGTCAACCCCACCCCCTGTGCCTGTCTCCCTGTCTTTTTGATAAGTTGTAAATCTTTGGATGCTTAACTGCCCGTCCTGAACCCCCTGCAACCACGTCTCTGTGATGCCTTCCACATCATAGTCATTCACGATGATCTGTGTCATTAATTCATCTGCTTTGTTACTATTTCTGGCGCTTGACAAAGTGTCACATCAAAGATAACAACATAAGATAAAAGCTCGCAGGTTTAGGAGGAACAGTTCAGCAAGTCTAAGGGATTGGTTTACAAATAGGAAGCAGAGAACAGGCATTAAGTTGTAACTGGCTTTGTGCCACTGGGATCAGAGCTGGGGCCTCAACTGTTTGCACTTTATCTCAATGAATCAAATGAAGGAACTGGAGGTTTTGTTGCTAAATTTACCAATCGTAGGTACGAAGGTAAGTTGTGAGGAACGCATAAAGAGCAAAGGGATGCAGATAAGTTTTAGTGAGTGGACACAAATTTGGCAGAAGGAGTATGATATGGAGAAGATGTGAGATTGTTTACTTTGTGAGAATGATAGAAAAGCAGACTATTGGTTAAATCAAGAGAAAGCATTCAGAATGCTGCAGTGAGAGGAAGTTGGGTGGCTTTGAATATGAAACACAAATAGTAAGCATATGCAGCAAATAATGGAGGAAGTGAGATGAAATGTTGGCCTTTATAACAAAGGGGATGTAAAAGTGAGGAAGTTACAATTGTACAGGACATTGATGAGACCACATCCAGAGCAATGTGTACAGATTTGGTTACCTTATCTGAAAAAGGATGTAATAGTGTGAGTATGTGGATGTAGGTTTGCTCGCTGAGCTGGAAGGTTCGTTTTCAGTGAGCAAACCTACATCCAGAACCTAAACTTGAGCTACAGACCTTCTCAAAACTTGCTGTGTGAGTATGTTCCAGGGATGAAGGGCTTATCCCATAAGAAATGTTGGACAGACTGAGTCTGTATGCATCGCAGTTTCGGAGTGTGAGAGATGATTGCATTGGGGGGGACTCAGCACGGTAGATGCAAGAGGGTGTTTCCCTTAGAACATGATTCTGCAAAAAAGGTGACCGGGCCTGAACTCTGCTTTTCATCCACAGATGCTGTTAGATCTGCTGAGCTTTTCCAGCAACTTCAGTTTTTGTTCTGATTTCCATCATCTGCAATTCTTTGGTTATTTCATTTTTGTACATTTCTTTCCATTTTTCTCAACCTACTTCAGCATTCAATCTATTTAAGATGAATGGAATTTACTCATAGACTTCTCGCTACCCCCACCATGCTGTATCTTGTAGTTTCCAGAAATTTCAAGTAATTACACTGTTAGACCATAATACTTCAGCTTCATTCAATACATGTGTCAGTTTACACCTTGTTCTGTGTTATGTTTGGTATTCCGTTCTGTGATGTGGTGTAGTAGCACCTCATAAGGAGCTCTGGACATGTGTATACAGATGTGCATGAGCATATCGATCTCATTTCATATTGGAATAACATAACATGAGATGATTTACATAAATATTTATCAAAGATGTTTGTTATTTCTGCAGCTGTTCCTTGGAATGTATCCAGATGAACACTTCATAGAAAAGCCTGTCAAGGAAGCTATCCGGAATTTCCAAGTGCACCTTCAAGAAATTTCAAATCGGATTGCAGAACGCAATAAGAATAAGAAGCTTCCATATTACTACTTCTCTCCAGATAGAATACCCAATAGTGTAGCAGTCTAAGGGTCTGATGTGCCTCAAACAGAGAGAGAAAGAGACACAGAGAGAGAGAGAGAGAGAGAGAGAGAATATGGTCAAATGGAATAGGCAGAAAATCTCCACTTCATGCTTTACATGTTTTGCAATCGGCTCCTTGTGTGAAAATCATCACTTCTGATTTTTGAATCATCTTCTGCTTAAAGCAATGATGTGAATATGAGGCTTTAGCACAGTCAGGCTTTGATGCATTGCATGCAGGCAACCCTGCTTTAACCCTGAGAATCCCTCACCCTTACTCCTGGACATAAATCTCCCCAGATTAACCTCAGCACTAGTGAAGAAAATCTGGGTCTATGGTTATTTTAATTTGCCTCCTGGTTTGTAACATTTTAAACTTATTTCATCTTTTGGAACAAAGTACTTAATGCCCATTCCTATTTGTCCCTGGAAAGATGGTGAGAAGGTGGCCTTCTTGATCCACTGCAGTTTTTGAGGCAAAAGTGTTTCTTGTTATGAGGAATGTCCCAGGATTTTGATCTGGCAAAAATGAAGGGGTGAAGACATTTATCCAAATTGGCTGCACGTTGGTTCAGTGGTTAGCACTGCAGCCTCGTGGGACCAGGAGCCCAGGTTCGATCCCATCTTTGGGCAACAGTCTGTGTGGAGTTTGCACATCTGCATCTTTTTCTTCAGAGTGCTTCGGTTTTCTCCCACAGTCCAAAGGTGTGCAGGCTAAGTGGATTGGCCATGCTAAATTGTCCGTAGTGTCCAGGGCTGTGCAGGCTAGATGGATTAGCTTGGTGATGTGTGGGTTATAAGGTACGGGGGGTGGGTCTGGGTAGGATGCTCTTCAGAGGGTTGGTGTGGACTCGATAAGCCCACATGGCCTGTTTCCACACTGTTTGGATTCTGTGATTCTAAATCAAGATGACATGTAGATCATGGAGAGATTTGCAGGTACTCGGCGTCTTATGACATTATTGACCTCGTCCCCACTGACAGCTGTTGCCAGGTTGAGGAATGCTTAAAAACAAAATACAACAATAATCCTTTGTCAACAAGACATGCTTCTTTAGCCAGGCATGATTTGGAGATGCTGGTGTTGGACTGGGGTGTACAAAGTTAAAAATCACACAACACCAATTTATAGTCCAACAGGTTTAATTGGAAGCACACTAGTTGTCGGAGCGACGCTCCTTCATCAGGTGATAGTGGAGGGCTCGATTGTAACACAGAATTTGTAGCAAAAATTTACAGTGTGATGTAACTGAAATTATACATTAAAAAATTGATTGTCTGTTAAGCCTTTCATCTGTTAGAATACAGTGATGTTTCATTTCTTTCATGTGTAAATCACAAAACCTTTTTTTAAAAAAGTTGCATTCTCAGGTTTTAACAGGTGCTTCCTAACTTCAACCTGAACCCCCTCCACCCAGCGTTTAATCATAAAATTCTGCTCCCATGTACCCGTCTGTTCACCAGTTCATCATAGAACATTACAGCGCAGTACAGGCCCTTCGGCCATTGATGTTGCGCCGACCTGTCATACCAATCTGAAGCCCATCTAACCTACACCGTTTCATGTACGTCATCATCTATAACCAAGGCAGAGTAAAAGCCCTGGGACCATTCTGGTGAAGCAGCATTGCAGATTCGAAAGGCAATCTGTCCCTTCCTAAGAAATAGCACCCAAATCTGTAAACAGCCCTTTGGATTGGGTTAAACCAGGCCAGGGAAGGCCTATGGATGCCCTTCACTTGGTATTTAAAGGCCACATCACCTCCACCTCTGAAATGACCAAGTAGTTTGGGGAGGTGAATCACCATGCAGTGTACATGAATAAATCCTGGCATGTTTACTTACAGGTTCCATTTGGGGACCTGAATAACACCCAGAAGCTGATCCAGTGACCTGACTTTGGGAGAACCTATTGACCTACTTCTGGTTGCTGACTTCCCTATTACCACCCTCTGTGACCTTTACCCCAACCTCTGAACTCCACCTCAGTTTCACCTGCACCTGAGGAGCACCCAGAGACAGCCACTAGCACTAAAACGAGTAAGAGGACTCCAGCGTGAGTGGAAGAGAAATGAGTCAAAGTAATGTGACAGTCAATTGATTTTTGAGAATCTGCTTCAAGTTTAAGAGCTGCGAGGTTATGCTGCAGCTCTATAAAGCCCTGGTTAGATCATATTTGGAATATTGTGTTCAGTTCTGGTCACCTCATAGAAAGGATGTGGAAGTTCTAGAGAGGGTGCAGAGGAGATTTGCCAGGATGCTGGCTGGAAGAGGGAATGTCTTATGAAGAAAGGTTGAGGGAGCTCATTGGAGTGAAGAAGGATGAGATGTGACTTCATAGGGGTGTACAAGATGATGAGAGGCATAGATAGAGTGGATAGCTAGAGACTTTTTCCCAGGGTGGTAACGGCTATTACAAATGGCATAATTTTAAGGTGATTGGAGGAAAGTTTAGGGGAGATGTCAGAGGTAGGTTCTTTACTCAGAGAGTTGTGGGTGTGTGGAATGCACTGCCAGCAGTGAGAGTAGAGTCAGATACATTAGGTACATTTAAGCGACTCTTGGATAGGCACATGGATGGTATGTAGGTTAGTTTGATCTTAGAGTAGGATGAAAGGTCAGCACAACATCAAGGGCTGAAGGGCCTGTAATGTGCTGTACTATTCTATGTCCATCGCCAATGCTCAGGAGTAGCAGTGTGTAGTATCTACAAGATACAGTGCAGAAATTCACTGAACATCACTGAAATTCACTGATTCATGTGGGCGGCACGGTGGCCCAGTGGTTAGCACTGCTGCCTCACAGCGCCAGAGTCCGGGGTTCAAATCCCGCCTCAGGCGACTGACTGTGTGGAGTTTGCACGTTCTCCCCGTGTCTGCGTGGGTTTCCTCCGGGTGCTCCGGTTTCCTCCCACAGTCCAAAGATGTGCAGGTCAGGTGAATTGGCCATACTAAATTGCCCATAGTGTTAGGGGTATGGGTGGGTTGCGCTTCGGCGGTTCGGTGTGGACTTGTTGGGCCGTAGGGCCTGTTTCCACACTGTAATGTAATCTTAAAACATCTAAAAAATGATCTTCAGATGGCACCTTCCAAATCCATAATCACTTCCTGAAGAAGGGCTCATGCCCGAAACGTCGGTTCTCCTGCTCCTTGGATGCTGCCTGACCTGCTGCGCTTTTCCAGCAACACATTTTCAGCCATAATCACTTCTGGACAGCAGATACGTGGGAACGCTATCACCTTCAAATTCCCTTTCATGTTGCTCACCACCTTTCTTGGAAATATATCGCTGTTCCTTCACTGTCACTGGGTCAAACTCCTGGAAGACCCTCCCTAAAATGGCATTGTGGGTCTACTTAGAGTACACTGATGCAACGGTTCAAGAAGGTAGCTCACCACCACCTTCTCAAAGGCAACTAGGGATGTGCAATAAATGCTGCTCTAGCTGCCAATGCCCATATCCACCAAGCGAATAAAAAACTGTTGATCCAGAACTGCATATTTGTGACTGAGGGAATAACAACAGTTTCTTTGAAATGACAAGGAGGCTAGTGTTCTTTCAAAGCTGAGGTCAAGGCTGGGATTATGTAGGAGGAGCCTAACTCTTCATCTAAACCTAGCCTTATGGCCAACCCGGACTTCCAGTTAATGGTCCCTTCACCAAGGGGAAAAGTTCCTTCCTGTCTACCTTACCTATGCAGTTCATAATTTGATCCATCTCAGTCATGTCCTCTCTCAATCTCCTCTACTCCAAGGAAAACAACCCCAGTCTGTCCAATCCCTTGTCCTAACTGAAACTCTCCAGCTCAGGTAACTTCAGGGAAATCTCCTCTGCACCCTTTCCTATCACATTTCGCGTATAATGTGGATTCCAGATCTGAACACAATACTCCAGCAGTGGCATAATCAACATTTTATATGGTTCCAGCATCATCTCCCTTCTCTTAAACTCCATGCCTTGACTAATAAAATCAAGTATCCCATCTTTCTGAAACACTTTACCCACTTGACCCACTGTGGGCGGCACGGTGGCACAGTGGTTAGCACTGCTGCCTCACAGCGCCTGAGACCCGGGTTCAATTCCCGCCTCAGGCGACTGACTGTGTGGAGTTTGCACGTTCTCCCCGTGTCTGCGTGGGTTTCCTCCGGGTGCTCCGGTTTCCTCCCACAGTCCAAAAGATGTGCAGGGTCAGGTGAATTGGCCATGCTAAATTGCCCGTAGTGTTAGGTAAGGGGTAAATGTAGGGGTATGGGTGGGTTTCGCTTCGGCGGGTCGGTGTGGACTTGTTGGGCCGAAGGGCCTGTTTCCACACTGTAATGTAATCTAATCTTGACCTGGTACGCTAAGGGACCAGTATGCATGCACACCAAGATCCCTCTAATCCTCGGTGCTTCCCAGGGTACTACCATTCCTTATGTATTCATTTGCCTTGTTTGTCCTGCCCAAGTGCATCCCCTCACACTTATCCGAATCGAATTCAATTTGCCACTGATCGGCCCATTTGACCGGCCCATCTATGTAAGGCGAAAGTGAGTACTGCAGATGTTGGAGATTAGAGTTGAGAGTGTGGTGCTGGAAAAGCACAGCAGGTCAGTCAGCATCCGAGGAACAGGAAAATCAGTGTTTCAGGCGAGGGTGGTGCAGATAGATGGGAAGGAAGATGGACAGATGGGACAGGTCATGAGGACGGTGCTGAACTGGAAGTTTGGAACTGGGGTAAGGTAGGGGGAGGGGAAATGCGGAAACTGGTGAAAATCCTGTAACCTAAGGATGGCCTTGACAGTATTTACCACCCCAATAATTTGGAGTTAATATTACAAGAGTAAAATATGCTAAGGTAATTGAAGTTATAGTCAGTAACGTAAGCTAAAAATATCAGGAAAGGTGTGGCATGGCAGTTTGACCAAGCAGAATGCCATCCGGTGCCATGTGGGGAGTCATGGACACTTTTCATGCCCAAGACCTGCCCTAGTGTCAGCAGCGGCAAAGTCGGAACTCTGGGTTCAGAGCAAACAGGGGCTACAGTCTCTGAGGTACATCCATGAGACAGTGATAACACATTCAGAGAGGTGGTTGCACCACAGATACAGTATGGTGAAAATGATAGATCCGTGGCCAATGCAGCAACAGCCAAGCCTGAGGCACCACAGGAGGGGAGGAAGAGGGGTAATCAGGCAGTACTGATAATAGATTCCTCAGTTAGAGATACAGATAGACATTTCTACATCTGTTAACGTGACTCATGGGTGGTTTGTTATTTCCCTGGTGCTTGAGTCAGGAATAACACAGTGCAACAGTAGGAAGATAAGACAGATGAATATGTGACTGGAAAGATGGTGGGGGTGTTTGCTGAGATGCTGGGACTGGCTCAGGGGCGATGACACGTGTTGCCAACTGGGCGTGTTGCAGCTGAACAGTGCTGGGACAGAGGTTGTCATGGGGAGTTTTGCTTGTCCCAGTGGTGAAGATTTAAACAAACTGAGGAGGAATGTGGGAGCACGGAGAGACTATGAGGCAGTAAATATCAGGGTGATCAAAATATGCTGCAAGAGGCAGATTGCACTAAACAGAGATAGTTACTAGGAGAAAGTGAGGTCTGGAGATGCTGGAGATCAGAGCTGAAAATGTGTTGCTAGAACAGCGCAGCAGGTCAGGCAGCATCCAGGGATCCAGCCTTTCCTGAAGAAGGGCTTATGAAGATTTAAACAAACTGAGGAGGAATGTGGGAGCATGGAGAGACTATGAGGCAGTAAATATCAGGGTGATCAAAATATGCTGCGAGAGGCAGATTGCACTAAACAGAGATAGTTACTAGGAGGAAGTGAGGTCTGCAGATGCTGGAGATCAGAGCTAAAATGTGTTGCTGGAACTGCGCAGCAGGTCAGGCAGCATCCAGGGATCCAGCCTTTCCTGAAGAAGGGCTTATGCCCGAAACGTCGATTCTCCTGTTCCCTGGATGCTGCCTGACCTGCTGCGCTGTTCCAGCAACACATTTTCAGCAGAGATAGTTACTAGGTGGAGTTGGAGTAAAGGAGAAAGTAATGAAGTCTCAACCAGGGTGATTAGATTAGATTCCCTACAGTGTGAAAACAGGCCCTTCAACCCACTAAGTCCACACCAACCCTCTGAAGAACAACCGACCCAGACCCATTTCCCTCTGATTAATGTACCTAACACCATGAGCAATTTAACATGGCCAATTCACCTGACCTGCACATCTTTGGACTGTGGGAGGAAACCCACACAGACAACGTGCAAATTCCACACAGATAGTCACCCGAGGCTGGAATCAAACCTGGGTCCCTGGCGCTGTGATGCAGCAGTGCTAACCACTGAGCCACCGTGCCGCCTGATGGTGCATGAAATAAATTCAAGAGGCGTAGAGTAAATATGGCTGGGGAGTTATAGGCACAGATTGATGATGTGATTATACTAGAGACTTGGCTCAAGGAAGAACGAGACAAAGTGCTAAATATTCATGTTTACACGATGCTCGAAAAATAGGAGAATAAGGAAAGAAGCGACAGTATTTTTAGTTAAGGAAAGCATTGCAATCGAGGAGAAAGAGGATTCAAGGACAAATTGATTTGCATAAAGCTGAGGAATAAGAAGAGTGAAATCACATTGCTTGGTGTAACATATCAACCACCAGTTAATAAGAAAGATTAGATTAGATTACTTACAGTGTGGAAACAGGCCCTTCGGCTCAACAAGTCCACACCGACCCACCGAAGCGCAACCCACCCATACCCCTACATTTACCCCTAACCTAACACTACGGGCAATTTAGCATTGCCAATTCACCTGACCTGCACATCTTTGGACTGTGGGAGGAAACCGGAGCAAACCCACGCAGACACGGGGAGAACATGCAAACTCCACACAGTCAGTCGCCTGAGGCGGGAATTGAACCCGGGTCTCTGGCGCTGTGAGGCAGCAGTGCTAACCACTGAGCCACCGTGCCAAGGATGATGGTAGAAAACGTCATTGGTGAAGCCACAGTAAGAACAATCAATCGACAAAGAGAGGATAGAGCCAAGATGGAGGTGTGCCAGATAGAGTGGAACAAAAACTTGGTGAGAAAGCAGTACCTGAACCTTCAAAGAGGAGATGATATGGACACATTCAGGTATATTTCCTCAAAATGGAATGATAGGACAAATAAATTCAGAGCTCCCTAGATCACAAAGGAGATAGAAATTAAGTTAAAGAAGAAAGTGTCCTTATTAGGTAATAAATGCAATGAGAATCAAGCTGAAGACAGAAGATAATCTGGAGATGTAAAAGTAAAGACTGGAAGCAAAGAAGGATTATGAAGAAAAGATTGGCAGCTAACATAAAAGGAAATCCAGATATCGCTTCTGTTACTACGGCAAGAGTAAAGGGATAGTAAAAGGAAGTGTGAGGTTAATTAGGGGCCTGCAAGGTGATGAGGAGCTATAGGATAAACTGTCAGTGCTCAAAGGTGATAAGGCACTGGGACCAGATAAGATGCATTTGAGGATATTGAAGGAAGGCAGAGTGAAAATTGCAGTCACTGGCAATAATCTTTCCACATTCTGTGGATTCAGGGATAGTGTCATAGGGCTGGAGACTTGCAAACATTATGTCAAAAAGTTTAAAAAAGGTTACAAAATTCGACTCAGCAATGAGGAAGTATAACTTTGATAGTAGGAAAACTGTAGAAACAATTCTGCAATTACATGGGAAACTGGAGCTTGATTCAGATAGGGCAGCTCGGGGTTGTCTAGGGAAAATCATATCTTAGTAACTTCATTACGGTATTTGAAGACATAACAGAGAAGTCGAATAAAAATAATGCTATTGAGGTGGTGACTTTGAAAATGTATTTGTTACAATGTCATACAATAGACTTGTGAGAAAAATTATAGATTGTGGGAAGAAAAGGGACAATAAAAGGGAAGAAAAGGCCCAGTGGTTAGCACTGCTGCCTCACAGCACCTGTAGACCCGGGTTCAATTCCCGACTCAGGCGACTGACTGTGTGGAGTTTGCACATTCTCCCCGTGTCTGCGTGGGTTTCCTCCGGGTGCTCCGGTTTCCTCCCACAGTCCAAAGATGTGCGGGTCAGGTGAATTGGCCATGCTAAATTGCCCGTAGTGTTAGGTTAAAGGGGTAAATGTAGGGGTATGGGTGGGTTGCGCTTCGGCGGGTCGGTGTGGACTTGTTGGGCCGAAGGGCCTGTTTCCACACTGTAAGTAATCTAATCTAATAACATGGATATAGAATTAGCTGAAGATAGGAAATAGAGAGTAATGGTGAATCATTATTTTTGGAATGGAAAAGATTTCTATTGGAGTTCCCCAGTGGTTAGTATTTGGTCTTCTGCATTTCCTGATGGTGGGGAGAGCAGTTAATAAAGCATACATGATTCTCAGCTTCATTAATAGGGGCATAGAGTACAAGAGCAGAGATATTATGATAAAGTTATGTTATACACTAGTTAGTCCCAAACTGAAGCATTTTGTATAATTCTGGGTGTACACTATAGGAAGAATATGAGTGTATTGGAGAGAATTCAGATGTTTAAGAGGGATGAGATACTCTTATTTTGCCAAGAGGCTGGAAAACATAGAACATAGAACATAGAACAATACAGCACAGAACAGGCCCTTCGGCCCACGATGTTGTGCCAAACATTTGTCCTAGCTTAAGCACCTATTCATGTACCTATCCAATTGCCACTTAAAGGTCACCAATGATTCTGACTCTGCCACTCCCACAGGCAGCGCATT
>NC_057747.1:1253693-1258489 GCF_004010195.1 Chiloscyllium plagiosum
GTATTCTGCATTCTTATTTGTCCTTCCAAAATGGACAACCTCACACTTGACAGGGTTGAACTCCATCTGCCACTCCTCAGCCCAGCTCTGCATCATATCTAAGTCCCTTTGCAGCCGACAACAGCCCTCCTCACTATCCACAACTCCACCAATCTTCATATTGTCTGCAAATTTACTGACCCACCCTTTGACTCCCTCTTCCAAGTCATTAATAAAAATTACAAATAGCAGAGGACCCAGAACTGATCCCTGCGGAACTCCACTTGTAACTGGGCTCAAGGCAGAATATTTACCATCTACCGCCACTCTCTGACTTCGACCGGTTAGCCAGTTCTCTATCCAACTGGCCAAATTTCCCACTATGTAAGGAAAGCATATTGAATTTATTGGAGTTTATAAGAATGACTCCAAATAGAGAACTCAAAAGGTAAATGCCATGGAGTAAATTGAATACAACTATGAAACATGAGGTAAACACTGTGAGTGCAGGAGTGGAGAACAGGGTACATGAAAGTTAGAAAGAATTTTTATTGAAAGGAAAAGAAACTTCTGTTTAGAGTCATAGAGACATATGTCGATTCTCCTGCTCCTTTGATGCTGCCTGACCTGCTGCGCTTTTCCAGCAACACATTTTCCACCTTTGGTCCAACCCGTCCATGCCGACCAGATATCCTAACCCAATCTAGTCCCACCTGCCAGCACCCGGCCCATATCCCTCCAAATCCATCCTATTCATGTACCTATCCAGATTCTTTTTAAATGTTGCAATTGTACCAGCCTCCACCACTTTCTATGGCAGCTCATTCCATATACATACCACCCTTTGCGTGAAAACATTGCCCCTTAGGTCTCTTTTATATCTTTCCCCTCTCACCCTAAACCCTCTAGTTCTGGACTCCCCCACCCCAGGGAAAAGACTTTGTCTATTTATCCTATCTGTACCCCTCAAGAGTTTATAAACCTCTATAAGATCACCCCTCAGCCTCCAACGCTTCAGGGAAAACAGCCCCAGCCTATTCAACCTCTCCCTATAGCTCAAATCCTCCAACCCTGGCAACATCCTTGAAAAACTTTTCTGAATCCTTTCAAGTTTCACAACATCTTTCCAATAGGAAGGAGACCAGAATTGCATGCAGTATTCCAAATGTGGCCTAACCAGTGTCCTGTACAGCTGCAACATGACCTCCCAACTCCTGTACTCAATACTCTGATCAACAAAGGAAAGCATACCAATCATCTTCTTCACTAGGTAAAAACAAGGTCTGCAGATGCTGGAAACCAGAGTCTAGATTAGAGTGGTGCTGGAAAAGCACAACAGGTCAGGCAGCATCCGAAGAGCAGGAAAATCGATGTTTCGGGTAAAAGCGCTTCATCAGGAGTAGAGGCAGGGTGCCTGCAGAGTGGAGAGATAAATGAGAGGGAGGTGGGGGTGGGGAGAAAGTAGCATAGAGTACAATAGGTGAATGGGAGTGGGGATGGAGGTGATAGGTCAGAGAGGAGGGTGGAATGGATAGGTGGAAAGGAAGATAGGCAGGTAGGACAGGTCATGGGGACGGTGCTGAGCTGGAAGGTTGGAGCTGGGGTGAGGTGAGGAAAGGGGAAATGAGGAAACTGGTGAGATCTACATTGAAGCCATGTGGTTGAAGTGTTCCGAAGCGGAAGATGAGGCATTCTTCCTCCAGGCATCGGGTGGTGAGGGAGTGGAGATCCTGGCAGGAGGCCCTGAACCTGCATGTCCTCGGCAGACTGGGAGGGTGAGTTGAAATGTTGGGTGGTGGGATTGATTGGTGCAGGTGTCCCAGAGATGTTCCCTAAAGCGCTCTGCTAGGAGGCGTCCAGTCTCCCCAATGTAGAGGAGACCACATCGGGAGCAACAGATACAATAAATGATATTGGTGGATGTGCAGGTAAATCTTTGATGGATGTGGAAGGCTCCTTTAGGGCCTTGGAGGTGAAGGAGGAAGTGTGGACGCAGGTTTTGCAGTTCCTGCGGTGGCAGGGGAAGGTGCCAGGATGGGAGGGTGGGTTGTTGGGGGGGGCGTGGACCTGACCAAGTAATCACGGAGGGAACAGTCTTTGTGGAAAGCGGAAATGGGTGGGGAGGGAAATATATTCCTGATGGTGGGGTCCGTTTGGAGGTGGCAGAAATGTCGACGGATGAGGTGGTTTATGCGCAGGTTGGTAGGGTGGAAGGTGCGCACCAGGGGAGTTCTGTCCTTGTTACGGTTGGAGGGGTGGGGTCTGAGGGCGGAGATGCGGGATGTGTTGGAGGGCATCTTTAACCACATGGGAAGGGAAATTGCGGCCTCTAAAGAAGGAGGCCATCTGGTGTGTTCTGTGGTGGAATTGGTCCTCCTCCTTCACTATCCTATCTACCTGTGACTCCACTTTCAAGGAGCTATGAACCTGCACTCCAAGGTCTCTTTGTTCAGCATCACTCCCTAGGACCTTACCATTAAGTGTGTAAGTTCTGCTAAGATTTGCTTTTCCAAAATAAACCTCACGTTTATCTGAATTAAACTCCATCTGTCCCTCCTCAGCCCATTAGCCCATCTGATCAAGATCCTGTTGTAATCTGAAGTAACCTTCTTCACTGTCCACTACACCTCCAATTTTGGTGTCATCTGCAAACTTACTAACTAGACCTCTTATGCTCACATCCAAATCATTTATGTAAATGATGAAAAGTAGTGGACCCAGTACCAATCCTTGTGGCACTCCACTGGTCACAGGCCTCCAGACTGAAAAACAACCCTCCACCACCACACTCTGTCTTCTACCTTTGAACCAGTTTTGTATCCAAATGGCTAGTTCTCTCTGTATTCCGTGAGATCTAACCTTGCTAACCACTCTCCAATTGGGAACCTTGTCAAACGCCTTACTGAAGTCTACACAGATCATGTCTACTGCTCTGCCCTCATCAATCCTCTTTGTTACTTAGATTAGATTAGATTCCCTACAGTGCGGAAACAGGCTCTTCGGCCCAACCAGTCCACACCTACTCTCTGAAGGGCAACCCACCCAGACCCATTTCCCCTTGACTAATGCACCTAACACTATGGGCAATTTAGCATGGCCAATTCACCTGACCTGCACATCTTTGGACTGTGGGAGGAAACCGGAGCACCCGGAGTAAACCCACGCAGACACGGGGAGAATGTGCAAACTCCACACAGACAGTCACCCGAGGCTAGGATCGAACCTCGGACCCTGGTGCTGTGAAGCTGCAGTGCTAACCGCTGAGTTACCGTACCGCCCACTTCTTCAAAAAACTCAATCAAGTTTGTGAGACATGATTTTCAACACACAAAGCCATGTTGACTATCCTTAATCAGTCTTTGCCTTTCCAAATACATGTACATATGTCCCTCAGGATTCCCTCCAACAACTTACCCACCACCGACATCAGGCTCACTGGTCTATAGTTCCCTGGCTTGTCCTTACCACCCTTCTTAAACAGTGGCACCACATTAGTCAACTTCCAGTCTTCTGGAACCTCACCTGTGACTATCGATGATATAAATATCTCAGCAAGAAGCCCAGCATTTGCTTCCCTAGCTTCCCACAGAGTTCCAGGGTACACCTGATAAGGTCCTGGGGATTTATCGTTTCGAGACATCCAGCACTTCCTCCTCTGTAATATGGATATTTTGCAAGGTGTCAGCATCTATTTCCCTACATTCTATATCTTCCATGTCCTTTTCCACAGTAAATATTAATGCAAAATAACTTTCCTGATATTGATTGGGAAAGCTATAGCTCAAGTTCGTTAGATGGGTCAGTGTTTGTTCAATGTGTGCAGGAGAGTTTCCTGACACAATATGTAGACAGGCCAACAAGAGGTGAGGCCATACTGGATTTGGTTCTGGGTAACGAACCAGGCCAGGTGTTAGAATTAAAGGTAGGTGAGCACTTTGGGGATAGTGACCATAATTCGGTGATTTTTACACCCGTGATGGAGAGGGATAAGTGTGTACTACAGGGCAAGAATTATAGCTGGGGTAAGGGAAATTATGACGCGGTGAGGCATGACTTAGGATGTGTGGCTTGGAAAAGTAGACTCCAAGGCAAGAGTGTAAATGATATGTGGAACTTGTCCAAGGGGCAACTATTGAGTGTCCTTGATAATTATGTACCTGTCAGGCAGGAAGGAAAGGGTCGTGCGAGGGAGCCGTGGTTTAATAAGGAATTGGAATCCCTTGTTAAATGGAAGAGGGCAGCCTATCTCAAGATGAGACGTGAAGGTTCAATTGGAGCGATAGAGAGTTATAGGGTAGCCAGGAAGGACCTGAAGAGAGAGCTAAAAGCAGCAAGGAGGGGACATGAAAGGTCCTTAGTCGGTAGGATTAGGGAAAACCCTAAGGCTTTCTATAGGTATGTTAGGAATAAAAGAATGACTAGGGTAGGAATAGGTCCAGTCAAAGATAGTAGTGGGAAGTTGCGTGTGGAGGCGGAAGAGATTGGGGAGACACAGAATGAATACTTTTCTTCAGTATTCACTCAGGAACAGGGCATTGTTGTCGATGAGAATACTGAGGCACAAATAAGTAGAATGGATGGCTTTGAGGTATGTAGAGAAGAGGTGTTGGAAATCCTGGAAAAGGTGAAAATAGATAAGTCCCCTGGGCCTGATGGCATTTATCCTAGGATTCTCTGGGAAGCAAGGGAGGAGATTGCAGAGCCATTGGCCTTGATTTTTATGTCCTCTTTGTCTACAGGAGTAGTCCCAGAAGACTGGAGGATAGCAAATGTGGTCCCCTTGTTCAAAAAGGGGAGTAGGGATAACCCTAGCAACT
>NC_057747.1:1260639-1284448 GCF_004010195.1 Chiloscyllium plagiosum
GGGGTTGATATAGGACTGAAGTTAGGGGTAGGTTCTTCACTCAGCGAGTTGTAAGTTCATGGAATGCCCTGCCAGTAGCAGTGGTGGACTCTCCCTCTTTATGGGCATTTAAGCGGGCATTGGATAGGTATATGGAGGATAGTGGGTTAGTATAGGTTAGGTGGGCTTGGATCGGCGCAACATCGAGGGCCAAAGGGCCTGTACTGCGCTGTATTGTTCTATGTTCTATGTTCTATAATACTTGTTTAGTATCTCCCCCATCTCCTGCGTCTCCACACAAAGGCTGTCTTGCAATCCTTGACGGCCCTATTCTCTCCCTGGCTGCCCTTTTGTCCTTAATGTATTTGTAAAAACCCTTTGGATTCTCCTTAACTCTATTTGCCAAAGAAATCTCATGTCCCGTTTTTGCCCTCCTGATTTCCCTCTTCTGTTTACTCCTACTGCCTTTCTCCTCTTCTAAGGACTCACTCGATCTATCCTGTCTATACCTGACATATGCTTCCTTCTTTTTCTTAACCAAGCACTCAATTTCTTTAGTCATCCAGCATTCCCTATACCTACCAGCTTTCCCTTTCACCCTGACAGGAATATTCTGTCTCTGAACTCTCATTATCTCATTTCTGAAAGCTTCCCATTTTCTAGCCATCCCTTTAACTGCGAACATCTGCCCCCAATCAGCTTTTGAAAGTTCTTGCCTAATACCGTCAAAATTGGCCTCTCTCCAATTTAGAATTTCAACTTTAATCTGGTCTATCCTTTTCCATCACTCTTTTAAACTAAAAGAATTATGGTCGCTGGCCCCAAAGTGCTCCCCACTGACACCTCAGTCACCTGCCCTGCCTTATTTCCCAAAAGTAGGTCAAGTTTTGTACCTTCTCTAGTAGGTACATCCTTATACTGAATCAGAAAGTTTTCTTGTACACACTTAAGAAATTCCTCTCCATCTAAACCCTTAACACTATGGCAGTCCCAGTCGATGTTTGGAAAGTTAACATCCCCGACCATAACCACCCTATTATTCTTATAGATAACTGAAATCTCCTTAGAAATTTATTTCACAATTTTCCTCTGACTATTGGGGGGGTCTATATTACAATCCCAATAAGGTGATCATCCCTTTCTTATTTCTCAGTTCCACCCAAATAACTTCCTGGATGTATTTATGTGAATATCCTCCATCAATACAGCTGTAACGCTATCCCTGACCAAAAACACCACTCCCCCTCCTCTTTTGCCTCCCTTTCTGTCCTTGCTGTAGCATTCGTATCCTGGAACATTAAGCTGCCAGTTCTGTCCATCCCTGAGCCATGTTTCTGTAATTGCTATGATATTCCAGTCCCATGTTCCTAACCATGTCCTGTGTTCATCTGCCTTCCCTGTTAGGCCTCTTGCATTGAAATAAATGCAGTTTAATTTATTAGTCCTACCTTGTCCCTGCCTGCCCAGCCTGTTTGACTCTCTTCTGTTCTCAACTGCACCAGTCTCAGATTGAACTCTTTCCTCACTATCTCCCTGGGTCCCTCCCACCCCACCAGTATCTTCGTCCCCTTCCAATTTAGGTGCAATCCGTCCTTCTTGTACAGGTCACTTCTACCCCAAAAGAGATTCCAATGATCCAAAAATGTGAATCCTTCTCCCATACACCAGCTCCTCAGCCATGCATTTATCTGCTCTGTCTTCCTATTCCTGCCCTCACTAACTTGTAGCACCAGGAGTAATACAGATATTACTACTCTCGAGAACCTCCTTTTTAAATTTCTGCCTAACACTCTGTAATGTCCCTTCAGAATTTCAACAGGTTAGGTGAATTGGCTATGCTAAATTGCCCATAGTGTTAGGTGAAGGGGTAAACATAGGGGAAATGTGGTCTGGGTCTGTGTGGGTTGCGCTTTGGCGGGTCGGTGTGGACTTGTTGGGCCAAAGGGCCTGTTTCCACACTGTAAGTAATCTAATCTAATCTAATATTTTCCCTTCTTATGTCAGGTAAACTCTGTATCTATATTCAGAGATATAAGTTACTGAAGTTTGTTTGCTGAAGAGCTCCATTTTTCAAAAAGCTTTGTTTTCCCTCCAGAGAGTGCATTAAAAGCCAAAGTTGTAATTAACTCAATAAATGGAGAACACATACCTGTTCCATGTACAAAGTGCACTTAGAGTATGAGTCAATGTCTGGAACATTGGAGATGTTCAAAAATTACACGTGGTTAGAGTTGACTTATTCCAGGATAATGAGCTGGCCAGAATGAAGTTATAGTGTCATCTAGAGTCACAAAAAGTCTGGGTGATGGTCAAGTGATGGAACAGTTATAGGAACAAGTTCCAGGTACTTTTCCATTGTGTGTGATGACCAGAGCAATGCTACAACATAGTCCATCAACACAGCTCACTGTATTACCATGAGCAAATGTCCAGTAACTCAGCTTTCTTATGTGTTATTATGTTAAAAACAATTCTGATGAGGAAGTGCAAGCATCCCTCACAGACCTGCAGAAAAAGAAAGTTGTTTGTCAGATAGTGGTGGCACCCAGCTATCATATGGAGACATTGAAAGTAGTATGGAGTTCTTATGGCAGGACATATAGGAATTCGGAAAACTCAAGTATTGATAAGCAGATATTTTACTTTGTTGAGACTTTATAAGGATGTGGTGAAATTCTGTAAAACGTGCCATGAATGCCTACATATACAGTTTACGTAGCAAGAAAACCTTAACATGTAATCAGACTGGCACCTTTAATAGCCATTTTGCCAACTTTGGAAGAACCATTCAGTTGACTATTAGTGGACTGCAGGACCATTACCAAAAATGATAAAAAGACACTTTGTGGCATTTTGCCAATATTTTCTACCCGAGTGCATCCTAAAAAGTCAATTTGAACGAATGTCTGTGTGTGTGAATAGAACAGAATGAAATAGAGTACCCTTTAATGTCATGTGTACTCAAGTACAGAAGTACAGTAACACAGTGAAAAATTTACAATGTCACTTCTAATGGCGCCAGCTTAGGTACAAACTTTCTAGGTATAAATCTTAGGGACATAAAGAGGAATAAAAAAGAAGTTGCACTACCTGACATGATTCCTAGTAAAAGTTAGAAATAAAACATAGTTAAAATGATAAACATTACAGTCAGATAAACAAATTATAGATAAACATGACATTGCCACAGTGCAGCACAGTACCGCAGTTTCCACATGTGGTCTGACTGCCCTTACCAGACCCCAGTCCAACCCCATCCCAGCTCCACTCTAGGCTTCCAACTCACTCCGCCCCAGCTCTCAATCACTCCAGGTATCCAGCCTGCTCCACTCCAGCTCCCAGCTGCCCCCACTCCAACCCCCAGCTGCCCCAGGTCTCCCATCCACTCCACACCAACCCCCAGCTGCCCCAGGTATCCCATCCACTCCACGCCAGCCCCTAGCTGCCCCAGGTCTCCCATCCACTCTACACCAACCCCTAGCTGCCCCAGGTCTCCCATCCACTCCACTCCAACCCCCAGCTGCCCCAGGTCTCCCATCCACTCCACTCCAGCACCCAGCTGCCCCAGGTCTCCCATCCACTCCACTCCAGCCCCCAGCTGCCCCAGGTCTCCCATCCACTCTACACCAACCCCAGGTCTCCCATCCACTCTACACCAACCCCAGGTCTCCCATCCATTCCACTCCAGCCCCCAGCTGCCCCAGGACTCCAGTCCACTCCTCTCCGCCCCTCCTGCCACTCCAGCCCACTTCACTCTGATTCACAGCTGCTCCGAGCTAAGTTTTCTTATCAGGAAAACAACACTTTAACATCTTATAAAAAAAAGAGAGGAAGAAAGGGGATTTAAAAAACAGATGGATTGATGAGCCCCCAGCTGAGGATCCCAAACATTGCCTATTCCACTGCCACCATCTTAGTTCAAGTTAGAATTTCATAATTGATAACCTGGTTGTGTCACATTTTGGAGGATACGTTTGTAAAAAAAGTAAGGTTTTTCGTTTGTTGTTAATTTGTATATTTCAGATTTGCAACAACTTATGGAATTGTGGGTCTTGTTTTCCAATGCATATTCCCACCAGCTCCTAACACTGTGAATATCCCTACTTCAGACCTGGAGATTGAGGGAGAATAGTTGATAATGTAACACCACTACAAATGAGAGAACTTAACTACACTGTCATTTACACAGAACGTTGTGGGCAGGGATTTATAACAGGAAAGATTGACACAGCAGTATTATGAAATGAAGACATTTTCTAAAAAGAAGTGCAGAGGGGAAATGTTATAGAAGTGTATAAGATCTTGAGAGGCATGGATAGCGTGAATGCGCTCAGTCATTTTCCCAGAGTTGGGAATTCAAGGACTAGAGGGCATCAGTTTAAGGTTACAGGGGTAAAAAATAAAAGGGAACCTGAGGGGTTATAAGAGGGTGGTACGCTTATGGAACGAGCTGCCTGTGGAAGTGGTTGAGGCGGGTACATTAACAACATTTAAAAGGTTTTTAGACAAATATATGGATAGGAAAGGTTTGGAAGGATATGGGCCAAGTGCAGGGAAATGGGGTTAGAATGGATAGACATTTTGGTCAACATGGACCAGTTTGGGCCAAAGAGCCTGTCTCTGTGCTGCAGGACTCTATGACTCAGTGCCTCTATGAGATGTGGATAATTCGCAGTTGATGCCACCAGGAATGAAACCGGTGACATCAATAGTTCAACTTTCGCATTTTCGTCAGAATATAGATGTAATAGGGTTGTGCTTATGTTTACACACCAGCCATTTTCATTATTAGAAAGTGAGTGGAACTCTCTCAATACTTCCAGGGTACATAAGGCAGGAACCACATAGGAACAGCAGGAAGCTGTTCAGCATTTTGAACCGAAGCCACCATTCAGTATGATAAGAGTCAATGTGTATTTTAACTCCACATCACTTCATATGAACCTCACAGAAATCTATCAGTCTTGGTATCAAAGCATTGATCAGCCTCCTGCATCGCCAAGTGTTTTAAAGCTGGGAGATGCAGATTTTCACCTTTTGTACTTCCTCATCTTCCTGACTTTGTTGTAGTTTTCAGATTATGCCTGCTGTTGTGGATTCTGTCTGAGAAGATATAATCTTCTAAATTTAGGGATTTGATCATTTTTGTGTCTCAGTGGGTCTTATAAAACCCACTGATTTTGCAATATTCAGAATGCATTCAGATAGAGGTTAGTTTGAGTTCATTTGGGCGCAAGGTGGATGAAAATTCAGTAAAGGTATTTTTCTGCAACTTCCTCTGCCTTCATAATCTTGCTCTAAATTGCTTCATAGAGAGACATTAACACCTGAGTCGATGCCAGTTTGGAGAAAAAGAAAAAAAGTTGAATCCAGCTCAGAAACTTCTGCATTTCACTTAAACACGTCATCTTCATTCACATCACTGCCTTAAGAGAGGCAAACTGTCAAATAAGACATGAATCACCCAGTTACAGGAAGACAAACAAAAGCTAAAAAAAACACCAGGAGCTGCAAATATTCAGCAGCTCCAGCAGCAGCTGTGGAGAGGAATAGAGTTAATATTTTAGATCAATGACCTTTCCTTAGACATTAGTTTTGAAGAAGGGACAGTGACATGCAACTTTAACAAGAGAGTGTTTTACCTTCATGTTTGAATTTTCTGTCAGATCTCTAAGTTTCTTCAATCCCTCTGTCCATCTCCTCCACCTTCATTTCCAAAGTATGAGGAGCCTCATGGCCTTTTTGTCACTGAGATAGAGTCAATCTGATCAGCTGTACCAGCTAAATCCTTACCTTCAGTCCAAATACTGAGCACAACATTGCTCAGTAACATCTTTTTACTGTCATTCAGCTGGTAGGACTGCTCACACCCAGTTCCATCAATATCTCTCTATTTGGAGCTAAAGAATCACTTACAATGGCTTCTTTTGCTGCTCATCCACTTAATTCTGATCTATCCTGCATCCCATCCTATTTCTCACCTACAGGCTACTCCTCAGTAATATCATCTGAAATACTGATGTCAGTTTTCACTAGATCATTGACATCCCCCAGCTCTACCTAACCCCCTCCTCTTCCAAGACTTTCACTGTCCCTAAGTTATCAGGCTGTTTATCTGGATGAACAGAAAATATCCTTTAATTAGATATTAGCCATTGCTTTTGGCTCCCATCCCACTCTCTGACAACACTGGAAGGGTAAACAAGTCTGTTCACAGCTTTGGTATCACCCTTGACTCTGTGATAAACCTCCAACCATTATTTCACGCCATCACTGAGACTGTCTCTTCCCAGCTCAGCTTCTTGATGAGCCATCTCAGCTCATCTGCTGTTCAAACCCTCATCTGTGCTATACTTGTCTCCAGATTAACATGTTCCACTGCTCTCTGGGCTGGTCTTCCTTTTTCTAGCTTTTGTCAACTCCAGGTCATTCAACACACTACTTAGCTCACAGCAAGGTCTGTTCCCCATCACCGCCTGTGCTCACTAACCTACACTGACACCTGACCAATTAAGCAACATGACAGTTCTAAAATTCCCATTCAGGTTTTCAATCAACTCTTTTTGCCTTGTCTCTCCCTAACTCTGGAACTTCCTCCAATTCCAAATCCCTCTGTGATATCTACACCCTTCTAAATCCAGCATTTTGTATAATCTCAGTTACATACCTTCAGCTGCCTCAGTGTCTAGTTCTGTATTCCCCCTGTTAATCTCTTCTTCTCTACCTCACTTTACTCCTTAAAGATGCTCCTTCAAACCTACCTCTTTGACCAGTCTTCTGGTCATCTACTTAATATGGATTTGGAGTCACACTCAATTACATAATGCCTTTGTAAAATGCTATGGGATGTATCCCTACAGTGTGGAAACAGGCCATTTGGCCCAACAAATCCACACCAGCTATCTGAAGAATATCCCACCCAGACTCATTCCCCTAACCTATAACTCTACATTTCCCCTGACGAATGCATAAAACCTACACATCCCTGAACACTATGGGCAATTTAGCATGGCTAATTCACCTAACCTGCATCTTTGGATTGTGGGAGGAAACCAAAGCACCCAGAGGAAACCCACGCAGACACGGGGAGAATGTGCAAACTCTACACAGACAGTCGCCGAAAGGTGGAACTGAATCAGGTCCCTGTTGCTGTGAGGCAGCAGTGCTAACCACTGAGTCACTGGACCACCCTAAAGACATGTTACATTGTCTTTAAGATACTATATTGTTCTCGTTGTTGTTGTTGAAAATAAATACAAATTACTTTGTTTTTGGAAATAAATCTTGCTTTTGAATTCTGTTATATTATGAATAACAGTAAAATAGCTCATCTTTAATCATGGTATTTGTCAGTGGTTTTTATTGTCTTAATACATCTATTTCCTCAAATGCTGTATATCCCCCGAGCAGTCACTTCACCCAATGGTGACACAACAACTAGTGTTACAACACTGAGATCAAACTCTGTTACCTAAAACCAAACACCCAGAAAAGCTCGCCTTACCTCGTAAACTGTTAAAAGTGTGAGGGAATGAAAAAAAACTGTTAATTTCCAAAATTTAAAGAAAACTGACAAATTATTTTCCAAACAGAACATCAAACAAAACTATTAATAAACTGACAACTGACAATCACCTGATGAAGGAGTGGCGCTCCGAAAGCTAGTGTGCTTCCAATTAAATCTGTTGGACTATAACCTGGTGTTGTGTGATTTTTAACTATTAACAAACTGACCACTCTTTCCCCGAATCCTATTAACATGCTGTTCCAATAACATAATTATTAAATATCACATAACTTAATCTCAAGACCAAACAGTCTCTGTCTTCTCCATTGTCTTTAATCTTCCATCTGCTGATTTCCCTGGGTCTTTCTTTTTACTGACAGTATATTTTACAGGAAAAGGTACCTTTTAATACAATGTCTTCTAATTTTTTTGAGAGCAAGAATTTTAGATGGGCAGTTAGCTCTCTGGCTCTCTGGCAGTTAGCTCTCTGGCTCTCTGGCAGTTAGCTCTCTGGCTCTACGGCAGTTAGCTCTCTGGCTCTCTGGCAGTTAGCTCTCTGGCTCTACGGCAGTTGCTATGCTGTTCAATGGCAGTTGGTCTGACCAATTTTCAAAATGCCCATATTTTTTAGACCCTCAACATTGTTCCTTCTCAATGGTCCAATGTTGTCAAAACAGTAAATTCAAATCCATTTCTTTTTAGTATCCTGGGCATAATTTAAAGTAATTGGTTAAATTTGAATTGTTGTCAAAATAGTAACCAAAACAGTATCCCTTTAATGGCCAATTAATACATGTATCTATTTTGGAACAGCCCAATCTTTCCATTCTGGCAGCTGAGCCTGCATTTTAAGTTTACTTCAATATTCAGGAAACACTCAATTTTAAAGTGAACAGATTTGCTTTTGACTTTGTAACACATCCCTCCTTGAGGAAAAAAGAACCATTATAATGAAAAGATGCCTTCATCTTTTCACTCTATTCTTAATATCCTTACTATGAAATATATATGTCATTAATCTAGGTCATACTTCTCATATTAATTCTGCGCACATATATAACATTGAAACCGGTATGGTCCAAACCTTTTCTGCTCAATCCACAATAACGCATCTGCAATCACTTTTTTATGACCCGCAACATGTAAATTAAAAGTCTGTAACATAAGACTCAAATGAAAGAGACTCCGATTTTGGTCTTTAAATCTTTCCAAAAATGTGAGGGTGTTTGGTCCGTGTATACAACAGTGTCCGAAACACTGTTCGTCACATTAACATTAAAATGTTACAAGGTCCATACCAAACTCAATAACTCTTTTGCATTGATAGAGTATTTTCTTTGTTGGCTCTTAAGTTTCTTCAAAAAGTAGCCAACTGGCTGTTCAATTCCATTATCATCTTCCTGCATCATACACCTCTGATCGATATCGCTCACATCAATTGCAACTTAGAAGCATTTCAAGAAATTTACTGTTGCTAAACCTGATGCAGTGGTTTAGTGTGGCTTTAACTTTCTCGAATGTTTCCTGGTATTGTTCTGTCCACTGCAATTTTGTATTCTTCTTTAGTAAATCTGTCAGTGATGCAAACTTCCGGTAAAATCCGCTCAGTCCCAAACTTGAAGTAGCTCTTTCTTCGAGGATGGTCATGGAAATTCCTCAATGGCTTTGTCTTCACATTCCTTGGGGTCATCCTTCCATGTCCATGAACATCACCTCTACAATCGCAAATTCTGTTTTCTTTAAATCTATTACCAGTTTTGCTTTTTGTATTCGTTCAAAGAGATCTGCCAACTATACCATATGATCTTTCCATGAATGGCTAAAGTTCACAACATGGTCGAGATAAACTGCACAATTTCTTAACCCAGCCACAACTCTGTTCATGAGTCTTTGGACTCATGAGGCTGGTGCATTCTTCATTCTAAAGGGCATCACTTCGAATTAATATAGCCCATTTGGGGGTTACAAATGCTGAAACTTCTTTCACTTTTTGTGATAAAGTTACCCTCCAATAACCACACAGTACGTCTAACTTCATGATGTAAGTGGCTTATCCAACTTTCTCTACACAGTCCTCCAACCTTGGTATTGGATAGGAGATGGAAATGTGTTGCTGGAGAAGCGCAGCAGGTCAGGCAGCATCTAGGGAACAGGAGAATCGACGTTTCGGGCATTAGCCCTTCTTCAGGAATGAGGAAAGTTTGTCCAGCAGGCTAAGATAAAAGATAGGGAGGAGGGACTTGGGGGAGGGGCGTGGGAAATGTGATAGGTGGAAATGGTAAGTATCTTAACCCCATTTTCCCGTTTTCTCCCCATAACCCTTGATCCTCTTGATACTCAAGGACCTACGCATTTCCATTCTAAATATACTTAATGACCTGGCCTCCATAGCCTTCTGTGGCAATGAATTCCATAGATTCACCACTTCCTGGCTGAAGACCTTTCTCTCTTATCTCCATTCTAAAAAGTCTTCCCTTTACTCAAACACTATGCTCTTGGGGCCTAGTCTCTCCTACCAATGGAAACATCTTCCCAACATCTACTCTGTCCGGCCATTCAGTATGCTATGTGTTTCAAATAGATCTCCCCTCATCTCTCTAAACTCCATCGAGTATAACCCCAGAAAACTCAAACGTTCCTCATATGTTAAGCTTTTCATTCCTGGCACCATTCTCGTTAGTCTCCTCTGAACACACTCCAGGGCCAGTACATCCTTCCTGAGAAATGGGGCGCAAAATTGCACACAATACTCCAAACATGGTCTGACCAGAGCCTTATCGAGCCTCAGAAGTACAGCCCTGCTTTTGTATTCATGTCCTCTCAAAATAAATGCCATCATTACATTTGCCTTCATAACTACTGACTCACCCTGTAAGTTTACCTTGAGAGAATCCTGGACTAGAACTCACAAGTCTCTTTGCACTTCACATTTCTGAATTTTCTCCCCATTTAGAAAATAGTCCATGCCTCTCTTCTTCCTACCAAACTCTATGATGTCACACTTTCCCACGTTGTACCCCATCTGCCACTTCTTTTCCCACTCTCCTAACCTGTCCAAATTTTTCTACAGTCTCCCTGCCTCCTCCTTGTATGTATACCTATCTTTATATCATCTGCAAACGTAGCCAGAATGCCCTCAGTTCCACCATCTAGATCACTCATGAAAAGTTATGGTCCCAGCACTGAGGCTTGTGGAATACCACTTTTCACTGGCTGCCACCCTGAGAAAGATCCTTTTATCCCCACTCTCTGCTTTCTGCCAGACAGCCAAGCTTCTAATCATGCTAGTACCTTGCCTCTAACACCATGGGCATCTCTGACAGCTTCTCTAACACAGCAGCCTCCTGTGCGGCACTTTGTCAAAGGCTTTCTTGAAGTCCAGGTAGATAACATCCTTTGTCTCTCCTTAGTCTAACCTGCTCATTACTTCCTCAAAGGATTCTAGCTGATTTGTCAGGCATGCTCATCCTTCACAATGGATTCCAGGATCTTACCCATGACTGAGGTTAGGCTAATCAATCTATAATTTTCTGTCTTTTGTCTGACTCCCTTTTTGACCAGGGATGTCATGTTACCGATTTTCCAGTCTTCTGAGAGCCTCCTTGATTCTAATGATGCCTGAAAGATCACCATTAATGTCTCTACTATCTCTTCCCTTAGATTCTGGGGTGTAGTTCATCTGGCCCAGATGATATATCACCTTCAAGCCGTTCAGTTTTTCTAGCACCTTCTCCTTGGTGATGGCCACCATGCTCAGCTCTGTCCCCTCACTCTCTTAAATCTTTGGGATATTACTCATGTCTGTCATCATGAAGACTAATGTGAAGTTCCTCAGTTCCTCAGTCATTTCCTTGTTCCCCACTACTATCTCTTCAGTGTCATTTCCAGCAGCCCAATGTCCACTTTTGCCTATATTTCTTCCATTATATTACTGGCTAGCTTACCCTCATATTTAATCTTCTTCCTTTTTTTGTTGTCCTTCTTTGTACCTTCCCAATCCTCTGGTTTCCCACTTTGCTACATTATATGTTTTCTCTTTTGCTTTTATGCTATCCCTGACTTCCCTGGTTGTCTCATCCTCCCTGTCCCATGCTTCTTTTCCTCGGGATGGATCTCTGCTGTGTCTCCTGAATTACTCCCAGAAACCCCTGCCATTGATATTCCACTGTCTTTCCTGTTAGGGTCCTCTTCCAAACAGTTCTACCCAGCTCCTCCCTCATGCCTCTGTAGTTGCCTTTATTCAGCTGAATTACCATTGCATGTGATTTCACCTTCTCCATCTCAAATTGCAGAGTAAATTCTATCATGTTATGATCACTGCATCCGAAGGGTTCCTTCACCCTTAGGTCTCTTATCAAGTCTGCCTTATATCACAACATTAAATCCAGTATTGCCTGTTTCCTACTGGGCTCCACCACAAGCTGCTCCAAAAAGCCATCTTACGGTCATTCCACAAATGCGATTTCTTGCAGTCCGCTGCCAACCGATTTTCTCAGTCCACCTGTATATTGAAATCCCCCATGATCACTGTAACTTTACCATTCCTACACATGTTTTCTAATTCCTGGTGAATCTTGCACCCCAGCTCCTGACTACTGTTTGGAGGCCTGTACATAAATCCAACTATGTTTTTTTTTAACCTTTGCGGTTCCTCAATTCTACCCACACGGATTCTACACAATCTGACCCTACTTGGTTTCTTCCTGTTGATTTAATTTCATTTCTTACTAATAAGGCAATCCCACCCCCTCTGCCCACCTACGTATCTTTTCAATGGGATGTATATCTTTGAATATTTAGATCCCAATCCTGATCCCCCTTACAGCCACATCTCTGTGATGCCCACCACATCATTTTGATCTGCACCACAAGGTCATTTACATTATTCCTTACACTGCCTGTCATGAGGTATGAATGGATAAGCCCCCTATTCCATTTGGGATTTATCCTAGGATTCTCTGGGAATAGATTGTAAACCTTTGGTTTTGATCTATATGTCGTCATTGCTTACCGGAATAGTGCCAGAAGACTGGAGGATGGCAAATGTCGTCCCCTTATTCAAAAAGGGGAAGACAGACAACCCTGGTAATTATAGACCTGTCAGCTTTACTTTGGTTATGGAAATTCATAGAATCCCCACTGTGTGGAAGCAAGCCCTTCGGCCCAACAGTCCACACCGACCCTCCAAAAGGGTCCATTCAGACCCATTCCCTACCTTAATAGCCTACATTTACTCCTGACAATACACCTAATCTATACATCCCTGAACACTATCGGCAGTTTAGCATGGCCAACTCACCTAACCTGTACATCTTTGGATGGTGGGAGGAAATCAGAGTGCCTGGAGGAAATCCATACTGCCACAGAGACAATGTGCAAATCCCACACAGACAGTCGCCCAAGGATGGAATCGAACCCAGGACCCTGGCACTGTGAGGCAGCAGTGCTAACTATTGAAGCATCATGCCAGTTGTGGGTAAAGTGTTGGATAGGGTTATATGAGATAGGATTTATAATCATCTAGAGAGAAATAATTGATTAGGTATAGCCAACACGGTTTCGTGAAGGGTAGGTTGTGCCTCACAAACTTAATTGAGTTATTTGAGAAGGTGACAAAACAGGTGGATGAGGGTAACCACAGTTGATGTGATGTATATGGATTTCAGTTTAATAATGCCCCCCACAGTAGGCTATTGCAGAAAATATGGAGGCATGGGATTAAGAGTGATTTAGTGGTTTGGATCAGAAGTTGGCTAGCTGAAAGAAGACAGAGAGTGGTGATTGATGGGAAATGTTCATCCTGGAGTTCAGTTACTAGTGGTGTACCGCAAGGATTTGTTTGGGGGCCACTGCTGTTTGTCATTTTTATAAATGGTCTGGATGAGGGTGTAGAAGGATGGGTTAGTAAATTTGTGGATAGCACTAAGGTCGGTGGAGTTGTGGATAGTGCTGAACGATGTTGTAGGTTACAGAGGGACATAGATAAGCTGCAGAGCTGGGCTGAGAGGTGGCAAATGGAGTTTAATGCAAACAAGTGTGAGGTGATTCACTTTGGAAGGAGCAACAGGAATAAAGAGTACTGGGCTAATAGTAAGATTCTTGTTAGTGTAGATGAGCAGAGAGATCTTGGTGTCCATTTACATAGATCCCTGAAGGTTGCCACCCAGATTGACAGGGTTGTTAAGAAGGCATACGGTGTGTTAGCTTTTATTGGTAGAGGGATTGAGTTTTCGAGCCACAAGGTCATGCTGCAGCTGTACAAAACGCTTGGAGTCTTGGGTATAATTCTAGTCACTGCATTATAGGAAGGATGTGGAAGCTTTGGAAAGGGTTTAGAGGAGATTTACCAGGATGTTGCCTGGTATTGAGCGAATGTCTTACAAGGAAAGGCTGAGGGACCTGAGGCTGTTTTTATTAGAGAGAAGAAGGTCGAGAGGTGACTTAATTGAGACATACAAGATAATCAGAGGGTTAGATTGGTGGACAGTGAGCCTTTTACCTAGGATGATGATGGGTAGCATGAGGGGACATAGCTTTAAATTGAGGGTGATAGATATAGGACAGATGTCAGGGGCAGTTTCTTTATTCAGAGTAGTTGCGGTGTGGAACACACTGCCTGCAACAGTGTTTGGCTCGCCAACTTTAAGAGCATTTAAATGGTCATTGAATAGGCATATAGATGAAAATGGAATAGTGTAGGATAGATGGTCTTCAGATTGGTTCCACATTTCAGTGCAACATCAAGGGCTGAAAAGTCTGCCTTATATCATTGTACTGTTCTATGATCGATGACCTTATACACTTCTATAAGGTCCCCCCTCAGTTTCCTATGCTCTAATGAAAAAGCCCTAGCTTGCCCAACTTCTCCCTACAACTCAGACTCTTGCAGCCTGGCAACCTCTTTGTAAATTTCTTCTACACTCTTTCCAGTTTAATAACATCCTTCCAATGGCAAGGTGTCCAAAACTGAACCCAATACAGCAAATGCTGCCTCACCAATGTCCTGTACAACTGCCACATAACTTCCCAACTTCTATAATCAATTATTTGACTGATGGAGACCAGCCTTCTTCACTGCCCTATCTACTTGTGACTCCATTTTCAGAGAACCATGCACCTGAACTCCAAGATCCCTCTGTTCCACTTATCTATATTAAACTCCATTTGCCTTATCTCAGCCCACTTCCCCAGCTGATCAAAGTCCTGCTGCAATTTCTGATAACCTTCCTCACTGTCCACAATTTTACTGTCATCTGCAAACTTACTAATCATGCCTTGTACTCTTCAGGTGCTGTTTAGCTAACTCACCTACCCGGTTAAATCTCTCTCTGACCTCAGATACATAATCCAAATGTGAGATCTCTGACTTCCGTTCTATCAATTTTTCTTTAATTTATTTCAAAGGGCCTCTCACTTCATGTCCGAATATTAACTCAAAGGGAGTAAACCTTTGTAGATGCAGATTCATTTGGGGCATCTCTAATGGCAAACAATACGAATGGGATACCTTTATCTCAATCATTCGGGTAATCCTGACAGTACACTCTTAACATGGTCTTCAGGGTCTGATGCCTTTCCTAAGCTCCCTGGGTTTCAGGATGGGATGCACTTAATTTGAAGTGCTGTATGCCTAAACCATCCATGACTTCCTTAAATAGGCTAGCAATAAAATTAGACCATTGGTCTGACTGAATCTCCTTGGTAGTAAAGGGAGCTAACAATTCCTCCACCACCCTTTTTGCCTTAGCACTCCATAATGGATTTGCCTCCAAAGTTCTGGTAGGCACATCCATTATGGTTAGCAAATACTGGCTCCCACATAGTTTTCAGGAGGTGATCTACACAATCAATCACGACTTGCATGAAAACTTCTTCAAATGCAGGAATTGGCACAAAGGTGCTGGTTTTATTACTGCCTGTGGCTTACCAACCATTTGTCATGTACAGCAAAATTTAACCACTTCCTTATGCCATCCAGACCAATAAGAAATGCTTTTGTACCTTGTACTACCCGTAACACTTCCTGTCTGTATGCTACCAACAACACAATCTGGTGCACCTCCCCCCATATTTCCTCTCTGCACTAGCCATTTGTCGTTTCCATTTTCATCGTAGGATTCTATGCTTAAGATAATAACTCTCAGGAATACATTCTTGATTCCTTTTCTGTGTATGCATGATAATATATATCTTTTATTGTCTCATCTTTCTGTTGTAAGTCCATTTGCCTTTCCAGCAACACATTTTTCAGCTCTGATCTCCAGCATCTGCAGTCCTCACTTTTTCCATTAGCCTTTCCAGACTACACACCTCTGTCTGGCCCTTTGCCTGTTCAGGCTTTTCCTGCACCATTTCATCAAACAGAGTGTCCGCTAACTGAACCTCAACTCCCTCGTCTTTGTCTTTAGTTTTTGCTTCGTGCTGTGACTTATGACAGTAGGATCTTGTTACTACACAGTCTGGAAAAATTCCAAGGTATTTTTCTTTTGACTCCTCAGACTCCTGGTCTCCCTTGGGCTTTTCCACAAGGGGTAGGCAAAAATGAGGACTGCAGATGCTGGAGACCAGAGTCTAGATTGGAATGGTGCTGGAAAAGCACAGCAGGTCAGGCAGCGTCCAAGGAGCAGGAGAATCGACATCTCGGGCAAAAGCCCGTCATCAGGAATGCACCCCTTTTCCACAAAGGGTGTCACTCCCACCTTAGACCCTGCTAAATCATTCCCAAGTACAAACTGAATTCCTGGAACTGACACTTTGTCAATCACTCCCACTGTAACTTCCCCAGTCTTGAGTTGGCACGCCAACCTGATCTTACAGAGAGGAATACTAAATTTCTGTCCATCTATTCCACAAATTATCATCCTCCCAGGTAACACGTCAGAAAGAGTGCAAATACATACATCTCTTACTATTAGAGACTGACCAGATCCCATACCTCCTAAAATTATAGCCTCTTTCCCTTTTCCCACTGTTCGTCCTGAGTAAACTTTACCCACAAAGGTGAAGTCTTTATAGAGATCAATCACTAACTCAATACTAACCCCTGCCTAGGCTGTGCACTCACCTGCAGCTCCTTGACTTTTCTTAGTGTTTTCTTTATTACTTTCACTAAAGAGATTTAGCCTGTTTTAGGAGAAAGTGAGAACTGCAGCTGCTGGAGCTCAGAGTCAAGAGTGTGGTGCTGGAAAAGCACAGCAAGTCAGGCAGCATCTGAGGAGCAGGAGCATCGATGTTTTGGGCACAAGCCCTTCATCAGAAATGAGGCTTGTGGGCTGGGGGTGGTGGGAGATGAATGGGAGGTAGGGGTGGGGGTGGGGGTGGGGGGAAAGTAGCTGAGAATGCAATAGGTAGATGAAGGTGGGGTAGAAGGCGATAGGTCAGAGAGGCGGGTGGAGCAGATAGGTGGAAAGACGATGGACAGGTCAAGTTGATAAGTTGACTGTGACTTTATGTATCCCACTTTACCACAGTGGAAACACCTGAGGCCTTTCACCTCCTTTTAACTCCTTTGGTCTACTTTTTTCACCTGTGGTAAACTATTCCCAGTGTGATCTGCTCTTTGATTTGTAGTTAAGGATCTCCTCTTCTTCCAATTTCTATCTCTCAGGGGATGAAATTCCTGTCCAAGCTAAATGTTGCTTTATGCATCAATACATATTTATCTGCCATCTCTGCCACTCTCCTCACTTCTTGAACTTTCTGTTCATCCACATGAATTCTTATCATCTCTGGAAATGAGATTTTGAACTCCTCCAGCTGAATAATCTCTCTTAGAGCCTCATTGGCCTTACCTATTTTCAAGGCCCGCACTCATCTGTTAAAATTACTATGTTTAATTCTTTCAAACTCAACAGTAGACTGACCTGGTTCCTTCTTTGTGTTTCTGAACCGCTGTCTATAGGCTTCTGGTACCAATTGACATCTGCATAATCTCTTGACCCTTCATCTGACAGCACTGCAAATACCTCACTAGCTCTGCCTACCAGCTTAGTCTAAACTAGAATTACCCCCAAGTTCTCTGGCCACTCCATCTGCCTAGCCAATTTTTCAAATGAAATAAAAAAGGCTTCAACATTTTTCTCATTGAAATATGGCAATGTTTTTATACATCCCAATCTTCTCCCTTCATCTCCATCCTGTTAACTTGACTTTTCTGACTAATTTGCAACCTCTGCAGTTCCAATTCTCTTCCCCTTTCTCTTTCTTCCCTCTCTCTTCATTTTTGCTTGGCTTAGAACCTTCTCTCCCTTTCTTTATCTTCTAACTCTAGTTGCCTCATTTGCAATTTAAGTTTTTCTAACTCCACTGCACTTGTCTGTTTCTCTGATATACCTAAGTACTTGACCAACTCCATAACAATTTCAGCTTTCCTTTTGTCCCTGGTTAAACCCAATTCTCACCTGTTTGCTAACTCAAAAAGTATACCCTTTCTCTGTCTTTCTAAACTTTCTTGGCAAATTTGGGAAGCATCTTCAAACCTCCTTAGCAATGTTAAGAGCTGTTTCTCTCAGTTTTAATCTAACCAACTACACGCAACCGAAATTAAACTGCATTTTCTTATCCACATCTTATTTAAAGATCGAGGGCACTAATCACCGAGTGTATTTAAATCTGCTGGGACCTTTTGGACCCCAATTCTGTTCAAATCTGTCCCGATCCATCCAAACCTGTCCAAATGCCAGACTAGATCTGTCCAAACCTATCTAAATCCTGAACTTCGAGCCCCCAAACTGTTACAATAGTGAAGTCAAACCTCTCTGTTAATTAAAATCAAACACCCAGGAAAGCTTGCCTTGCCTTGTAATCTGTTAAAGGTGTGAGGGAGCGATAGAGAACTCCTAACTTTTACTATTTAAAGAAAAATAACAATTCACTTTCGTAACAGAACACTAAACAAAACTATTAACAAACTGAGCACTTTTTCCCCAAACTGAACACAATCTTATTAACATGCTGTTCCAATAACACCCTTATTAAATGTGACATTAAGCTAAGCTCAAATCCAGAGTGTCTCTGACGTTTTCAATCTTCCGTTTGCTGATGTCCCTGGGTCTTCTTTCCTTTTATTGAGCAATCAACTGGACCACAAGGACTGCTCTGTCATTAGAGAGAGAAGTGACTGGTGGTGATTTAAGCTGAGGGCCACCAGACCTTAGGCAAGGGAAGAGGTTGAGAAGGAGAGCCCTTCATGGTAACCTCAAATTAGTGATGGGAATTGAACCCATGCTGTTGGCATCACACTGCTCTGTGAGTCAACAATCCTGCCAACTGAGCTAAACTGATTCCCATTTTGTTGAGTATGTTTTACAGGAAAAGGTACCTATTTATAGAGTGTCCTCTAATTTCTTTGAGTGCAAGATGTTAGATCTCTGGCTCTACGGCAGTTGCTCTGTTGTTCAGTGGCAGTTGCTCTGACCAATTTTCAAAATGTCCGCATTTTTTTATACCCTCAACATTGTTACTTTTTAGTCTGATGTTGTGAAAACCATAAATTTAAATTCAATTGGGTTTTAGTATCCTGGGCATAATTTAAAGTAATTGGTTAAATTTGAATTGTTGTCAAAACAGCAACTAAAACTCAGGTATCACTTTAAAAGCCAATTATTACCTGTATCTATTTTGGAACAGCCCAGCCTTTCCATTCAGGCAGCTGAGCCTGCTCTTTAAATTTACTTCAATATTCAGAAAACACTCTCTATTTTATCATACACACACCTCTTGTTAACACTGGCATAGAGAGTAATGTCTGATTCATTTTTAATCCTCTTTGTCCCAGTCAGCAAGGGACGTTGGACTGAAGATTGTGGCCTTTATTATTTGTTCTCACCAATCTATCTTGACACCTTCCCTTCCTCAGAGTCTCTGCTGAATGACTTCTCATCTGTGACAATTACAACCTCCATCTCAAATCTTCACACTGTCCTTCCTAGGAGCTTATCTTTCTTTAATCTCTCCCTCCATGTGCAGACTCCCAAGTCTGTATTCTCATTAGATTGAACATAATACACTCATTTGATTCTGTCCTTATCTAATTATAAGCATGCAAACACTCCCGATGACTTCAACACCGTTACCAGGGGATCTGTTATTGCCCCTCCTATTTCCCATCTCCAGACTGCCCCTTGACAACAACATCTGAAAGCATAGCATTAGTCTGAATTCCTCCACTGATCAGAATGTTGGTGAGATCACACATACTCTGAGCAACAGAGAGAGAGAGAGAGACAGTCCCTCTGAACTCACAATATACCTTCACATGGACAAACTCACTTTCACTCAGCCTGCTGACAAAGTTCAGTGCCTTTATGAATTCACAGACAGCTTTCAATTCTTAGGACTGTCTGAAGCTGGCTCCTTCATCAGTTTGGATCATGGCTACACCATTGATGACTGTCTCCCAGTCTGCCACTGGCTTCTATATTTCTTCCCATCTTCACATCTGACCTCAGTTCACGAATATTCCCCCATTCCATTTTTCCGGCATCTCAGTCACACTTATCCTCTCCAGCCTCCGACAGATAATCATGCCTCATCTTTTTTTCTTCAAACAAGGAGTTTTCTCCAGGGTTGAGTGAAGTTTTGACATTATTTTCTCACACTTCTGCACTCTACCCTTCTTTCGGTACTTATTCGGGGATGAGGACGTCACTGATTGGCACGGCATTTATTGCCCATCCCGAATTGCCCTTGAGAAGGTAGTAGTGAGTTGCCTTCTTAATCAACTAGCCTCCATGGTCTGTGGGTAGACCCAGAGCAGTTAGAGAAGGAGTTCCACGATTTTGACCCAGTGACAGTGAAGGAATGCCAATAAATTTCCAAGTCAGGGTATGATGTGGAAGAGCCGATGATGGACTGGGGTGGGCAAAGTTAAAAATCACACAACACCAGCTTATAGTCCAACAGGTTTATTTGGAAGTACAAGCTTTAAGAGCACTGCTTCTTCATCAGGTGGTTGTGAAGCAGGACCATAAGTCACAGGATTTATAGCAAAAAGTTCTGTGTCTTATGGTTCTGCTTCACAACCACCTGATGAAGGGTCAGCACACCAAAAGCTAGTGCTTCCCAATAAACTTGTTGGGCTATAACCTGGCGTTGTGTGATTTTTAACCAAGTCAGGATTGTGAGTGGCTTGGACAGGAACTTGCAAAGGGTGATTTCCCATGTGTCTACTTCCTGTTCTTCAGGATAGTAGAGGCTATGGGTTTAGCAGGTGAACCATGGCGAATAGTCAGAGATCCATGCTGACAATGCCATTGAAGTCAAGGGGCAATGGTTAGATTCTCTTCCTCCTGGGAGGCAATCATTGTCTGGCACAAATTTTACTTGCCACTCATCAGCTCAACCTGGATTTGTCCAGATCTTCAGTATCTGAGGAGCTGCTAATGGTGCTGAACGTTGTGCAATCAGCAGCAAGCATCTTCATTTCTGACCTTATGATGGAGGAAGGTCATTGACGATACAGCTAAAGATGATTGGGCCTAGGACACTACCCTGAGGAACTCATGCAGCGATGTCCTGGAGCTGAGATGACTGATCTACAACAGCCAGGACCAAGTTCCTATGTGCCTGGTATAACTCCAACCAGTGGAAAGTTTGTTCCCTGATTTCCATTGACTCCAGTTTTGCTCGGGGTTCTTGATGCCACACTCGGTCAAATACAACCTTGATGCCGAGACAGTCATCTCTCATCTCATCTCTGGAATTCAGCTCCCTTGTCCATGACAAAACTTATTTCCTCTCCAGAACCGGGACAGAGCTACCCACTTCCACCTGCCAATTTCCACATTCACTGTCATTTCTGCCAGCTCCAAGCCTGCCTCCAATTCCTTTTCTAGATTTCCAATGGGCGTATTCTCTGTGATTCATCGAATCGCAACAGTGTATTGGTCCTTTGGCCCAACAAGTCCACACTGACCCTCTCAAGAGTAACCCACCCAGACCCATTCCCCTAATCTATAATCCTATCTTTTCCCATGACAAATGCACCTAACCTAGACATCCCTGAACACTATGAGCAATTTAGCATGGCCAATTAATCTGACTTGCACATCTTTTGGACAATGGAAGGAAACTGGAGCACCCAGGGGAAACCCACACAGACAATGGGAGAATGTGCAAAGACCACACAGACAGTCACCCAAGGGTGGAACCGAACCTGGGTCCCTGGCATTGTGAGACAACAGTGCTAACCACTGAACCACTCATTATTCCACTCTGCCATCAACTCAGCACCCACTCCCCTTCCAATAACACCTTCCCTTGGTAATTCCTGGACAAATATCAAAATCTGAACTATTCTGAACTTTTACTTAATTCAACTCAATCCAAAATGTTCCAAATATTTCTCAAGTTTCTCAATCTGAAGTTTATCTACAGCTTTTTTGAGGAGAAGTGTTTTAAAGGGCTTTGAATGAGCAAACCACATTAACTCGTTGCCAAAAGGTACAAAGTCTAATCTTTCCTTATCTCCTCAATGATCATTCTGAAACCATTTCCTTTATTTCAACCCACATTCGGACTCTGAAGTATAAAACTCTTCTGATGAAATACCTCAATTCACGATTCACTATTTCCTCTGGCCTTGCTACCTTGTATCAACTTGGGTTCATGTCCTTTGGACACCTCCACTCTTTTGCTCGATTCACAAATGATGTGGTTGCCTGGATCAAACACGCCTGCCAGTATAACAAAACAAAGTATTGCGGAAGTTGGAAATCTGTGACAACAACAGATATTGCTGGAAAAACTTTGGCAGATGCATCTCATTTTCCACTTGGGGACCCTGAAGCTTATAGGACTCAAGATTACATTCAATAATTTTAGAAGGTGAACATCTTCCAAGTCCTTCATTCACCGTCACACACCTGCCCCTGGCCCTGCCATAACATGGGCTGCTTTCAGCACAGCCAACCTACTTTCACTTACTTTAGACCCTAGTTTCAGTTTTTCTTTCTCCCTGGCTCTTGATTACTGATACCTTTGCCTGCCTAACTGGCTTTCTGTTTCTTTGAGCTCCAACTTCACCTATTTTCTTATTCCTTACCCCACACCTCATCCACCCCAGTCCTCAGCATAACTTCATCTTCCTAGCTACTTTCCGTTCTGAAAAATGTTCATAGGGTCACAGAGATGTACACCACAGAAACAGACCCTGCGGTCCAATTGTCCATGCCGAACAAATATCCCAATCTAATTTAGCAGCCCTCCACTGGAATCAAAATGTTAACTCTGCCAGACCTGCTGAGATTCTCCTGAAATTTCTGTTTTTGTCACCCCTGCCAGTATGATATGGTATGAGTCAAAAAAGACTCATACAGAACAGAAACAGGGCTTTCAGCCTACCATGTCTATGCCATCCTTCAAATACAAACTATCCTAATACCAATTACCCCCACTTGGTCCACAGTCTACTCTGCCCTGGCCTTTTAAATGCTCATCCAGATGCTTCTTAAATGCCTCCACCACCCTCTCAGGCAGCATGAACCATATTTCTACCGATCTCTGAGTGAAAACCTTCCTCAGATCTCTCTAAACCATTTACTCTTCACTTTAAACTTGTACCCCCTAGTCTCAAACAAATCTGCCATGTGTATTCTCACAATCTACTCTGTCTATTCCTCTCATCATTTTATGTACCTCAATCAGATACCCCCTTCAGCCTCCTCTGTTCCAAGGGAAACAAACCCAGCTTATCCGACGTCTCCTCATAACTAAAACTTTTCATTCCATGAAACATCCCGGTAAATCGCCTCTGTGCCCTCTCTAGTGCAATGACATGCTTCCAGTAGTGTGGGGACCAGAGCTACACACAGTATACATCTGTGCTTTAGGATTGATAAAGTGTGGCACTGGAAAGAGCACAGCAGGTCAGGCAACAACTGAGGACCAAGAGAGTCGACATTTTGAGCTTAACCCTTCATCAGGACTTCTCCAGCATCTGCAGTCCTCACTATCTCCTAATCAATGTTTTATAAAGTTATAATAAGACTCCCTTGCTCCTATATTCTATGTCCTGACTAATGAAGGTAAGCATCCTGTATGTTGTTTTCACCATCCATTTTACCTGTGCTGACACCTTCAGGGAGCTCTGGACTTGCACACCAAGGTCCTTTTGTTCCTCAGTAGTCCCACCTTCATTGTGGAAACCCTTCCTTTATTAGACTTCTCAAGATACATCACCTCATTCTTATTGGGATTGAATTCTGTCTGTCATTGCTCTGCCCAATTTACCAGCTGATCAATGTCAGACTGTAGCCTGAGACTCTCAACCAATTTTCATGTCACCTGCAAACATGTTAATGATACCTTCGACATTCATATTCA